>NC_080091.1:11609043-11924210 GCF_950005125.1 Chionomys nivalis
TTGTGTCCTGCTGTCACCAGCTTGGGGCTGACCTTGCTAGGGTCACCAGCCTGTCACTCCTGGAAGCAAGAGACCCAGGGGTCAAAGGGCTCGGCCTTCTCTCTCTGGTGAGCCAGCCGGCCAGTGCAGGGGGCTGGTTGCCCAAAGCAAGGTGTTTTGGGGGTACCTACATGATCCCCTGAGACTGGAGCACAGGTGACCCACCTACCCGGCAAAGGACAATACAGTGCAAGGCAAAATGCCGGTGTGTATTGGTTTCCAAAAGAGAGCGGGCCTGGCCAGCACCATGTCCTCAGGACACCATCCTTGAGAGCCACTCTGAAGGCTCCACGTGACCAGCGCCGCGTGAATGAAGACAGACAGACTCTAGGTGTGTTGTGACGGACACATTCACAAGAACTTTCCAAGAACAATTACAGCACAAAACTATTGGGGGAACATTTTTTTTCAAAAAGAGGAAAACTATCATATTTCATGAGGCGCTTCCTAGGTTGTGGGAGGAGCTTGTGTTTGGGGCAGAATCCCATCATGGCAACTGTGGTGAGGTGGCACAGCCATGTGCTGGGCGTCTAGAATTCAGGGCCCACACAGCCTTGGTGAGCATTCGTCCCCAGAGATTTTGGGGTCTGGGGTTGAGAAGGAGTCAGCCACAGGCCAGAGAAGGCAGCATAACTTGTTTGGGGGTTGTCTGGAAGACTTCAGGACCCAGGCCCTGTGGTGTACACAGGTTGCAGGATGCTGCCGGGAGGTGTGGACATAGTGCTGACCGCTGCGGCCAATTGGGCAAACCCAGCCTAGACCCGGCCCTGGGCCAGTGTGGTGTCGACCTTGAACTGGACAGTTTGACAGGCTGACACAGGTGGGCCGAACACGGAGCCTGTTTTCTTCTTGGACTTGGACCTGTCCAGGGTAAGACAGGATGTCTTAGCATCTGTGATCCACCTAGGGCCAGGGCCTGCACCTGGAGGCCTCGCCTGTTCACAAGAGGCCATGAGGTGCATGGAACAGAGCACGGGGTCAGTGCCCAGCGAGGGTTAGGTTTTCTTTGAAATGGTGATCTAAGTTGAGAGCAGCTGAGTGGAAAAGCCATGGGGGCGGCCGGGGCTATTCGGAGGGATATGCCTCACAACTTGTACATGGAGCAGGGAAGTTGTTGGGACAAGGGACAGATGGATCCCTGTATCTCCTGGGGATACCTTAGCAGGGAGTGGGCAGCTTGAGCGGCCACCAGCATTCCCCACAGTCTCTGGCCTCTGGGGTGGGCACCGTGGGTCACAGTAAACATGGCATCGTCTAAGAGGCACTAGTGTGAGAGGCTGAGAGTCCAGATCCCTGAAGGGCCAGGCGACGCCTTCCGGAAGTGCGTGGAAGGCGCCAGGGAAGGGGCTAGATGCCCTGTAGTGGGTGATTGGGGTCACTCCGTTCCCGTTTCACCAGGGGCTCGCCCAAGCTGCGGCCATCCACATCTGCCTCACTGGTGCGTCCATCCCCAATGTCCTCTGCAGGGGTGAGGGGACAGTAAGAACATAGTGGCCTGTAAGACTTTCCACCTACCCCCACGTCCTGCCTGACCATGCGGGCGCACCCCCACATCCTGCCTGACCATGCGGGCGCACCCCCACATCCTGCCTGATCATGTGGGCGCACCCCACGTCCTGCCTGACCATCCGGGTGCACCCCACGTCCTGCCTGACCATCCGGGTGCACCCCACATCCTGCCTGACCATCCGGGTACACCCCCACGTCCTGCCTGACCATCCGGGTACACCCCCACGTCCTGCCTGACCATCCGGGTGTACCTCGTGTCCTGCCTGACTATCCGGGTGTACCCCGTGTCCTGCCTGACCATGAGGGTTCACCCCACGTCCGGCCTGACCATCTGGGTGCACCCCACATCCTGCCTGACCATGCAGGTGCACCCCATGTCCTGCCTGACCACCCGGGTGCACCCCCACGTCCTGCCTGACCATCTAGGCGCACCAGGGTCTCCTGTGGCCGCTGGCCTGGGTGCTACCCAGTCTGGCCAGCAATGAATTCTTCTCAACCCCATTAAGCTGTGACAGAGTGTCACAGGGGCCCACACCAAATGGCCAGGATTCCCACCACCTGCATGCCAGTTCCTGGGGTCCTCAACCCACCCCAGAGGCTGTCACAGTTGCTCTGCCCATAATTACGTGCAAGAGAGAGGGAGCCAGGGCACACACCCACCTTTGTCCAGCAGGGTCAGCGACAGGGAGGCCAGATCATTGAACTGTAAGAGAAGGGAGGGGCCTGAGATGTCAGTCAAACCCCTGTGACATAGCCAGAGCTGCCTCTGCCGGGTCCTGGGGGTGGCTCGAGGCTACTGGGCAGAGTGACACAGTGTTCTTGGGGGTCCTGATGCCGGCCGTACAAATTACAAGCATGGCTTCATTTCTTTGCCTTTAGTCTAAGTGTGTGTGTGCAATACCTACAGAGGCCAGAAGAGGATGCTGGATCCCCGGGAGATGGAGTTATAGACAGGCGTGAGCTACTTTATGAAGAATTCCAGGGGCTTTGAGAGACATGAGCCAGCATGAGGGTGTCTGGGTGGACCTGGGCCTCTAGGTCTCCCTGTCTCACCTCGCCCATGACGGCAATGGGCGTCTCCCCAGTGGCCTGAGCCACACGGTGCTCCACCAGGTAGAACATGTACTCGTCATACAGCAGGCGGATGAGGTGGAAGGAGCCGAAGCTGGCGGCACTGCGAAGGGTCAGGTCCCGGATCACCATGGAGCTGGGGCAGAGACAGAGAAAGCTCTGAGCCTGGAGCCAAGCACTGTAGGGACGGCCCCAGGAGGTCTCAAGGTCCCAGGACAGCCTCCACAGGCAGGGGATGCCCGCCCAGCCCCACAAACACACAGGAAAGGAGGGGGACATGGGTGGGTAGAAGGCAGCAACCCAAGTGCTTCACTGTCACATTTCTGCTTTGTTTTTAGCTTTTTTAAAAAATATATTTACGCCGGGGGGTAGTGGTGCACGCCTTTAATCACAGCACTCAGGAGGCAGAGGCAGGAAGATCTCTGTGAGTTTGAGGCCAGCCTGGTCTACAGAGTTAGTTCCGGGACAGGCTCCAAAGCCACAGAGAAACCCTGTCTCAAAAAACCAAAATAAATAAACAATAAATAAATAAATAAATAAATAAATAAATAAATAAAAAAAATACATTTATCTGTCTGTCTGTCTCTCTCGCTCCGTAGACCAGGCAGGCTTCAAACTCACAGAGATTCTCCTGCCTTCCAAGTGCTGGGATTAAAGGCTTGCGCCACACACAGACACCTACTTTTTAAATTAATATTTATTGAGCTCTGCATTTTTCTCTGCTCCCCTCCCTGCCTCTCCCCTTCCCCCTTCAATCCTTCCCCAAGGTCCACATGCTCCCAATTTCAGGAGATCTTGTCTTTTTATACTCTCTACTTCCCATATAGATTAGATCTATGTAAGTCTCTCTTATTGTCCGCATTGTTGTCTAAGTTCTCTGGAAATGTGGTTTGTAGGCTGGCTTTCTTTGCTTTATGTCTAAAAACCACCTATGAGTGAGTACATGTGATAATTGTCTTTCTGGGTCCGGATTACCTCACTTAAAATAATGTTTTCTAGCTCCATCCATTTTCCTGCAAAATTCAAGCTGTCGTCATTTTTTCTGCTGTGTAGTACTCCATTGTGTAAATGTACCACATTTTCCTTATCCATTCTTCAGTGCAGGGGCATTTAGGTTGTTTCCAGGTTCTGGCTATGACAAACAAAGCTGCTATGAACATAGGTGAGCACATGTCCTTGTGGCACGATTGAGCATCCTTTGGATAAGGACCCAAAAGTGATATTACTGGGTCTTTTTTTAAAAGAAAATATTTATGTTTTATTATGTATACAATATTTTTCCTGCGTGTATGCCTGCAGGCCAGAAGAGGGCACCAGACCTCATTACAGATGGTTGTCAGTCACCATGTGGTTGCTGGGAATTGAACTCAGGACCTTTGGAAGAGAAGGCAATGCTCTTAATCACTGAACCATCTCTCCAGCCCCTATTGTATTTGTTTAACTCTGGGTCTTGAGGAAGGTTGTTTGCAATTTTTTTGAGAAATTGCCACACTGACATCCAAAGGGGCTGTACCAGCTTGCATTCCCACCAACAATGCAGAAGTGTTCCCTTTTCCCCACAACCTCCCCAGCATAAGTTGTCATCAGTGTTTTTGATCTTGGCCATTCTTAACGGGTGTAAGATGCAATCTCAGAGTTGTTTTGATTTGCATTTCTCTGATGACTAAGGATGTTGAACATTTCCTTAAGTGTCTTTCAGCCATTTTAGATTCCTAATTGAGAGTTCTCTGTTTAGGTCTGTACTCCATTTGTTTTATTGGATTATGTGATTTATTGGTGTCCAATTTCTTGAATTTTTTGTATATTTTGGAGATCAGACCTCCGTCTGATGTGGGGTTAGTGATCTTTTCCTATTCTGTAGGCTGTTGTTTTGTCTTGTTGACCATGTCCTTTGCTTTACAGAAGCTTTTCAGTTTCAGGAGGTCCCGTTTATTAATTGTTTCTCTCAGTGTCTGTGCTGCTGGGGTTCTATTTAGGAAGTGGTTCCCTGTGCCAATGCGTTCAAGTGTACTTCCCACTTTCTCTTCTATAAGGTTCAGTGTGGCTGGCTTTATGTTGAGGTCTTTGATCCATTTGGACTTGAGTTTTGTGCATGGTGATAGACAGGGGTCTATTTTCATTCTTCTACATGTTGATATCTAGTTATGCCAGCACCACTTGTTAAATATGCTTTCTTTTTCCATTTGATATGTTTTGCTTTTTTTTTTTTTAATCAAAGATCAGGTGTTTGAAGATGTGTGGATTGATATCCGGGTCGTTTATTTGGTTCCATTGGTCCTCCTGTTTGTTCTTATGCCAATACCAGGCTGTTTTCAGTACTGTAGCTCTGTAGTAGAGTTTGAAGTCAGGGATTGCGATGCCTCCAGAAGTTCCTTTATTGCCCAGGATTGTTTTGGCTATCCTGGGTTTTTTGCTTTTCCAAATGAAGTTGAGTACCGTTCTTTGGAGGTCTTTGAAGAATTTTGCTGGGATTTTGATGGGCATTGCGTTGAATCTGTAAATTGATTTTGATAAGATTGCCATTTTTACTATGTTAATTCTGCCTACCCAAGAGCATGGGAGATTTTTTTCACTTTCTGGTGTCTTCTTCAAAGATTTAAAGTTCTTGTCATACAAGTCTTCCACTTGTTTGGTTAGAGTTACTCTGAGATATTTTATGCTATTTGTGGCTATTGTGAAGGGTGTTGATTCTCTGATTTCTTCCCTAGCCCTTTGATCAACTGTGTACAGGTGGGCTACTGATTTTTTTTTTTAGTTAACCTTGTATCCTACTACATTGTTGAAAGTGTTTATGAGTTGTAGAAGTTCCTTGGTAGAATTTTTGGGATCACTTATGTAAACTATCATATCATCAGCAAACAGTGAGAGTTTGACTTCTTTTCCAATTTGTATCCCCTTGATCTCCCTTTGGTGTCTTATTGCTCTAGCTAGGACCTCAAGAACTATATTGAATAGATATGGAGAGAGTGGACAACCTTGTCTTGTTCCTGATTTCAGTGGAATCACTGGGAGTTTCTCTCCATTTAGTTTGATGTTGGCTGTTGGCTTGCTGTATATTGCCTTAATTATATTTAGGTATTTTCCTCATATCCCTGCTCTCTCCAAGACCTTTATCATGAAGGGATGTTGTATATTGTCAAATGCTTTTTCGGCTTCTAATGAGATGATTATGTGGTTTTTATATTTCAGCTCATTTCTGTGGTGAATTATGTTGACAGATTTTCATATGTTGAACCATCCCTGCTTCTGTGGGATGAAGCTGACTTGATCATGGTGGATGATGGTTCTGATGTGTTCTTGGATTCGATTTGCCAGTATTTTATTTAGTATTTTTACATCAATGTTTTGAGTGAGTTGGTCTGTAATTCTCTTAGTATTGTCTTTCTGTGGTTTGGGTATCAGGGTAATTGTAGCCTCATAAAGAGTTTGACAATGTTCCCTCTGTTTCTATTGTGTGGAATAATTTGAGGAGTATTGGTATTTGTTCTTCTTTTAAAGTCCTGTAGGATTCTGAGCTGAAACCATCTGGTCGTGGGCTTTTTTTGGTTGGGAGACTTTTGATGACTGTTTCTATTCCTTCAGCACTTATAGGTTTGTTTAATTTGCTTATCTGGTCTTAATTTAATTTTGGTAAGTGATATTTATCCAGAAAGTTGTCCATTTCCTTTAAGTTTTCCAATTTTGTGGAGTACAGGTTTTCAAAATATGACCTGATGATCCTCTGTATTTCTCCATGTCTGTTGTTATGTCCCTCTTTTCATTTCTGATTTTGTTAATTTGGATATTCTCTCTCTGCCTTTTGGTTAGTTTGGATAAAGGTTTGTCTATTTTGTTGATTTTCTGGAAGAAACCACTCTTTTTTTTTTTTTTTTTTTTTTTTTTTTTTGGTTTTTCGAGACAGGGTTTCTCTGTGGTTTTGGAGCCTGTCCTGGAACTAGCTCTTGTAGACCAGGCTGGTCTCGAACTCACAGAGATCCGCCTGCCTCTGCCTCCCAAGTGCTGGGATTAAAGGCGTGCGCCACCACCGCCTGGCTAAGAACCCACTCTTGATGGAGGAAGGTCATTGGTTAATTAATAAAGAAACTGCTTGGCCCTGATAGGTTAGAACGTAGGTGGGTGGAGTAAACAGAACAGAATGCTGGGAGGAAGGGGAAGTGAGGTAAGACACCTCAGAGAGATGGCATGCCTGCTCCTCTCCAGGGCAGATGCGATGAAGCAAGCCACCAGGTCAGACGTGCTGAATCTTTCCCGGTAAGACTGGTGCTACACAGATTATTAGAGATGGGTTGATCGGGATATGAGAATTAGCCAGTAAGGGCTAGAGCTAATGGGCCAAGCAGTGTTTAAAAGAATACAGTTTGTGCGTTGTTATTTTGGAGCATAAGCCAGGCAGCTGGGAGCCGGGTGGCAGGAACGCAGCCTGCAGATTATTTACTGCTGTCTAGTTCTCTTAGGTCAGTTTGCTTCTTTTTTTTTTTTTTTTTTTTTTTTTGGTTTTCGAGACAGGGTTTCTCTGTAGCTACGGAGCTTGTCCTGGAACTAGCTCTTACAGACCAGGCTGGCCTCGAACTCACAAAGATCCGCCTGTCTCTGCCTCCCAAGTGCTGGGATTAAAGGCATGCGCCACCACCGCCCAGCCAGTTTGCTTCTTTTTGTTCTAAAGTTTTCAAACATTCTGTTAATTCATTAGTGTGGAATTTTTCCAGCTTCTTTATGTAGGCATTAGTGCTATGAACTTGCCTCTTAACATGATTTCATTGTGTCCCATATATTTGCGTATGTTGTGTGGTCATTTTCACTGAATTTCAAGAAGTCTTTAATTTCCCCCTTTATTTCTCTCTTGATCCAGGTGAGCATTTTTAATTTCCATGTGTTTGTGGGTTTTCTGGAATTGGTATTGCTGTTGACTTCTAGTTTTAAACCATGGTGATCAGATAAGGTACATTGGGTCATTCCAATTTTTTGTATTTGTTGAGGTTTGTTTTGTTACCGAGTTTGTGGTCAATTTTTGAGAAGGTTCCATGAGGTGCTGAGAAGAAGGTATATTCTTTTCTGCTTGGATGAAATATTCCATAGACGTCTGTTAACTCCATTTGAGTCATAACGTCTGTTAGTTCTCTTATTTCTCTGTTCATTTTTTGTCTGACTGACCTGTCCAGTGGTGAGAGGGGAGTGTTGACGTCTCCCACTATTAGTGTGCGGAGTTTAATATATGATTTAAGCTTTAGAAGTGTTTCTTTGACATATGAGGGTTCCCTTGTATTTGGGGGTATAGATGTTCAGTATTGAAATCTTCTCTTGATGGATTTTTCCTGTGACTAATATGAAATGTCCTTCTTTGTCTCTTTTGACTGATTTTAGCCTTAAGTCTATTTTGTTAGATATTAGGATAGGCACACCAGCTTGTTTCTTAGGTCCATTTGATTGGTCTATTTTTTCCCAACCTTTTTCTCTGAGATGATGTCTGTCTTTGAGGTTGAGATGCGTTTCTTGTATGCAGAAGAGGGATGGATTCTGTTTTTGTATCCAAACTGTTAGCCTGTGCCTTTTTATAGGTGAGTTGAGTCCATTTACATTAAGGGATATTAATGACCAGTGGTTGCTATCTCCTGTTAATTTAGTTTTCATCGTTGGTGATGTTAATTTGTGCATTTTTTCTTCTTCAGGATTTTCTGTACTGAGATCATCAATTGTCTGTTTTTGTTGGTGTAGCCATCTTCCTTGGGTTGGAGTTTTCCTCCTAGTATTTTGTGTAGGGCTGGGTTTGTGGCTAGGTATTGGTGAAATCTAGATTTGTCATGGACTATCTTGTTTTGTCCTATGGTGATTGACAGACACTTCTTCTTCTTCTTCTTTTATTTTTTTTTTTTTTATTTTTATTTTTTTTTGGTTTTTCGAGACAGGGTTTCTCTGTGGCTGTGGAGCCTGTCCTGGAACTAGCTCTGTAGACCAGGCTGGTCTCGAACTCACAGAGATCCGCCTGCCTCTGCCTCCCTAGTGCTGGGATTAAAGGCGTGCGCCACCACCGCCCGGCCTTCTTCTTTTATTTTTTTATTTTTTAATCACATTGCCTGCCTGTAAGCGCACCCTGAGGATGCAGCACCCCAGGAGGCCACTGCCTGGAACTGCAGTTACAGCTGGGAGCCCCATGTGCATGCTGGGACTCCAGAGCAGCTGCTGCTGGGCATCTTCCCAGCTCTGTCTGCCTCGTTTGAGATGGGTTTGTCTGCACCTGGGCTTGGTGACTTGGTGGTCAGGGAGCCCTGGGGTTACCTCCCATCCCACCTCTGCACGGACATTACAGGCGCGGGCTGTTGTGTGGGCTGCTCGCTTGGGGTCACGCCTGCTCAGAGGCCTCTCGCCTGCTGTTTTTCTCTATTTCACATCCCCACCTCTTTCTTTCTTCTTTTGGGAAAGAGCAGTGTCTTATTCTGTGGCCCAGGCTCATGTTGAACTTAGATCCCCCTGCCTCAGCCTTGCAAACAGCACCTTGGCCAGCTCATGTTTTCCTCCA
Organism: Chionomys nivalis; assembly: GCF_950005125.1. Lineage (NCBI taxonomy): Eukaryota > Metazoa > Chordata > Mammalia > Rodentia > Cricetidae > Chionomys > Chionomys nivalis. Next base: position 11,618,177 of record NC_080091.1, read on the forward strand.
TGAACCCTTCCATATTGACTTTCCCAGTTTCCCGTGGTGCATGTGGTTGAGGGGCCCTGCAGCCGTGACTGAGGGAGCAGTCTGGTGCTGCATCTCACCCGCCCTAGGAAAAGCCTCATACAGAAACAGCCGTTTCCCCTTGAGCTGCAACTCTAACCCCAGCCTGAGTTTCTGCCCCGCCCTGCTGACAAATTTCATGTCAACTTGACACAAGCTGGAGTCATCAGAGAGGAAGGCTCCTCAGCGGAGGAAATGCCTCCGTGGGATCCAGCTGCAGGGCATTTTCTTCTCATTTAGTGATTGATGCGGGAGGGTCCAGCCCATGGTGGGTGGTGCCATCCCTGGGCTGGTGGTCCTAGGTTCTATAAAAAAGCAGGCTTGGCCTGGAGATGGCTCAGTGGTTAAGAGCACCGGCTGCTCTTCCAGAGGTTCTGAGTTCAATTCCCAGCAACCACATGGTGGCTCACGACCATCTATAATGAGATCTGGTGCCCTCTTCTGGTGTGCGGGCAGACATGCAGAGCACTTATACATAAAATATAAATAAGTGAACTTTAAAAAAAAAGAAAGCCGGGCGGTGGTGGTGCACGCCTTTAATCCCAGCACTCGGGAGGCAGAGGCAGGCGGATCTCTGTGAGTTCGAGACCAGCCTGGTCTACAAGAGCTAGTTCCAGGACAGGCTCCAAAACCACAGAGAAACCCTGTCTCGAAAAACCAAAAAAAAAAAAAAAAAAAAAGAAAGAAAGAAAAAAGAAAGCAGGCTGAGCAAGCCAGTAAGTGGCACCCTCCATGGTCTCTGTACCAGCTCCTCCAGGTTCCTGCTCTGTGTGACTTCCTGTCCTGACTTCAGGACACTGCCATCCCTGGGGTTTTCTGATCTGCTGGCCCAGTCTCATCTCTTGTGTCTCCACAGGGTTTTAATGTATTTGAGGCTGATTGTCACAGATGTGCACCTGGTATGCCAGACCTGGCAGGGTGACTCTGTGGGGACAGCGGAACTCAGGTGCCCCCGTTCTCCTCCCCGGCTCTCTCTCCCTGCATCTTAGAGTCTTCAAGGCCCTAAAGGCAGCTCACCATCGGGAAGTTTCAGGTGTTGTTTTCTATGGTTTCTATGTTTCTATGGAGATAGTGTTGTCTGAGGCTATGCTGGGTTCCAGTCCTCCCTTTGCCCACACGGCCCTATCTGCTACAGGCTCAGAGGCCCAGAAGGTGTGTGGACTTCAGGGGTGGCACCTCCCACTACCCAGCTCACCTGTAGAAGGACCACTTGAGCAGGAACTGGCGGGCGGCCTTGGGGAAGCTGGGGCTGCCTGCATGCTGCTTCAGCACCTGGGTGACCACGTTGTCCAGCCAGCTGGCCCACTGGTCCAGCGAGCTCTGCTGCTGCAGGGTCACCTTGAAGTCATGCTCCAGACGCTGCACCAGGCTCTCCTCACACTGGCACACCCACGAGGCCTGCTCCTGGGAAGGGGTAGTGTGTGAGGTTCTGGGGGATTCTCTGCTGTGTTTACTTGAGGCCGGGTCTCACGTAGCCCAGGCTGGCCTTACATTGTGAGTGTAGCCGAGGGTGACCCTGAACCCCTAACCTGATGGAGCCCTGCGTGCTAGGCAGGGCTCTGCCCGCTGAGCCTCACTCCAGCTTTCCTTACTTATCAACAGAGTCTCAAGAGGAATCCCAGAGGTTGGCCTAAGACTTCCAACCTTCTGTCTTAGTCTCCTGAGTGCTGTGATGACAGGAGTGTGTCACTGAGCCTCACAGGGGTCCTTCTTCAGGGCACAGAAGTGTGTGCTGACAGACTGGCATCAGCCGTGCCACAGTGTGCACTTTTCTGGCAAGACAGAGTCAGGAACACAAGGGCCAGTGGCTGGGAGTGTTTGGAATGTGAGCAGACAGGAGTGCGGCTGGGCTAAGCCGGCTACAAAGCGGATCTGCACCACAGCAAGGCGGGCAGGTGGGGCACGAGCCAGCCTCAGGCTTCCCACTGCCGATGTACAGGCCAGGGAGGGATGGCTGCCCGCTGTGGCGCAGCTGTGGGTTTGCGGGCCAGCCTGCGCGGTGAGCACCCAGTGGAGCACAGCAGGGCAAGCAGACAGCACTGCCAAGTCACCTGAACATTGGCAAAGTCCACGCGGTTGAGGTCGCTCAGCATCTGGTTGATCTGTGATGTGTTCTGCAGCACAGCGCGCGCCGCCTGAGCCAGGTGGTTGAGGGACGTGTAGCGCCGCAGGGTCTGTGCAAAGGCACTCACGACGCCCACCTGTGAGGGACGCGGTAACACAGTCAGCAGAGGCCCTGCATGAGGGACGTGGGAGCAGGCAGCGGACACTGGCACACCTGTGCGCACCTCATCACCCTGCTCCCGCAGGCCTGTAGGACTCGGATGTCAGAGGGAGGAAGGGGCGGGGCAGAGGAACCTGTAGGTAAGGGGGCCTGTGACACCACCTATGTGGGCGTCTTAAACGTTGGCCTGACAGAGACACGCTTCACTCGGCCCTTGAGGAATTAGCCAGATTGCAAAACTGAGACAAAAAAACCTATCCCACTGTGGCAGAGCAGCTCCACCATGGCAGACTGTCTCTAGGCACTGCTCAGTGCATGACCCACTGTGCCTCCAGCCACACTCCATGATAAGCCCTTCCTCCACGGCACTGCTACAACAGGCAAGGGACCCATACATAAGGACTGGGGGCGGGAGGCATGCATGAAGGTCTCAACTGCCGCCAGCTGGCTCATCATGGGGAACCTCTATAAGGGCTTTCCTTCCTGGTGGTGTGGTTGTCCTTGCTTCTAGAAGCCTCAGTAGATGGTAAAGATGCAGATCCTGGTGCAGTGGGATGTCCTAGCACTCAGGGAACTGAGGCAGGAGGATCATGAGTCGGAAGAACCTTTGGGCTAAGGAGAGGTGGGGGCCTAGAACCCTCAGGCCCACCGTGCTAGCTTGTGTGTGTGTGTGTGTGGTGGTCAGAGGCTGGGGGTCTTCTCTCTCCACCCTAGCTTTTCTTATGCATGTCCAGGTGCACACATGTAATGGTATGCGTGTAGAGGTCAGAGGTGATCACGGGAGCTGGTTCTCTTCTTCTATCATGTGGGTCCCAGGAATTGCATGCAGGCCATCAGACTTGGTGGCAAGTGCTTTTACCCACTGAGTCATCTCGCCGGCCCCTGCATTGCATTTTCTGAGCCAATCTCTCTGAAGCTGGCCCGGCGAGCCCCCAGGAACAGTCTCTGCCCCCCAGCTCTTGTGGTGCCGGGGCTCAAACTCAGGTCCTCACATTTGTGTGGCAAACACGTTATTTCCTGAGCTGCCTTCACCCCCGCGGCCCTGTACACACGTCCTGGACTGCCGGGGCCTCACTTGCACTTCACGCCGAGGCCCAGGTTTATAGTGAAGACTCTGATTTATGGCTGGGAGGAGATGGAAGTCGGAGCTGTCCACTCTGCAGTGACCCAGGAGCGTCACCTCTGTCGCCTCCACGGCCCTCTCCCCGCCAGCTCCTCCACCCTCACAACATCCCCAGACACACAGGGGAGGTGACCTGAGGGACACAGGGGTCTTCTTGTCACCGTAAAGGCCGAGGGGCCCCACGGACCCATTTGTGCTGGTACCTTAGTCTGGATGACCTGCTGAGGGAAGCCGCTCATGGCACTGATGAGCCAGCCCTCTAAGCTCTTGGCGAAGTTCCTGATGGCCTGGGTCAGAGAACCTGGAGGTGGGAACCAGAGGCTCAGGGTAAGTGGGGTAGAGCACACATGGCAGTCACAGTCATGGAGCTCCTGGCATGGAGACCAGGGACACTTGCCCAGCACCCAGCACTGCCTGAGCTGCCCTACAATCAAGATGCACACGTTCCCAGTATCACGGCCTCAGGGTCAGACACGCACGCGCACACACGCACACTCACTCATATGCACAGTGCATATAGACACACACACGCACAGACGTATATACAAAGTGTATTCTGTCAATATCCAAATTTATTTTATCCTGACCTGCTGTAAGAAGAAAACTGGACTTCCTGTTTTTGTTTTTGGGAGAGGGTCTCTCTACTGGCTATCCTGGAACTCACTCTTTAGCCCAGGCTGTCTCGAATGCAGAGGTCCTCCTGCCCCTGCCTCCTGAGTGCTGCGATAACAGGTATGTGCCACTATGCCTGGATTATCAGGCAATTTATATTTTCAATTTTGTTTTTCTTTTGATTTTAATTTATTTTCAGACTGATTTTAGTGGTTTTTAATTTTAATTTATTTTATTTTAAGAAAATATGTTTTCAACATCATTGTCTTACTGAGAGGCAGAATGGCACCCTGGCCAAGCCCCACATACACACAGCTTGCCTGCAGAGAAGGTGTTCAAAGCTGAAGCTGGGCTCCTTGCCCACTCTGGGGTTGTGGCACTGAGCCCAGAAGGGCCTGTGCGGGTCCTGGCTGTCTCTAGCAAACATCCCTGGTGCCCATGGTGGCCTGGCAATGCCCTTGAAAGTGAGGTGGCCACAATGGTTTTCCTAATAAGTGACTCTTGGCTGCCCTTACCTGCCCTTCAGGGAACCTTCTGGAAAGCCCGGCACCTGCCCTGGCCAGCTCTTGGCACCCTGCTGCCTGGCAGAGTCTCTGGGGGTCAGGAATGGGGAGGAGTCGGCAGGTGAGGGAACCACAGAGCTGAGTGGTGGCTCTGGGGGCAGGGCCTGAGGACGGGGTGGCTTACTGGGGACAGGCCGCAGCACGTCTGGGATAAGGGTCTCCACCAGCGCCTGGTACAGGATGTGGTCGCAGCTGCGCATCCACTGCAGGATTGGCTCGCACCTACACAGACAGATGAGCTTGTCCTTCGGGAGGAGGGTGACTTCTGGCTCCTCGTCGCTGTGGGAGGGGGAGACAGGGTGAGCACAAAGTGACAGGGCAAGGACCAGGATCGGGGCCTCTGGTTCCCCACGAAGCGGCACTGCTCCCTCTCTGCCTGTGGCTCAGGTAACGCAGTCACTGCAGTTGCTGCGCCAGCTCACAACATGGTAGCCCAAGGCTATTATCCTGACTCTCAGGAACCTGAGGCAGGAAGATGACAAAGCCATCCCCAGTCTGGGCTATGGCAAGAGAGCTGGGGGCATGACTTGGGGTAAGACACCCTGCCCAGCATGTGCCAAGGCCCTGGGTCCCCAGTCCAGCAGCAGAACAGGGTGCTGGAGAAGGAAGGCGCTGGCAGGACGTGGGAGAAGGGGTGTCTAGCAATGTCTCAGGCAGCTTAGACACAGGGAAGGGATCAGAAGATTGACTTGGGATTAAACTGGGGAGCATACGGCCTGAACATTTGCCTGCCCTGTCCTGGGGTTGGGGTGTCACCTGGAAGGCAGTGAGGCACGGCCATCGTTGGAGGTGGCCTTGCAGTTCCAAAAGGATAACCACAGCTTCTCGATGTACTGAAACTGGAGGCTCATGACAACGTCTAAGGTGGCCTAGGAGCAGAACGGCCTGTCAGGGGATAGGCCCAGTCACATGCCTGGTGCGCTGGGAAGCGGTGGGAGTTTCTGAGGTCCCCAAAGGGGCTAGTGAGAGAGAGTGGGCAGAGGTGGTGCCCAGGAGGGGGCCATGTTGGGGGGGATGTGGGACCCAGATCTGGCAGTGGTGCCTGGGAGCTGCAGGTGGGGGTGGGTCTGGCCAAGTAGGGCGTCACCTCACAGTGCCTGCGATACACCAGCTGCAGGGCCTTCACATCATGAGGGGTGATACTCTCCTGCAGCAGCGCACTGCTCAGGTCAGGGGCTGGGAACTCTGGGAAGACATGGGACACATCTGGAAGAGACAACACATGCATGTCATGTCACACATACAGGCTCCAGGGGACGACACGGGCTGGGCTTGGATCCTGGCTAGAGCACTTGCTGCGATGCACGGGGCCCTGGGTCCCACCCGCAATACCACAGACCCGTCACCCAGCATTCGGGAGGACTGGGGGTTCACAGTCAGCATGGGGTACAGAAGGGTCACTAATAATTAGCTGTTGTTTGGGCACACAGCCATCATTCCGGATTCCCAGTGATATCAGGAAGACGGTTCATCTAGAAGTTCCTACATATCGGAACAGGTCCCATGCTCACCTATGTACTGCTGGTGATGTTGGCCCTGAGTGGCCATGGCCTGCTCAGGTGTGCCATGCAGGCTGCCATGAGCGCCGCTGTCCCCAAGGCTGTCTGACTTCTGGGCTGGTCGGTACCTGGTCAGGGGACATATGTGCCACCTTGAGTCCTAGGCAGCACTGTGTGGGATGGATGTGCTGAGGCCTCCTGGGGGAGGGAGAATGTACTCGGAGGTGCACAGGAGCTATCTGCAAAGTCCCTTGACAAGGGTGAAGGTTTGCTTCTGTCTTGCTGGTTCTGGAAGGAACCAATGAGGGGCTGGGGGTGTGGTCAGGGTGGAGCCCCGCCTAGAATCCCCAGGGAGGGGTTGGGGTGTGGTCACAGGTGTCGCCCTGCCTAGAATCCTCCTGTGAGGAGCTGGGGAGCTCTGCCCCCTCTTAGAATATTTGAGGTCCTCAACACCTCAATAAAACAAGACAATTAGGGTCTGTGGTTTCAACTACGTGGTCTTCTAGAAAATATCAGAAATATAGACACCCAAAAAGAAAATAAATGAAAAAATTAGTGTTGCCAAGGTCTGGGTGGGAAGCGGCACAGGCGGAGGACAGGATCCCCACATCTGACAGCACACGCCACTGCGTATTTGCCCAAACACACAAGAGGCAGAGCAGGAGACTTGGAGAACGGCCTGTCTTGCCTGCCATGTTTGGGAGACACTGTGGCGGCACCTTAGGTCTGGGGCTGTGGGTCCGGCAGCCTGGCCGGTGTCACCCACCTGGGCTTCTGGTGTGTGGGCTGCTGCCTCATGGCCATGTACTGTGTGTCATCCTGCAGTCGGTTCAGAGGGGAGTCCGGCTTCAGGCGGATCCCATAGTAATGGTACTTCGAGTTGCCCCTGGAAACAAATCAGCACAAGGTAGGCACTGTGTGGGGACATTCTCCTTAGGCTTGGCGCTCATGGGGACATTCTCCACATAGCAGCCACTGACGGGCAGGCAGCTGGCATTGTAGGAAAGGCCAGCTGTGTCCAGCCCAGAACTGCCTACTATGTTTATGGCTGACGATTCTTCCCCAATCTCCCCAGTCTCCCGAATCTTCCCCAAACCCCTGTCTCCCAGCTGGCCTGAATGCACTGTAGCCCAGGAATCTGCCCACATGTCCTGAGTGCTGGGAGACAGCTGTGCAGCACCACACTAGGCAGGAGGAGGTGACCCTGCCACGCTCGGGGCAACACGGACAGATGAGCCCCAGCCTGGAAGCTGGCCTTCACGGCAGAGATGGCTGTCCTCTGCCACTGTCCCCCAGTGCCTCCCTCCTTCATCTGTTCCCAAGGAGAACCCACTTTTGCTAGTGCACAGTGACCCCGTGACTGGACAGCATGCAGGCTGGCTACCGCAGCACTCAGGAGGGCAAGGCAGAATGACTGCCTGTTTCAAAAAGAGCTGTGAAGCTGAGTGATGGTGGTGCACACCTTTAATCCCAGTACTCAGGAAGCAGGAATGGGTGGATCTCTGGGAGTTCAAGGCCAGCCTGGGCTACTTAGTGAGATCCTGTCTCAAAAACAAAACAAAACATAAAAAAAAAAAAACCCAACCCCACAATACAAACAAAAAACTCAACAACAAAATTTACAAAATGAGAGTGAAACCCATCTCCTCCTAGCATACCCCACCCCCACTCTGGGCGACTGCAAGTCAAGAAGCCTCCGCTGGAACTGGGCCTGTGGGCTCTGGGGAGCCCTAGTCGCTGTCACCCACCTGGTCCCCAGGCGCCGCGTGCGCAGGCCCATGAATACAGAGCGGATAAGCTTGCCGAAGGACGCGGCATTGACAGGCTCCAGCTTGTGCTCCTGGCAGTGGCGCAGGTAGTGGTTGTACAGGGAGCTGCGGGGCAGGCTCACGCCCTCCGCTGTCTCGTAATTATCCAGAAGCCACTGGAGCTGGAGGACAGATGGGCATCAAAGGCCTGGAGTCCCAGGGAAGCGGCTCACTTCCCTGTGCTGGCAAGGGTAGTGACAGAGCCACCTGTGTGGTACTCATGTCTGTCCCCTGAACACATATGTCAATCACTTCTGTCTATTCATCTGCCCACCCACCCACCATCCATCCACCCACCCATCCATCAATACATGCATCCACGCATCCATCCACTCATTGCTTCTAGGCATGTACACTTTGGCCTCTGTGTTCTCTGTTGTATTTTATGAGCCCCCATACGATGGAGACAGATCGGGCTATGTCTCCAGGCTGAAACAGACACAGCACCACATACCCAGGAACACCAAAGTCTCGAGGACCCACAGTACAGTGACAGATTGGATGCAGAAACAGGACAGTGGACATGGAGTCTTGCACTCCAGGCCACAGGGGTCCCTGATGGCCTGCTGCCCCAACCCCCAAAGTCAGAGGGCTCTGGGTAAAACCTACACCTAGGGGTGGCTCGGAGGGTCAATGAACGGCACAGGCTGAGGCTGTGTACAGAGGCTGTGGCTTCGGGAGGCGCCAGACTCTACCACCTGCTCCCTGTGGGTGCTGCGCCCTCCTGTCTTGATTCTGTCTCAGGAGTCAGTCATGTGACCTGACCCAGTGGCTGTCCTGTGCCCGTGTGTACGCACCCCGTTGGACCCAGACTGGGCAGCATCTCCAAGGGGAATCACTGTCAGGGAACAGGCTGGCAGCTGCATGGCTACATGGCTGGGTCCCCACTGCAGAGGGGAGCAGGTTGTGATCCTCTCTAAACAGGGGGTGTACTCTGGGGTCAGGCAAGGTGCCCCTGGCACAACCGCTGCACACCCATGTGGCTTCCCCCTGGCCTCCCTCCTCCCGAGTCCCTCCTCCCTCACCCTGGGAACATGCTCATCGTAGAGCAGAAACCCAAGTCAAAGGGCTGCCCTGGGGACACAGCAGAGGTTCCAAACAAAAATGCTGGTGCCACGCTTGCAGGGCAACTGGCAGAGTGGATGGAAGGCTGGAGCCATCTGTGGCTGGAGAGCTCAGAAGGCCCAGGCATGTTTTTCTGGCACTACAGAACCAAGAGTTGGCTCTCGGAGATGGAAGGCCACAGTCTGGGAGAGGTGGAGGGCTGGCTCTACCTCTGGCTAAACCAGGCGGGCTTAAGGGGCTGAGTAGGAGTCGGCCTCCAAGGCTGCTCACTCATCAGGGGCATGCAGATCTCCGAGCACTGAGCTAGGGCTCCTGGCCATACTCCCTCCCTGCTCGCCCAGGCCAGCAGGTACACACGGCCCTCCTGTCAAAAGTCTGACATGGCTGGCACTAATTAGGGTGCCAGGCTCTCAGCTGTGCTGTGCCCCAGGAGTAGAGGTCCTGGGGACAGAGTGCTAGGGCTTTCGTTCCATCTTGACGCCTATCAGTTGGCTTCACTGCCCATCTCTGACTGGCTGGGGACAGTGTCCTTTTCTCTTACCCATCCTGATGCAGAACCCAGTACTTTAGGGCCATCCATGGGCCTCCTACTTGCTAGAACACTGAGGACCGCCGGGCATGATCCGGCCCGAGCGCAGCCCGATGCCACAGGCCCATCGCTGCACAAGGATCCAGAGAGAACTTGGCTCTCACACATCAGGGCCCTTGACCTCCTCACAGCTCCATGAGGCAGCGGCAGAGCTGGAGTTGTTCATGCAGGCGCCCAGCACCTTGGCACGAAGGACACTTAAGGACCAAAGTCCAAGGTAAGGGGTCGTAGAAAGGAGGGGACACTTGTCCATAGGAGCCTGCAGGGAACCTTTGGGGTGGAGGCTGCAGGTGTCCCCGCAAATGTTTTGAATGTCCTACAAACACAACACCTTAGGGACTCTGTCCCCACAGATGGCTTTCCTGGAGTGCCTCCTCCGGCTGTTGATGGTCACAGTCATTTATTTGCCTTCAGTCCGAGCCTGTGGCCAATCCCAGGCTTCTCCTCAAGGTGTAACCTGGGTGGTGTGTGGCCTTCCCTAGAACATGCCAAAGGCTCCTTGGATGCTGTCCCCAGGACACCGTCTAGCAGTGGAGGGTGCTGTCCCCAGGACACTGTCTAGGAGTGGAGGGCGCTGTCCCCAGGACACCGTCTAGGAGTGGAGGGCGCTGTCCCCAGGACACCGTCTAGCAGTGGAGGCGATGTCCCCAGGACACCGTTGAGCAGTGCAGGGGCTGTTCATCCTGGAGGGGTGGAGCCAACCCCGGAGGAAGGAAATGTCCTTGTCATTGCCTCCTGAGACAGAACACTTGCCACACACTGCCTGGGACAGCACCAACCTTATAAACCCTCAAGACTTCTAGACCTTTCTCTAGATCAGCATTTGCCCCTCTTCCCAGAGAGTCACAGTCTCCTACACCAGTCCACTGTGAACCTAGGCCATCAAGAATATATGGGGGGGAGGGGTTCACAGGATCAAGCTGGACAAAAAGCGGATGTTAGAGGCCTCAGGGAAATGCCAATGGCCACAGTCCAACCCAGTCAGAAATGGTGGCACACTCCTGTCATCCCAGCCCTCAGGAGTCTGGGACAGGAAGCTTGCAAGTTCAAAGCCAGCCTCAGACACATAGTGAAACCCAGGCCAGCCTGGGCCACAGGAAAGTCTGTCTCAATAAACAAAAAATCAAATACCTAACAGTCAGGCCTGTGGTCCCAGCAGCTACACCCAGCCCTGGGCAGGAGTATGTGGAGTTTGGGCCAGTCTGGGCTACATAGCAAGGTCCTGCTTCTGAGTAAACAAATACCAAAGCACGGGAGGCCCACCAGCTAGACAGGAGGCATTTGGGGGTGTTAGAGAGCTGAACATTCCCTCTTAGCTCCCCAGGCCAAACACCGAGCCTATGGTGTTCTAGTCCCATCCGGCCATGCTGAGTCTGAACCAGGGCGCTCAGCTCCCTGAGAGGCCTCCATCACAGAGCAAAGCCAAGAATGTCTGCCGCCTGCTGCCTGTCTTACATTTCCAAACTACAGAGCTGAGGGCCTTCATGGCCACCCAGTCCCAAACCACCTTCCCCCTTTAGAAAGTTGTATTTTTGTTTCATTATTTAATTTTTATCATCACTATTTTTAGATGTATCTTATTTCATGTGTACAGGTGTTTGCTTGCATGTAAGTCTGTGTACCATGTGCATGCACTGCCCTCAAAGGCATGAGATACCCTGGAAATGGAGTCAGATGGCTGTGAGCTCCACATGGTGCTAGGAACTGGACCAGGGGCTTCTGCTAGCCTCAGACCTGCTGTGCTGTGGAGGGTGACCTTGACCCCTGACCCCAGACCTGCTATGCTGTGGAGGGTGACCTTGACCCCTGATCTCCTCCCTCAGTGTGAGGTATGAGCCACCAACACCTGCTTTGCAATGGTAGCAAGAATGGATCCCCAGGTCTTACGCTTTGTCCATCTTTTCCATTTTAAGACAGGATATTGTTATGCAGCACAGCTTAGCGGAAGACCTGCCAGCCTTCTGTCTGGGTTGGCAGGGACAAGCCTGGGACATGGGTGTCATCCTCAAGTCTAAAATCCATGCAGCAGTGTGAGGGCGGGCATGGGGGTCTTCCTCACCGGCTAAGGCTTCTGGGATCTTTGGCTAGTGTTTTTCTCTCTCCCGTTAGCCTCTGCAAGGCTGCATTCTGTCACAGCCCTGGCTTTTCTAACATCTGTGAACACTCCAGACAGAGCAGGGTGTCCGGGGCCCCAGCGCACTTACGTGGCTGTTGAGTAGGCCGCCTTTGTGGGGGGCGAGGCCTTCGCTTTTTTGGAGAGTCTCAATCGCCATTTCAAGCTACGCAGATGTGTACAGAGACAGGACAAAACCAAAGAGGTGGTGGGGTGGGTGGGGGGGGGGGAGAGAAGGAGATCAGATGGTTAGCGGCAGGCAGCCACACCAGCCCCAGCCTGTACTAGCAGCTAAACAACAGCAGCAGCGAGCAGCAGGCATTAGCGCGAGTGAAGCTGTGGCAGGCGCAAGCCTGCTCCATGCTCCTGAGCCAGAGCCCAAGACAGCAGCAGACGGGACAGTGGTGGCTGACATCACATCTCAGCATAGGACGCAAGGCACCAGGAGCCCAGCTATGCATCTCTCTGCAGGCCGAGGAAATAGCAGGGTCCTCCTCAGTGGGTCTCCTCACTCACGTGTGTTGCTCTTTATGTATGTGGGTGTTTGGCTTGCGTGTCTGTCTGTCAGTGCAGTAAGTGCGTGTCTGTCTGTCAGTGCAGTAAGTGCATGTGCCTGGTGCCTGCAGAGGCCAGAGAGGGTGTCATATTCCCTGCAACTGGAATTTCAGATGGCTGTGAGCCACTGCAGGCCGGGTCCTCTGTGAGGGCCACTGAGTTACTTCTCCCCCTTATCTTTTGACACAGGGTCTCTCTCCTGACCTGGGGCTCGCTGACTCACTAGCAAGCTCCTGCGATCCTCCTCAGCACTGGGGCCGCAGGCAGACCCCACCATGCCCAGTTTCTCAGGTGGGGGCTGAAGGGGCCAGAAACGTCACCACTAAGCCCTCTCCTCAGGCCCTGAGAACCAAACTTCTGCACAGTTGTGTGAACTCAGATGTGAGCCAGGCCAGAGCTACACATCCCAAACCGCCCCATTGCTGGGGACAGCAGGTGACACTGAGCCCTGCTCAGGGACTGGGGGTCATGCCTGATGAGGAGCTGGGGGACACAGGGGGACGGAGTAGTGACCTGGGCTGAGGCCCCGGGTGGGGTGGAGGAGGGGCGAGCTGCAGTTACGATGCCTGGCTGTGGCAGTGCCATGTGACTGTGGAGCACGAGCTGGCCCTGCAGCAGGAGCTAACATCCAGGACAGCAGAGGCTCCCGTTGGGTTTCGCTCACCAGGCTCCCTAGAACTGTGTTCGGGAGAGGGGGCCCAGGGTGGGTAAAGGTGCTTGACACCAAGCCTGGTGACCTGAGTTCAATCCCTAGGATCCCATGGAAAGAGAGAGTCCACTCCCACAAGCGGCCCTCTGACCTTCTGACCTCACAAGCATGCACTGGGATGTGCACGCACACACAATAAACACAGACAGTGTGATAAGAGAAAGTGAGGCCACGGCTTCGGAGGCCCTGGAGTCATGATGGCCCTGTGATCTCCCACAGTGATACCGGATGAGCCAGGACATGAGCTGTCACACAGCACAGCAGGCACTGCGAGCACCTTCTGCTCCTGCCAGTGTTGGGCACGCTGCCAGTGTTGGGCACAGGCGGGCGTGCCAGCAGCAGAGGGCAGCAGGGGTGACTGGGTGAGTATCTGAATGTGGAGGAGGAGCCCTTCAAGACAGCGTCCAGGAGGTGGACAGTGAGCTACAGCAGGTTTGAACCTGAGCTAATAACTCGGTTACACTATTAAAACTGCTGAGGTCCCCAATGAAAGAGAGCTGGGGGATTGCGGTGGGGAACCTACAGCCTGCTAACTCTGCTGGGCTTGCCCGCGGGCCCCAGGGACGCTCCTGTCCCCGGTTGGGATGACACCTGTGCACCTCCATGCCTTGCTTTCATAGGGCCCATGCTTGCTCAGTAGGCCCCTTACCCACCATCTACTTACTCCCCAGGCCCTATGTCTGTCTGTCTGTCTTTTTAAATTTGAGACAGGGTCTCACTGTACAGCGCTGGCTGGCCTGGAACTCACAAAGATCCTCCTACCTCTGTCTCCTGAGTGCTGGGATTAAAAGTGTGCACCACCACATCTGGCCCAAATTTTGTTTTTAAGGGTTATATTTATCAGGCCAGATGTGGGGGAGGAGCACCATTGCTTGGGAGGATGAGGCAGGAAGATGGCAAATGTGTCTCTCCCAAAACAAAACCCAAACCTCTCAAGCAACAAGAAGGAATTAAACCTAACAATGTTTCCCACAGAATTTATGGTGGAACAATCAAATCTATGTATTCACTCTTTTAAAAGTAATTGGCCCATTATAAGTCACCATTAATGTATTAAAAATAAAGATAACTATCTTCTCTAGTTATCAAAAAACTAGAGGACTTGAACGTGTACATCTGTACGGATCTCTACTATCTCTGGGTCTGGAGGGTGGCAAGGCCTCCGCTCTGCGTCTCCACCTGCTCTCCCAGCTTACAGGGACTGTGTGGAAAGAACCCTATCCTCACAAAAGCAAGCAGCTGTCCTTCCTCACTGTGAGTCGCCGTACCTAACGTCACACTCAGACTGCAGGGTTGGCAGTCTCTAAACTTAGCTGCAACATGGAGTCTTGCCACATCTGCGAGCTCCCCACACGCAGTCGGCATGTAAAATAACCACATCTGGAGCGAGGGCGAAGTCGGGACCACCTCCCCTCCCAGAAGAGCGGTGGATACACAGGAGACCTCATGCAAGTAACGAGTGTGCAGCCACCGGCTGACACCTCATCCAACAACCAGACGGCGGCAGCAAGAGAACCCAGACGTCCCACATGGCCCCTAGAGGCCGGTCCATCAACGCGGCTGGTTCTCGGCTCCCAACAGATTGCAGGGCTCACCATGACAAAGAATACAGATTTCACTGTGGCCCAGAAAGGTAATCAAACAATTGATCAGTGACAACTGCTTCAACAGCAAACCCTGGGAGGACGGAAGGATGGGGCAGCTAGGGCTTCCACACAATGGTGCTGAAGAAACTCTTTGCTACAGAAAATGATGGCACATCCAAATACAGACAGATGAGTCTGCACACAGGGCCATCCTGAGGCCCAGGACAACACAGTGGGCTTATGACCTAGGTCAACTTTCTATGGCCAAGGAGCTAAGAGCAGAAGGACAAACAAGGACGAGGTCCCATAAAACAAAGACCCCACCAGTGGTTCTAGAGCAGGGGAAGGAGAGCAACTTGGAATCTGAAGAAATAATATCTGAAAACATCCCAGACTTGAGGAAAGACACCAGTCCACACATTCAAAGTTTCCTCCATGTCAAACTGCCAATGATAATGATAACAACAATAAAAGACTTTAAAGATAAAAAAGATACAAGGAAACAAAAAGAACTGTTAACTTGAAATACTGTCTACCCCTTTAAAGTACGTGTTTTTGATGTCAGTGTTGACCGCAGCTGCTCCAAGCATCCTGTCTCCCCCTCCAGAGGCAGAAATGACCAGTGGGCCCCATGCCCATCAGTCCATCTGGCACTTTCATGGGTTCTGGGGACCCAGACTCAAGTGCTCATGTTTGCACATTCGAGACACACAGTGGACACTGCGGTTCCTGGGGGGGGGGGGCGATGGCATCTTATAGAAATGCTCTAGGCTGTGAGAACTCCACAGTAAGTTCCCCAGCCCGCCCACTGAGGGACAGGGTTCTATGTGTCCCATGCTGCCAGGCTCAGGTGTCTGCTAGAGCAGCAAGCACAGCACTGGAACCTCACAGCTCTCAGAAAGCAAGTGGCCTGATCTCACACCTGTCCTCGGGGCTGGCTGCTGGGGTCTCGATGGATATAGGAAGAGAGAATATATGGAACTGGCGTGAATATTTGCACGTGTGTGCGCACACGGTTAGGTCAAGGTCCATAGTAGGAATGATGCTTTAGGTTGCTCTTCCACTGTCTTCAATGAGGCAGGCGCTCTCAATCAAACTCAGAGCTCACGGATATGGCTAATCCCTAGAGAGCTTGCCCCAGGGACCCTGGAGTTACAGGTGTGCCTCCCCAGCACTCACAAGCATTTGAGGAGCCAAACTCAGGTCCCTGTGCTTGCACATTTAAGCACTGAGCCATCTCCCAAGACCCTCAATTTAAACAATTTAGAAAAGAAAGCACAGACACAGGAAATGTTTGCAAATCATGTGTCTGATGGGAATTTGTGTCTGGGACATAAAGGCTTCTCCACACTCAGGAGCAGGAAGACACCAGCTGAGCCTTAAGCAGACTATTCAAGTGACACTCAGCCACAGGGCTGGCACCTGGCTGGCTATCGTCCCCAGCTAGAAAACCCAAATTATCACCACAGAGAGGCTCCATGATTCGCCTACCAAGATAGAGAGAATCAAAAGAAATGTCAAGAGCTCCAGTGCTGGCAAGGAAGCAACTCTGACTCCCGAACAAGGTGACTAAAAGTACCGCTGGGCAATGGGAGGTGGACTGGACAGCAACCCCACTTGGAGGCATTTCCCACCCCCGCCCCCAGGAGCAAAGACAGCACCCTGACTGCTCAGCCTGAATTGCTCACTGTGCTCCCAGCCAGAGGCCTCCAGCTGGGCACATAAGGAACTGTGAACTCAAGTCAGGGTCTGATGGCCGCATGGTGAGGGCAGGAAGCCAGCCCCAGGGCAGCCAGCGACTCTGCTTCTGACAGCCCACAAGTGTCAGAGCAGACACAACAGACCCACAGCTGCCAGCATCTAGGCCAGGGTGTTTGTGGGGTTGGTGGAGGATGTGCCATGGGAATCCAGGAACCTACACACATCAAGTCCCACAGGGCTCTGCGTCAAAGAGCGGGTGTGAGTGTGTGGTGATTTAAAAGATAATAAAATAGCAATAAACATCAAAAGCAGAGATGCAGCTGGATACCTGGGAGGCTGAGGCAGAGGACTGGGTCTGAGGTCAGCCTACATTTCAGGGTAAGTTCTGGACCAGCCTGGGACACAGCAGAACCCTGTCTCAGCTCCCCTTTCCTGTAAAACCCCAAAGTCCAAATGAAGTTTTATGTAAAGCAGGAGAGCAGCGAACTGAACTGCATCAGGAGGCTGCAACCTGCTGCAGCACAGCCTCGTGTGTGTGTGTGTGGGGGGGCCTGGGAGGCTGCCAGTGAGAATAGGACCACCAGCAGGGGCTCTGCTCCCCAACATTCTCACGGCCTGGTCCTTCCTGCTCACCTCCCCGCGCGTGCGTCAGATGCCTAGGCTAGCAGGGCTACAGCTGCCCGCAGGGCCTCTGTACATACCGTGGCAGGCGAGGAGCGTGCAGTGTGGGCCAGGGAGTGTCTTGTGCTGTCCATGCCCCCATGGATGAGGTAGGCTCCTGCTCCAGACACGATGGGAGTCCCTGCAACATCCATGGTGATGCCCACCATGCCGTGAGAGGGGACTGCCGGTGGGGACGAGGCTGCCACTGTCACCTGAGCACCACCTGGAGTCTCAAAGTAAGACGCTGCACTGCTGGGGGCGTAGAGCTGAGGGTCTGGGTTGTAGGCATAGGCCGCTCGACTGTGGGACAGAAAGTGCCACCATTTTATAACAAATACACACCAAGAAGACACAGGGCTGGAGGGCTTGCTGTTCCTGCAGAAGACCCAGGTTTGGTCCCAGCACCCACTCCACAGCTCACAGCCACCTACAGCCACCTGTGACTCCAGCCCCAGGAGACGTGACACCCCTGCCGGTCTCGATGGGCACTACACTCAGGCGCTCTCTCTCTCTCTCTCTCTCTCTCTCTCGCTCTCTCTCTCTCTCTCTCTCTCATACACACACACACACAAGTATGCATCACCACTACAAATGCACACACACAAGAGAGAGATAGAAGAAAGAAAATTCTAGAAAGTTTCAGAAGAGCTTAAAAATTGGAAAAAAAGCTTTGTAAATGGCCTAGAGGGAAAGTTCCCGGGCTATTGTTCTCCAGGGGACTGTGGCTTTGGTTTGATATTTTTATAAAGTTTTCTAGAAGCTAAGAGCATAAGGCCAGTGGTTCTGAACTCAGATCTCAGGACAGGAAGGGACATAACCCTGGGGGCATGATTCCACACGAGCCCCATAGAGAACACTGGAGTGGAGAATCTGTGGTGTCCCGGGCCCCACGGGAGACACGTACATGGCTCCATTGGCATAGACTGCATCCCCGCCCTCCACGTACTGCACCTGCGCCGGGTACACATGCTGCACCTGCAACGACATGTAGGTGCAAGTCACACAGGGCCTCGCCACGGGTGATGCTGCTCGGGTCCATGGACACAGAGCTTAGTGATGTATGCATGTACCTAAGTATCCATGAGGCAGCCTCATGTAGCTGAGGATGACCTTGAACTCCTGACCCTCCACCTCCTAAGTGCAGTGCTGTGCCTGGTTTAGGCAGCAGCTAAGCAGCCTCTGTCCCATGTGGGTTGGACTAGGGATGCTGTGGCTGTCACGGAGGAAAGCTACCTGTTTCAGGTATGGCAGAGGGTGTGTGGTCCCCTGCAGGGGTGGGAGATGGGAAGACGAAGACTGGGGTGGAGACAGAGACAAGTCTGGAGAGGGGTTGAAGAGGGACAGAGGCACCTGTGATACCACTCCACTGTCCCCCACATCCTGCCTCCCCTCCCCCCACCCCTACTCACATCCCCCACTCGGCTGCCCCATCCCCACAACCTCCTCTCCCCTGTGGTGGGCAGCCTAGCCCTGGGCAGAGGCCTTAGAGTAGATATCCAGTGTGCTGTGGCCCAAACTTCAGCCTCTTCCCCAGCCAGTCTGTGGGGAACCATCTCAGCGGGCTTGGTGGTGACTTTCTGGGGTCCCAGAGTACAATGCCCACACACAACTTGGGGGCTCTGAGCTCTAAGTGGAATCCCCAAGGAGAGGGAGGGAGAGGAAGCCTGACAGGGGCATCCAGACCTGGGGGGCGGGGCCTCTAGGCTTGTGCTGGTGTTGGTGTGCCTCCTCCTACAGTGCCATTGGCCAGGTCCTGGTGATCCTGTAGACCCCTGGTGCTTGGTGCTTTCTGGGAATCTGTACACGTTCCCCAGTCTTTGACAAGGTCACGGTCACCCACTCCCTGCCTACAGCCAGGAGGCAGCCCCTCAAAAGCAAAGGCCACTTAACCCTGGGACTTTTTGTTTGGTTTTGTTTTTCCAGATGGGGGTTTCTCTGTGTAGCCCTGGCTGTCCTGGAACTAGCTCTGTAGACCAGGCTGGCCTTGAACGCAGAGATCCTCCTGCCTCTGCCTCTCGAATGCTGGGATTAAAGGTGTGCGCCATTGCCCGGCAAGCCCTGTGCCTTTTACAGAGCTTCAGGTGGCCCGAGGCCAGCCTGGCCTGCTGCGGTGGGCAAGTGCCTCTGAGAACAAAGAAGAAACCACTTTCCTTCACTTACTGCATGGGTAAGTGGCTTTTCCTTCTTCTTCTTTTCCTTTTTGAGACAGGGTTTCTCTGTGTAGCCATGGCTGTCCTAGAATTCTCTCTCTAGACCAGGCTGGTCTTGAACTCACAGAGATCCACCTGCCTCTGCCTCCCAAGTACTGGGATTAAAGGCATGCATCACAACCACCCAGTGGTGAATTTTTTTCTCTTTAACACGGCTTCCAGAGCTTCCTGGTGACCCTAGACACTAGTAACAACAGGAAACAGCTCACAAGCCAGAGGCTGCTCACAACTGCTAGGTGCCAAAGGTCCTTACCTGGGGTGGCACCGGCTGGACTCTGGGAAGTGTGAGTGGCTGCATCGGGGCACCCTTGGGAGTTGAGCCTGTGGCTTGGACCAGCACCCTCTGAAACAGACAATGGAACAGTCAGACTTGCTGGAGATCAGCACTGTGGAAGACCCACTCAGAACCATGGCTCGGCTGTCCCACTCCTACTGGGACCCACGGGAATGCAGGCACAGGTAGGCACACAAGCCACACACACGTATGGACACACACAGAAACATCCCTTTGGGAATATGAAGTTCAGGCCCAGGAGCTGGGGTAGGAGGTGGATCTTTCCCTGTCCTGACCCTGTCCCTCACTGACCAGAGCAGTAGCTTGGCTGTTAGACCAGATGTAGGGGCAGAGGCAGCAGGGGAGGGGACACACACACACACACACTTTCTAAGTAGTGCGGAGAGAAGGAGGACTTGTTCCTCTCTGGTGTGCAAACAAGGTCCTGTCAGGACTGGCTGGGCCAGTGGGTGAGGGGCAGCCATTGTGAGCGACAGTCAGACAACCCCACAGGGACACAGGCCACGTAGGACCCCAGCACATGAATGCAGGCACACATGGTGTCTCCTCACTGCTGGAGGAGGCGGGGCTCTGACACCCACCACAGCATGGAGAGAACCTGAGGACGGACGTGGGGCTCCAGGACAGAACCCAGAGACAGGAAGTCATTTGGGACAGGGAAGGGAGGCACAGCTGCTGATGGGGGAGACTGATGGAATATTCTGGAACTAGAGAGAAAGGATGGCTGACTTCTGTGAATACGATAAAAAACAATCTACTCTCAAGTGATTCATTTTATACTGTGCCAATCCTATCTCAAGTAAAGCACAGGGTGGGGTGGGGGCTGGAGAGATGGCTCAGCAGTTAAGAGCACTGGCTGCTCTGTCAGGAGTCCTGACACAAGGTGGCTCCCAACCATGTTAATAGGATCTGACGCCACCCTCTTCTGGCCCTCAGGCACACACGCAGACAGAGTACTCACACATAAAACAAATACCTAAATCTTTACAAGGAAGAGGCCTTAGGAAGGGCTTGGAGAGGGCTCTGGGTAAGAGCCCTCGCTGTCCAGTGAGGACATGTGTTCAAATCCTAGTACCCACACAAAAAGCCAGCGTGGCCTCGAGCTCCTGTGACCTCAGGACACAGGAGGTGGAGACTACAGGGACTGGGGCTCGCAGCCTGGCTCCTGCGACAGAACGTGTCTCAGGGGAATAAGGCGGAGAGGGAAAGAAGCCCCACACTCTCCACCTGGGGGCCACACACTACACACACGTGTGTGCCCGTGTCCAGCACACTCCCTCCCACCATGGCAGCCACACACTACACACTCGTGTGTGTGCCCGTGTCCAGAACACTCCCTCCCACCATGGCAAGCACCTGTAATTCAGCACCCAAGAAACGGAGGCAGGAGAATTAGCTGCGAATTTGAAGCAAGTCTGCACTAAGTGGGAACTCACTTAAAGCCCCACAAAGTATGGTGGCCGCACTTGTCTAACATGAACAATGCTCTGGCCACCATTTCCAACACCGTACAAATGGGGCTCAGGCACCGTCAGGCCCTGTCTCAAAACCCAGAAACCACAAATAATAGGGATAGGGTGGTATGATGGTGACCCTGTGACCCCAGTATTCAGGGTCAGAGAAGGAGTGAGGCTGAGGCAGGAGGATTGCTGACAGTCCCAGGTCAGCCCTGGCTACATAGTGAGAGCTCATCTCAACAAAATAACAGAACAGAACAGAACCCAAGAGTTTGTACCCACAGTTGGGCAGTTAGAGCCTGGCAGGGAATAGCCATTGACTCAGAACCCGGACACGCGGCTCGGCTCACATCTAGGGTGAGCTTTCCTCTGCACCAGGACCCAGGGACCTGAGCTGCGGGGGAGTGGTCATGGCCTGGGGCAGCTTTGAGAGCAAGCTGAGTCACAGCCCCTGAGAGCACCGAGGGCCACATGCACAGGAGCCCTCCACCTCTGCTGCCCTGAAAAGAGAAAGCTACAGGACACAGTGCTGGTGGAGACCCACAATTCCAGGCCCTAGGAATTGTGGAGGCAGGGCTGGGTTACAGACTGAAATTCTGTCTGAAAAGCCCAAGACCTGAGGAGGGGAGGGGACTGGGGAGGTGAGGGACTAGGGAGGTGTGGGAACTGGGGAGGGGAGGGGACTAGGGAGGTGAAGAGGTAGGGGTTGAGGAGATGATGGGTTGAAAAACACTCAAGACCTTGGGCTCTATGCCTATGTGGGAGGGGGCTGGAGAGGGAGGAGAAGGAGGTGATGAAGGAGGAGATAGGGAAAAGAGGGGGAGGGGATGGGAGAGGAGGAGATGGGGTGGGGATGGGGAGGAGTTGGAGGAGAAGAAAGTGAAGGAGGAGGAAGAAGGTGGAAAGAAGGAGGGAAGGTGCCATCCCCAAGAGTCTGTTCACAGCTGTGTTTTCAGGTTTTTTCCTAAGGCACACAAGCTTCCAGTGCAGGAGAAACAGTTAACAGCTGGGGTCGGCCTCTTCTGATCTGTGTCCTGGTTCCTTTGGTGGCACCTTCCAAACCCCAGGGGGGAGCGCGGAGGTGGTGGGACAAGCAGTCACCTGTGGGGAGGCTGGCACCGGCTGGGCTGTAGGCCGCAGAGCCACGGATGCTGGTGAGTCTGCTCCACCCTCGGAGTTCTGCATGCTCGGACCTAGAGTGGAAGAGAACCATGATGAGGAGGCAGCCACACCCCTGGGGTTCCCCAGGAACTGACCTCTGCAGTTGGCTTCTAAACCCGAGTTGAAGCTGAGGGACCCTGGCCACTGAGACTGGGAGATGCTCCATGGATAGAGCACCTACCCCAAAACAGTGAGGAGCTGAGTTCAAATCTCAGAACCCATGTATTAAACAGTCCTGGATGAATAGGCAATCTGGAGCCCAGGTTTAGTGAGGCACTGTCTCAAAGAAGACAACAGAGGTTGGTTCCCGGGCCACACAAATGTATAACTAACTAATACACTCATTTGCGTGTGCATGCACATGCATGTGTTGTGTGTGGGGGTGCCTGTGAGTGTGGGGGGAGGGCACCTGCAGGAGCCGGTCCTCCCCTTCCGGGTTTGATCCCAGGCCTCAGGGTCAGCGCCTTTCTGGCTGGCCATCCTGCCCACAGCCTTCCTTGTTCCTGAGGCTCCTGGTCAGTCCCGAACTCTACCGCAGAGTCTCCGCCAGGCCACATCCACTGCCCCTGTACCGAGTTCTGCAGTGCCGGCGCTTGCACTTTGCCTGCCTAAAGTTGATTATTTAATTTTTATCTTTAAAAAATCTTATTTATGCTGGGTGGTGGTGGTGCACGCCTTTAATCCCAGCACTCGGGAGACAGAGGCAGGCGGATCTCTGTGAGTTCGAGGCCAGCCTGGCCTACAAGAGCTAGTTCCAGGGGCTGGAGAGATGGCTCAGTGGTTAAGAGCATTGCCTGCTCTACCAAAGGTCATGAGTTCAATTCCCATCAACCACATGATGGCTCACAACCATCTGTAATGAGGTCTGGTGCCCTCTTCTGGCTTGCAGACATACATACAGACAGACTATTGTATACATAATAAATAAATAAATAAATATTTTTTTTAAAAAAGAGCTAGTTCCAGGACAGGCTCCAAAGCTACAGAGGAAACCCTGTCTCGAAAAAAAAAATAACAAAAAAAAATTTATTTCACGTGTGCAGGTGTTTGCCTGCATGTGTGCACGCACCATGCTAAGTTGGGTGTGACCGGAACCAGGTCCTCTTGAAGAGCAGACGGCGCTTGAAACCGCTAAGCCGTCTCTCAGTCCCTAATCCTAAATGCTTTTTTTTTTTTAATGTTTAAAGACATAACAGATTAAAAGAGTGTGCCCCCACGATAAACCCCCCGGGTTCCACACCCCGCCTGCACTGCCCCAGGGCGAACACTAGATGGCGCCAGAGCCGCGCAGAGCAGGGGCACAGCCACGGAGGACCGAGGAGGTGGAGACAGGAGCGTGAGGCGGTCAAGATGAGGGGTCTGAAGCTAGCCTGGTCTGCCCATCAGACCCTGGGCTAGAAAAGCGAAACAAAACATTTTGTAAGAAAAATCTCTTGTATATACATCCGCTGGAGTAAGTATCTTTAAGGAGTGCTGAATGAATAAGTCAGCAAAGCGTTCCCCTGAAGGCAGGGGGACCTTGCCTGGAATGCCGAGTTCCTTGCATTCCAGAACCAAGGAGAAAGCACGTGCTTAGCTTCCCAGCGACTGGGGCGAAGGTGGGGGTGGGGGATGAGATGCGGGGGGAGGGCTGGAGTTCATAGCCAGCCTGGGCTACTGAGTCAAACAAATAAAACTTGTCACCAAAGTCTCACAAGAATTAAATGACTGGGGAGGCAGAAGCAAGCGGATCTGGTCTACAAGAGCTCCAAAGCTACAGAAAAACCCTGTCTAGAAAAACAAAAACAAAATAACAAAAAAAGAAGGAAATGACTAACACCTGGCTACTTCCATGTCTGAGTAACAAACACCTCAGCGTCTCTCCAATCACCTCAGCGGCTCTCCAGACACCTCAGCGGCTCTCCAGACACCTCAGTGGCTCTCCAGACAGGCACCTCAGCGGCTCTCCAGACAGGCACCTCAGCCGCTCTCCAGACAGGCACCTCAGCCGCTCTCTAGACAGGTCTAACTGAAACTCCCTCTTCCTCCAGCTCCTTTGCCAGTGTTCATCTGAGAGACTTGGAGACAGTGTGTGAGCATGGGCCCACCCAGGCGGGTGTCTTACTCACCCTGACCAAGAACAAAAACTCTAGAGTTCTTCCTCAGAAAATGGATGAGAACTGTGGACTGAGAACTTTAGTTCTGAGCCAGGGTTTCCTGTAGCCTACGTTGGCTTCAAAACCCTAGGTAGGCCAGGCATGATGGGCACACCTCTAATCCCAGTACTCAGGAGGCAGAGGCAGGTGGAGCTCTGAGCTTGGGGCCAGCCTGGGCTACAGAGTGAGTTCCAGGACAGCCAGGACTACACAGAGAAACGCTGTCTTGGAAAAACCAAGTCCCTATGTAGCTGATGTTGACCAAGCCCTAACCCTCCTGTTTCCACCTCCTGAGTGCTGGAATAGCAGGCGCGAGCCACAGCACCTGCTTTCTGTGAAGCGGGGACTGAAGCTGGGACTTCACAACTTGCATGCTCCACCCGCTGAGCCCAGCGAGTCTAACAGTGGATCAGGTGTGGTGGCCACGCCTCTGTAAGGGCCAAGGAGGTCGGGTCTCTGAGTTCCAGGCCAGCAGGGCTTTTCCTGAGTCCCTGTCTCAGAAACAAACACCACAAGGGGAGAGGGTGGTGAATGGCCTCCAGCCCCGAGGGACAGACCAGGTCTGGCTCCATCCCTGACTCAGGGTGGGAGCCCTCTGTCACTGGGTCCCCTCCTGGCTCAAGACGAGTGATGCTGGAGACGACAGGTGAGGAGTGTGTGATTCGAGTGTGTATGTTCAAGCTTAGCATGTAATAAGGGAAGGACATGGATGCATACCACAGGTGACAGGCTACACATGAGGTGTGCTCGCATGACTATGCCTCTGTATGTGTCTGTGCGTGTGTGCATGTGTGCACATGTGCGTGCGTGTCTGTGAGGGTCTGAGGGACTCAGCAGCAGTGTGAGGGCGGGCATGGGAGTCTTCCGCACAGGTACTCAGCTTCTCTGCTTGTCTTGATCCTGGTTTCTCTCCGGAAGGGCTGTGAGCACCCTGCCATCCTGCCTCTCTGAGACTCAATCATGGTTCCCGGGTGGCCCAGCTCTGTCACACACTGGTCAGTGTCCAAGAGGGGTCTGGAGTGCCCCAAGCCAGTCCCGAGTCCACCCCTGCATTTCTCCTTGACCTTGACAGAGTGCCAAGTGCAGCAACTGCACTGCAGGTCACAGTGGCCACAGCCGCCTGCGGTCTCCAGGCGACTGCAGGGGCAGCAGCTCTCTCACCAGCCAGTTGCAGTGAGCTGGCTGGGGCTGGACGGGGGCCAGGTGGATCTGCTGGGGAAGCGCCCTTTGTTTACAGGAAAAACTCTCCGGTTGCCTAGCAACCAATGGGCAGGCAAGGAGGGGTGGGAGGCTGCAAGCCATTTCTGGGCTGGGTTCCTGGCTGCCCTGACTCACTGTGACCTTAAGCAATCTCTCTCTCTTCTGTCCCCACCCCTACAGGGAAGCTGTGGCCTCATCACACCTCACCTGGAATCACCGGGGTTGGAGTCTGGCTGGTTAAGTTCCGCTTGGGGGACCCAGGCCTCAGTTGGTCTTAGTATGGTCTGGTTGGCACCTGGATAGATGGCACTTGAGGTCCCACTAAGAATGCAGCCGGTATCCCCCCACTCTGAGCAAGAGGGGACAGACCCAGCCAGGTGGGCCCAGGCTCCAACTCCCCATCAGGCCTTCCTCCATGCTCCTGACGTAAAATCTCAGGAGCTGGTGGCCCAGATGTGAGGCAGAACAGCGGCGGCCTGTTGGGGGGAACTGCCCCCTCAGCACAGGTGACACGCTGGATTTGAGGAGGTGGCCTTGGTGGCTGCACCTGGTCCCTTCTTGTCAGAGAGTGTGTCTGTGAACCTAGGCTTCTCTTTCCGGGGCTCTGTCCCCCACACCTCAACTGACTCCAGCAGACATCCAGGGCTGAGAGTGCTGAGTGGCGTTCACACCAGGATCACATGGGTGAGAGTCACACATGTCCCTCAGGTGAGACCTCCAGGAACACTCAGCCTTTCCTAGTCTTTACCTGCCATAGCCAGAGGCCAAACCCACATGGAGACCCATACACAAAAGGAGGGAGACAGATCTGAGAGCTGGGGTACCCTAGCCAATGTCTGTCTCAGGCACCCCATAATCTTTCCTTCAGTTGAGCTTTTGGGGTGCTTGACTCCACTCCTATTTTTGTTTCTTAGAGTTTTGGAGCCTGGGTCTCCAGGAGCCCTGCTGAGGCTGACCTTGAACTCCTGACCCTCCAGCATCCACTACTCCAGGGCTGCAAGGGCAGGTGTGTGACGTCCATCTCCACACCTGGCTTACGCTGGGGGCGGAACTGCCAGCCGAGCCACAGCTGTTTTGTCTTTGGCACCAACAGGGTTTCCAGCTGGAAGTGACATCTATTCCTCAGCTCTGAACCCGGAGAGCCCATTCTTCTTTCCAGCCCACGAGAGGGCTCAGTGGCTCAAGGCACTTGCCACCAAGCCTGACAACCCAAGTTCAACCCCAGGGCCCACTGAAAGCTGCAGCCTGTCTTTTGGCATGTATGTGTGGCACCCACAACACACACACATATAAATATAACAAACAAACCAGGCAGTATTGGCGCACGCCTGTAATCCCAGCACTCGGGAGGTAAAGCCAGGTGGATCTCTGTGAGTTCAAAGCCAGCCTAGTCTACAAAGTGAGTTCCAGAACAGGCTCCAAAGCTACACAAAGAACCCTTGTCTCAAAAAAACAAAAAACAAAAACAAAAAAAGTGAGTTCCGGATAGGCAGGGCTACACAGAGAAACACTGTCTCAAAGAAAAACAAATGATTGTGTGTGCGCGTATGTGTGTGTACGTGTGCATGTGTGTGTGTTTGTGTGTATATGTGTGCATGTGCATGTTTGTGTGCATGTGCGTGTGTGTCTGCCATGAGGGAGAAGCCGTGGAAGGAGCTGTGCCTGCAGAGGTGAGGGACGAGTTTCAACACTGGGAGGTTGGAGTGCTGCAAGCCCTAACTCCAGCTTTTCTTGTGCCAGGCTTAGCTCCTGAGAGGCCATTTCTAGCCTTTCTGTATCAGGTTTAGCATTCAGACTAGAAAACCTTTGGTCTGTATCAACTTAACAGAACCCCGATTCCCACCAACCCACAGGCTGAATCGCTAAGAACATCGAGGCCCACAGCTGTGGCCGCCACTCAGGCCTTCGCCAGTGTGTGTGGGGACCCTCAGCTGGGATCCCCTTTGTTCCATCACCACAAAGCTTCCTGGAATGGCTTCCACATTTGAACACGGAACGCCAGGTAACCTGGTCCATGGTCACTCACATTTGGTTTCAGAATAAACTCCCCTGTCTGAGTAGAGAGCCATGTTTTTGTGTCAACATGGGAAATGTAAACTCACCCCTGGGTCAGGGTGCCCCAAGGCCACCATGCTGGTGACAGGGTTGGGGCTGGGCTGGAGGACACCAGAGTTTTGCCCCGAGGGAGTGGGTAGCAGAAGTGTCACAGGACAAGCTTGAACACAGGCTCCCCCTAGCGTGGCTGGGCACTCCAGAGCATGGCTGTTTCCACCTGCACACCTGAGCCGGACCCTGGGCTGGGAAGCTGAACAGGGCACTGAGCCGAGGTAACTTCTGACCTTGCCCAATGGCTGGGCAACTACCTGCCAGACCTCTGCCCACAGAGCTACCATCCGAGGGGGACACCTCTCCCAGCCCGCTGCTTCCCCAAGCCCTGGTGCTGGAGTCCCTGCTTCTCTGGGCTGGCACCCGATCCTGTCCCCTTATTCCCACCTCCATCACCGTGGCAGCCACTTTAGGCAGGCCTGGCCTCTTTAGACCTCGGATGGCCATGCCCCTTCCCCTCCATGTCTGCTAGCTCCCTTGCTCTGTGGAGACTCAGGAGATGGAGAGCCCGGCGGGATGGTGGAGGATAGGCCAGCGCCCAGGACTGCACCCAGCTAGTGAGAAGAACGTCTTCTCAGAGCAGCGAGGAACTTCAAAAAGATTTCTTATCTATACTGTGGCCTTTTGGAGAGCTTGCTTCAAGGCCACCTCCAGAGTGTGCAAAAAATCCACAATGTGGCAAGGGCTAGACTTTTCTATCTGAGGAGTAAATAAGGAAAGCATGCTTTCTGATGGTAACCTTCTCTTTTTCTTCATCTTGAATAATCTCTCTTGACAATCTCTCTACAGCTACATCTCCCTTACATACATGCATCTTTCTCCTGCATAGCCATGCACTTTTGCACACAGTTCCATCTCCACACGCATTTCTCTTCCATACAGCTACATCTCCTGAATCTACCCACTCAGCTAATCTACTTCTCTCTGCACCTTCAGCACACGTGCGCGCACACACATGCACACTCACACACATGTGCGTGCACTCACACACACGCGCACGCACACACACATAGCTCTCACATCTCCCACCTTCCAACGTCTCTCACACTACCCTCCCCATCACACATCTCCCCTCACAGCAAAGCCTCTGGACAAATATGGATCACATCTGCAGGGTCACACAGAGTCACTTCTAAAGTAACAATAAGAAATGGTCAAACTGATCACACAGTTTCTCTTAGGCCAGAGAGTAAAGTAAGCATGTAGCTCTGAGTGCTCAGGGCTCCCCGACAGGAAGTGACATCGAGATTCAGGACTTAAACAATAAACAGGTAGTTGGCTGAACCTTGAAGTTGGGGAGTATGTGCAGAAAGTCCATTGCTAAGAAAGTTATGTCTACTAAAGTTGCTTCATGCCTGACCTTGAACCAGCAATAAAAACCTTGGAAATTGACCTCATATAATCATCTCCAGGGGCAACCAATTTGCTTTGAATTTGTTCTGAAAGTCTGAAATTAGCTGTCTTAGTGATGGAGAACACTATCACTTTTCTATGTCAGTCTGAGTCATGGAAGATATCCTAGTGTTATTTCTGTCCATCAGAATTACACAGTTAAGCAGAGGTCATCTTCCTGACCACCCACAGCTACATGTGTGCCCAGCAGATGGAGATAAACACACAGGTAGCGGGGAACCCACGGCTGTTTTTAGTGGCATGTGAGAAAAGTTACAAATAGTCACCTACACTCAGTGACCCCACGGCTTTCCCAATGGGGCTCCGTCAGACAGTTACTCAGCTGGCAAACACTAGCTGTCACCTGCAGTATACTCTCAGTGGCCTTTGGCAAACAGCCCTGCCCAGTGCCAGACACAGCAGTCCTACATGCCCGGTATGGTGGTGTACACCTGTTGTCCCAGCACTGGGGAGACTGAGGCAGGAGGATTGCCATTTAAAGCCAGCATGAGCTACATAGTGAGAAACCATTTCAAAAAAAACACAAATGACAAGGCTGGGAGCCCTGGGTCAGCTGGAGAGGGGACAGAGGATGGAGGGCAATGAGGACATGGAATATTGTGTCATAAGGAATCTGCCCCAAGCCTGGGCGGGAGAGCTTTATAGGACTCTATGGGGGTCAGAGGTCAAGAGCCAAGGTGGCAGTAGGGGTGGGGTGGGGGCAGACAGTGGTCATGGTGAGCGGGATGGGGCCAGGGCAAAGCCTGCTAGGCAGAAATGACAACCTGCTGCTACTGCGTACACCTGAGAGTTCAAGACCAGCCTGGTCTACAAGAGCTAGTTCCAGGACAGGCTCCAAAACCACAGAGAAACCCTGTCTCGAAAAAACAAAAAAAAAAAAAAAACAAAAAAAAAAAAAAAAAGAAAAGAAAAAAGAAAAACTTGAGGGACATGAGGTAGGGCTTGTGGAGCTGACTATGCCTCCTGTTTCCATCCTGTCCTGAAGGAAAACAGTGACCTTAGTTGCTCCCTTTGGAAGTTTCTAGAGCTATCTGTGGAGATATATACCTATACACCTCCTAGCACTCAGGAGATGAGACAAGAAGGAACTCTAGTCAGGGCTACCCTGGGGCTACATAGAGATGTCCAGGTCAACCCTGGGAAGAACAAAAGCCATTTGGAATGTGGTAGCTCCTATCTGTCATCTCCATACCCAAAAGGATTGTGAGTTCAAGGCCAGCTTGAGCTACATAATAAGTTTGAGGCCAGCCTGGGTTGCAGATGAGACCCTAGCTAAAAAACACTGGCTACTTTTGCAGAGACTCAGTTCTCAGCACCCACATTGTGACTCACAACCACCTGTAACACTGGCTCCAGGGAATCCAGTGCCTTCTGACCTCCGTGGACATCAGGCACATGCAGGGAACAGTCATGCGTGCAGACAAACACACACACATACACAAAAAGGGACGCTCCGGAAGTCAGCTCATGTTACAAACACTGAGTTAACCGAAGGAATGCTTACAGAACCCAGCTGGCCAGGACGCCCCGTCTTCATACCCATGAGAGATTTTCTCAGAGCAACACTGGCTTGTGGGTGGGTCCCACAGGCTCGTGAGGTGTGGAACGGCACGCTGGATGCCTGCAGCTCCCCTCCACTCCCACCATGACCCTCATGGATCCCTGGGGACAGAAACGCTGGGCTGACAGCCATAGACCAGGCATGTTCCTTCACTTCTGTCTTCCTGTGTTCCTATCTGCCACACTGTCCCCCTTGAAGGCAGTGACGGGGCCCTGTGGAGTCTGGGCCCTGAGCTCAGCTTGTTTATCCATGAGCCCTGAAGCCTGGTCTTGCTGAGGGGCAGCCTGCCCGGGGCCCACTGCCTGCTACTCCCTGGAGCACCACCCCTCCTGCTCGCCTGACTCCTGTTCCTCACGCTTCTGCCCTGGTCCCATTGTCCCTTATGGCAGCTGGGACAGTCAAGGAGAAGGTGGAGCAGGAGTCACTGTCCCCCGCCACGGTCCCTCCTGTCTATGGTGGTGACCACAGGTCACAGCGTCTTCCGGGGTCTAAGACTGGCAGTGGTGGGGAGGGTCATGTCTATCCGGTGACAAGGTCTTGGTTGGCCTAACTGGTACTTCCAGCCCACTAGGGACCTCTCTGACCATGCGGCTGTGCCAATGATGGGGGCTGACTCTCTGGACTCCCTCTCTCCACACTTGCATTGAAGTAGAGCAGCCAATGAGTTGTGCAGGGATTCCCACCTGGAAGCACTCTGAAGCTTCCTGGGAGATCACATAGGACCCCACCACTAGACACGCGGACTCCACCACTAGACACGCGGGCTCCACCACTAGACACGCGGGCTCCACCACTAGACACGCGGGCTCCACCACTAGACACGCGGGCTCCACCACTAGACACGCGGGCTCCACCACTAGACACGCGGGCTCCACCACTAGACACGCGGGCTCCACCACTAGACACGCGGGCTCCACCACTAGACACGCGGGCTCCACCACTAGACACGCGGGCTCCACCACTAGACACGTGGCGACACTTTGCAACCTAGGGTCTATGCAAGTAGCAAAGCCGGACTCATAAGGAACAAGAATTTCCACAGGGAATAGAAAAACAAAAATCAGACGCAGTGGGATGGCTCAATACTTTCCCCAAACCTGACAACCTGAGTTCAATCCCTGGGACCTGCATGGTGGAAGGAGGGAACCAACTTTCAAAAGTGGCCCTCTGGCCCCTACAGGTGAACTGTGGAATGCCCAGGTACACACACACACACACACACACACACACACACTACCATAAATAGAAAATGTAAAAAAAAAATCAATAATAACAATAATAATGATGATGTTTTGTTTGTTCCTCCTTAAGACTGAGGCTCACGCAGCCCAGGCTGGCCCCAAACTCATGATATAGGGGAGGCTGGGTGTGACCCCAGGTGCCCCGCCTCCACTCCACCTCCCAAGTGCTGGGGTGACTGGGGTGCACCACCAAGCCCAGCCCACTAGACCTTAACCATGGTATATGACACAGAGGTGCTGGTTTGCCCTTCAGTTTTTCATGCAACAAGCTGGCTTCGGTTTTTAATAGGACACTGCCACGTTCAGCTGTAAGAACAACCCTGAAAGCTGAGAAACTCCTGCAGGCTGCTTTTAAATGTCCCAAGACAGGAGCTGAGCCACTTGCATAAAGGTTGGGGACAGCCCCCACTCAGCCATCAAATGGTGTCTTTTGAAGGGGTGACAGGCCCTGGGGATACTGTGGAAGCAGCTGAGATGCAGGTAAATGCCCCTCGACCCTGCCCTGCTCTGCAGTATCGATTTATATCCCCCCCTCGGGGGCAGAGCGGCTGGAGGAGGGCGGCAGCTGTGTCACCAGCCCATGCTCTAGGACAGCGAGTGTTTACCTCAGCAACGGAGCTGGTAAATAGTCCCCATCTCCAGCTACAGTGAGTGGGAGGGTCGGATCCTGATCCAGCCAGGGCTGGAAAGTGGCCTGCAAGGGGCACCTGTCAGCGAGACTGTCCCCAGCATTTCAGCATGCCGTGTGGGGTCACTCTGGGTTTGGATTCCAACACCAGCCGGTCTTGTCTTGAGTGGGACCTGCCTTGTCTGCCATCGGGGTGGCCCTGATGGAGGCTCTAGAAACACCAGGAATTAGATATTCTTTAAAATTCCACCAAAAACTTAACTTCAAAGTCAGCAGGGCAGGGCAAAAACTTGAGTGTGCACAGGGACATCAACACAGACCCCGGCAGACACCAGCTACCTGCCATCCCTGAACCCCCACATCATCTAATCAGAGAAAAACACATGCAGATGCTGGATGGGAACCGGGCAGGCTTCTGGCGCCGCGTGCCCAGCCCTCATTGTTTGCTGAGTAACAACAGTTGCCAGGGGCAACGCAGTCCACTCCCGTTTCCAAGCGCCCGTTGCTCAGCAACCAAGAGAATACTTCCCAAACCAAACAATGTCATCCCCAGGGCAACTTCTCTATCTCACGTTAACCAGATCTAAAATAAAAAAATAAATAAATAAGAAGAAAGCCCTTCCAAATATGTAATCTATTATTTTCAGAGGCCTGAACAGCAAGACAAATAATTTCTTCTCTATAGTAACCAGGGAAGGCCGACAGCTCACCAGATCTGTTCTGAGGCCAGAAACCCAGGAACCTGACCAAGGCAGCTCCCAAGGATCCCGGGGACTGACAGGCTGCCACCCTGCCTAGCCCTGGGCTGGGGAGGAAGCAAATCACACACAGCTGTTCTCTAGGCAAAGAACTAGGGCTTCTATCTGAGAAAAGCGTGAGACCAGAGCAGTTGTCTAACATGAAGGACTCCATGGGAGCCCAAAAGCGTGGGAAGAGTCACTCAGCACCCATGGCTCACGGTGGCCCTGCCCCAGGGGACTCCACAAGGGTGGGGACTGTCCCTCTACCTTCCACCCTCCCAGAGAGAGGAACTGGGTGACTTCAGAGCTCCCACCTCGAGGGCACGGTCTTGAAGGTCCTCGTGAGGGACAGCCCTGACCCATGCTCCACGCCCAGTGAGCTTGTCTTCAGTGACAGGGCCAAGGCTTTAAAGCAGTCTCCTGTTTGTTCCCTGTTAATTACATTTACTTACATGCATGCATTCAATTTGCACGTGGAACTCAGAGAACTTGTTGGAGTCTGTTCTCTCCTTCCACTAAGGGGATCCTGGGGATCAAATTCTGGTCTTTTAGTGTCTTTACCCTTGAGCCATTTCTGCATCCCTGAAAGCATTCCAGTCAGACAGAGGCAGGGAGCCCGCCCCCTGGCCGAGGCTGACTCGGGCACCCCCCAGTAGAGCATCCCTGTGGCTCCCGGAGCAGAGAAGTATCTTTAAGCTCCCACCTGGGAGATGAATATATATGAAGGAATGGCTGTCCCTTCAAAGATCTGGGCTGAAGCGCTGCTCGGTGAATGTGGGGTGGTCACAGGCTGGGGGTCACTGCTGCTCTGCACTGGGAAGGAGGCATTGGAGGTGCAGTGGTGAGGCCCCTCAACTTCTGACCCAAAGGAGGAACAAACTTGTACTTAGGCATCCACCAAAACCAGGACTGGGGCAGCAGCAAGGTGGCTCAGAGGGTAGGGGTGTTTCCTGCCAAGCCTGAGGAACTGAGTTTGACCAGAAGAAGCACATGGCGGGAGAAGAGAACCAGCTCCTACGAGTTGTCTTCTGACCTCCACACAGAACCATGACACACATGTACATGCACACATGAATAATTACAATAAATACAATCTGAATGTCTGCATGACCCAGGCTTTGCCTTGAGATCAGAACACACAGACAGACAGACGCACACGCCTGTGTGAAACAGCTCCTCTGTGTGCAGTGTGGTGCCAAAGGGGTGCAGACACTGAGACAGGTGACAAAAGCCACAGTGCTAGGTGGCAGAGGGGAAGGGAGCTGGTGTAGGGCATAGTGGGCTTGTTGGGGTTCAGCGCCCAAAGGGTGGCCTGCTGCCTTCCTGAGCAGCAGGAACAGACACGAGAGCTGAGATGGAGCTGAGGAAGGGGTGGCCCTGGTGGAGGGTTGTGGCTACTAAGCAGAGCAGATTGGACCAGAATGTCACCACAGGTCAACTCAGGGTGAAGTCAAAGTGAGCAGGTGTGACTGGCACCATAAGCAGCCCGAGGCTGACAGCTTAATGGAAGGAGACGGAGGACAGACCCGGAGCAGGGACCCGGAGCAGGGACCCGGAGCAGGGACCCGGAGCAGGGACGATGACGGCCGTGTCGTAGGAGGCAGACCACCCATGGGGCACGAGTGGCACAGGGGTTTGCAGGGGCAGTCACCTGCTCTCTGATTTGCTGTAAGGCCAGTTCTACAGGCCTTAAAGTTTACCAACTCACACCTGGTAAGCCTGGCCAAAGACCCATGGCTGGGTGCCTACAGGCCTCATGGGCAAGCCTATTTCCATCATCTTGCTACTACATGGATGCAGTATCAGCCTGCACCATAACAAGCAGCCTTCTCTTTGCAGACGCGAGCCCAGAGATGAGGACAGTTCTCAGACCTCATCAGAGAAGTGTCTTCATGTAGCGGACAGTGGGCATCACAGAAAAGCAGAACCAGCCAAAGCGCAGAGAGCAAGAGACCAAGGGGTGCTCAGCTAGAGATGGGACATCTATGCCACACCCCTCCCCTCTAGGGACCACCAAAGAAGACAGCGAGAGCCAGGGGTCCGGCAGGACCAGAGCAAACTGGTGTGTTCTGGACAGGACGGGACCTACAGCAGCTGTGGTTGCTGCATTGAATCAGGCCAGTCAGCCTCGAAGCACGGTGGGGGAGAGGGCTCAAGACCACACTCCTGACGGAGGAACTATGGACAGCTGATGGCAGGGAGCAAGAGACAGCTTTCTTAAGGGATGTGGCTACCAGTAGGCCAGCATGTCTAGCGGTCAGCCCCACACCCAGCAGGCCAGCATGCCCTGCAGTCGGCCCCACACCCAGGAGGCCAGCATGCCCTGTGGTGGGCCCCATACCCAGTAGGTCCACATGCCCCACGGTCGGCCCCACACTGAGTAGGTCCACATGCCCCACGGTTGGCCCCACACTGAGTAGGTCCACATGCCCCGCGGTCGGCCCCACACCAGGAATGCGTGAGCAGCACACAAGAAGACAGTGAGTTTAGTGTGGGGGGTGAATCCGTGAGGAGTTGGAGTGAATGTGATCACGACAAACACTTTATTTTAAAAGGAACCTGATTACATGTAGATCTGAGAACAGACATCTCCCCTGCTCCACCTTCCCCTGGACAAGCAGGACACAAGTGTGACCCTCATGCTGCCCAGGGTAGGCTCAGGTCTGCTTTGGTCTGTTTTTGGTGACTCCATTTCTAGCTCTGTATTAAGTCAGCTCCCAAAGAGGAGCTCAGGATAATTTGGGGAAAATGGGATAAAATGTTCTAAGCCTCTGGAAAGTCAGAGAGAGACATGGGGACTCTTTGAAATATAACTGGAAAATGCTGTTTGTTTCCGTGTTGAGACAGTGTCGCACATAGCACAGGGTGGCCTCAAACTCTCCATATAGCCCGGGATGACCCTGAACCAACCCCCTGCCTCCCAAGTGTCCAGATGACAGGTGTGCACATGCACATTAAACTTCCTCCACCGACCATGTTCAGTTCACATTTAAGACTTTACATAGCCAGGCAGGAGTTTGAGGCCAGCCTGGTCTACAGAGTGAGTTCCAGGACAGCCAGAGTTGTGAAGAGAGACCCTGTCTCTAACAACAACAACAACAACAACACAGTGCTGGGGATGCAGCTTAGGGCTCAGCACTCAACTGGCATGCAGGGCCCAGGTTCGATTCCAGGCACCCAACAAGAATGGCAGCACTGTGGCCGACACATGATTGTCTTCGCACTCACTGGGGCTGAAGGCTTCTCACCTGGCTGTTGGCTGCCCATCCTCCTGCCGCCTCCTAATGGCCTGTGTGGGTTTTGTCCGGACACATGGGTTGCCACGGATAACAATTCAGCACTGTAGCATCTCCAACAGCACTGGCCAGGGAGCTGGCATTGGGCTCTGTTGCTGCAGTCATACCAACTGCCCATGTCAAGGTCAGCAGTGAAGGGAGTGAGCATGGCAAGACAGTGGGTCACACAGACACCTGAGACAGTCGCTGAAGTCGACATGAGGACGAACGCACAGGGACACAAGGAGCAGTCTGTCATCTTTCCCTGCCTCTACCCCGTGCCGTGCTCACCAGGAGGCAGAACATCATGTCATTGCAAAACCTTATGTCCCCATGTGTCCAGAGCCCTAAGACCTCCCACAGCACATCACACTCGGCAGGTATTTGCCATGTGCTGCTCCAAGTTTACAGAAACCTGATAGGAATAGAGCAGACCATCCTGAACTTGTGATATTCCAGGGAGGAGGCAGGTGACACCAAGGTCATGGAAAGTCAGGTGACAAACATGCTCTGCAAAAAAAAAAAAAAAAAAAAAAGATGGCAGACAGAAGATGGAGGAGGAGATGAAAGAGGAGATGAAGGAGGAGGAGATGGAGGAAGAGGTGAAGGAGAAGTTGAAGTTGGGGAGGAGGAGGAAGAGATGGAGGAGGAGATGGAGGAGATGGAGGAGGAGATGGAGGAGGGGATGGAGGAGGAGGAGAAGATGGAGGAGGAGATGGAGAAGATGGAGGAGGAGGAGGAGATGGAGGAGATGGAGAAGGAGATGGAGGAGGAGATGGCAGAGGAGATGGAGGAGGAGATGGAGGAGATGGAGGAGGGGATGGAGGAGGGGATGGAGGAGGGGATGGAGGAGGGGATGGAGGAGGAGATGGAGGAGGAGGAGATGGAGGAGGGGATGGGGAGGAGATGGAGGAGATGGAAGAGATGGAGGAGGAGATGGAGGAGATGGAAGAGATGGAGGAGGAGATGAAGAAGGAGATAGAGGAGGGGATGGAGGAGACTGAGAAGATGGAGGAGAGAACAGAACAGGGAGATGGAGGATAAGATATAAGGACATACATGGGTCCCCATGAAAGCTCCCCCCGCCCCTGCCATGGGTGTGGTGAGAAGCCACTGGAAGGTGTCTCGGGACACTGTGATACACATTTAGAAGTATCAGCAGCTGCCATGCGGAGAATACTGGCTGGTCCAGAGCCCACAGGACCTTGGTGGTGCCACACTCTGGTTCCAGGAACTCCAAGGCCCCAAGCAGGGGGAGAAAGCAGGGGAGGCTACCCTGACACCAGACATTAGAGGAATGGAGAGACAGATGAGGCAGGGCCAGGCACCCATGCAGCAGCAAGAGCCTAGAGTGTTGTCAGCTGACACCCAAGGGTAGCTGCCCAAGGGGTAGACACTGAGTCTGGAACTTGGGTGCAAGCCAGGTTAGAGGCTGAACTTAAGGAAGAAGCCGGGTTTGCTTCTTGGGAACCATGGGGTCCCCAGAAGAATAAGGCAGAGGACCCAGAAGAGAGTGTTCCTCCCAGCCAATGGTGCAGCGGCTAGAAACTGACAAGAGGAGGTGGAAGATGGGAGGGAATAAGGAGAACTATGGCCATGGGGAGCTGGACCCAGGGTCAGAGGATGCACAGCTCAAGGTCACCTGATCTGCATTTCGGCTAGGTGACCTTGGCCAGTGTCTCAAAACTCCTGTCTCTTCGGCTTCTTTCCTGATTAGTGGAGAAAATAAAGCAAGCTTTGGGGGTTGGAGTGCATGGGAGGCGGTGAGCACATGACCACAGCACAGAGGCTGCCTGCGGGCTCAGCACAGAGCAGGTGCCCAGTGAGTGCATGCTGGGGACACCAAGGAGATGGAACCCAGCTCATCTACTGCACCCCACCCTAACACACACAGGACGTGTTCTCGAAGACACAAGGCAATTTCAAAAACAAACCATCCTGATAAAGGGTTGGTCCAGTGAATATTTGTGTAGCTCATCATCCACATGGACTCCCTCAGCGTTCTCTCGCCCAGCATCAGGCTCACAGTAGCCACTCAAGTGCAGAGCACCAAGCTGTCCTTGGAGGGACCCTTTTTCTGAAGGACAGCGTGCACTGTCCCATCTACGACAGAGGGAGGAGAACACGCGGGGCAGAGGGAATTAGAGTCCACGGAGATCAAGGATTTACTTCCTCTCTCCAAATGAATTCTGCCCCTGCCTCCCCACTGATCCTGGGGTGGACTCAGCCTTTGCCAGAAGAGCCAGGATGGCTCCACCACTCAGGAGCTGCCCTAAGCCAGGTGGGAGGAGTCAGCTGGGAGGGATGCACCCCAAGAAACACACTGGCCAGGAGATGTGGGCCACACCCACCAGAGTGCCTTTCCACACTGGGCCAATACTGGAGGATGGAAGGGCACCCAGTATGCTCCATCCCCTCTTGGAATATCACTCAGCCATGAACAGCAAGGCCCTGACATACACAGCTACATGCAGCCAACACTGAGGCTACCACACTCAGTGAGAGATCCAGACACAGAACAGGAAGTAAACCTGTAGGGCTGAGGCTGGAGAGAGGAGAGCAGGAAGGTGCAGCTCACAGGGATGGAGTTTCCTTGGAGATCATGGAATATTCTGGTCAGTGGTGATGACTGCATAACTTTGTGAATATACAAAAGTGCATTCTTTTTTTGTTTTGTTTTGTTTTTTGAGACAGAGTTTCTCTGTGTAGCTTGGGTGCCTGTCCTAAAACTTGCTCTGTAGACTAGGTTGGCCTCGAACTCACAGAGATCTACTTGTCTCTGCCTCCCAAGTGCTGGGATTAAAGGCATGAACCACCACTGCCCAGCGAGCAATATATTTCAAATGGGTGAATTTTGTGGTCTAAAATATACCTCATAAGTCTTTTTTTGTATTATATTTTGTGTGTGCATGTGTGTGCTTCTGTGTCTCTGCGCACATGTGAACTTTCAGGAACTGGTTCTCTGCTTCCACCACGCGGAGCCTGGGGCTGAATTGGTAGCCAGTGTTGGTGGCAAGCACCCATACCCACTGAGACACTTTGCTGGCTGCAACAAATATGCTTTAAAAATACATATATGGGACCCAGGAGTGGTGGTGCACACCTTTAATTCCAGCACTTGGGAGGCAGAGGCAGAATATCTCTGAGTTCCAGCTCAGCCCAGTCTACAGAGCAAGTTCCAGGACAGCCAGGGCTACAAGAGAAACCCTATCTCAAACAAACAAACAACAACAAAAAAGTTTTTGAGTGTGCTAGGTGGGACTCTACCCCTGACCACGCCCCCAGACTTCTTTTTATCATGACATAGCATCTAACCAAAGGGCCCAGGCTGGTCTTTTTTTTTTTTTTTTTTTTTTTTTTGAGACGGTTTCTCTGTAGCTTTGGAGCCTGTCCCAGAACTAGCTCTTGTAGACCACGCTGGCCTCGAACTCACAGAGATCTGCTTGCCTCTGCCTCCCGAGTGCTGGGATTAAAGGCATGTGCCACCACCACCCGGCTCAGGCTGGTCTTCGAATTCTCCAGTGTAACAGAGTCCTGCTGGGCTAGCACCGGAGGGTTAACAAGCTTCTTTCTCTAGCCAGTAGCCACATTCCCCGCTGGGCCATACTTGGCCTAGCTCTGAAGTTAGCACCCAGCCCCTAATCCATCCTTTGTGTTACAGATACCTATGTGAATCTTGTCTGGGAGTTTCCCTGGAAACAAACCCAATGCAAAACCTGGTTTAGAGGAAACTGGAAACCATGGTTCCTCATGAATCAGGTATTTGCACTTGGCATTGCATTTTTGGAAGCTTCATTCAGTTTGTCTTGAGATATGGAAATCTACTAGCTGAAGTGTAAACACAGGAAAAAATAAAGATGCTGAAGGGCCAGGAAAGCCTTCAGTCCACAGAGGTGGAGCCCCTGCAGCCAAGAGGCTAAGTTCAAGCTCAAGTGTCTCCTAGGTGAGGCCACACACCTGCACCACCAGGCCCAGCATAAAGGCTTTCTCCCCTCACGGTGCGCCAAGGCCTGTCTCTCAGCATCCCACAGGGCAGCCAGCTAAGGGTTCCATCATGAACTTAGATGGAAGCAACGGCGGCTATGTGTTTTAATGTGGGTAATTACATTCACAGTAAAATCATCACAGCACAAAACATTAGCGAGCTTATTAATTCAGTGTTAAATACCTGATTGTGTTTCAAATGTCTTTCGAAAATTAAAAAATTTGTGTGCACAGTACTTTTTATGTAAAGAGGAGGTAGATGCCTGTAACCTTGGCATCTGAAAGCAGAGAAAGACTGGAGGATCATAGTAAGACCCTGTCAGAACAAAACAGGAAAAGGACCAAGGGGTCGGAGTTCAATCCCTGGGACCCCCCCATGGTAGGAAAGAGAATGGATTGAAGCAAGTTGTCTTTTGACCTCTGCACACATGTGGACGCACAAATACAGAAATAATTTAAAGGTTAACTTTATTTTATATGGATTTTTATTTCCATATGTTGACTAAATGTTGAGGATCACTAACCCCCAGAGCAGGGTGGCTGTTTTCCTCAGAGAGGGCACACATGCATCACCGGTGACCAAGAGACAATCTGGCATGAGAAGTCAGAGTCAAAATCCTTCTGACCTTTGCAGCAATGAACCTGGGGACCAAACAAGTGGAGAGGTCTTGGGGGAGGTCTCCTGCAGAAGGGGAGGGAGGGGAGGGGGGCGGCTGACCTGTTTTAGAAAGGCCACTTGGGCTGCCAAACACTTGCTTAGGCAAGGCCCATAAATAGCCTAGCCCAAGGGGTGAATGGGGAGGAGAGTGGAGGGGGAGGGGCACTGCACAATGCGGATCCCAGAACAACCCAGCCAAGACTTCCAGCCTTCTGGGTCAAGCTCAGTGAACCTTACCACTGGAGTGGCAGTGGTGGGGGATTGAAGCTGGTAGTTTCTGGAAGATTCTACAAGTTTCTTGAAGATTCTAAAAGTTTCTAGGTTATTTATGGGCAAGTCAGAAGAAAATATTTGAGATTAGTGTCTTAGAATGAACGTATTTTCAAAATATTATCAATTGACTTTTAAAACGAGAGGGGACAGTTGACACTAGGGCTGTGTTTCTGTCACCTGGGGCAGCAGGTGCATCTGTGCAGAGCCCGTCACTGGGCAGGACACTGTGGCAGGGTCCGCACTCACAGGAGGACTGGAGGGACAGGAAGCCTGGCTGCTCCTCCAGCTCTGGTGTACTCAAAGCGACAAGCACGGGCCTGTGGCGTGGAACCAGCCTGGCAGGGGTGCAGTTCCTACTGAGGAATGTAGCCAGGCACGCGGGGACCATGAGTGGGTAGGGTGGACCTGACACAGTGAGGTGTGCCTCAGGGAGGGGCCTCAAGGGCTCTAGAACCTTCTCTTGTGCCTTGCTGGGGACGGCACAAGTTTTCACGAGCCGGTCACAGGACCTGTTACCTGACATTTTGGAACAGGTAGAAAGCAGGAAGCCACGAATGGGAAAGAACACACACGTGGTGGGCAGGGAGCCATGAACGGGAAAGAACACACACGTGGTGGGCAGGGAGGCAAGGGCAGCAGTGGAGTCATCTCATCCGCAGGGCAGGAGGAGGAGGTGGGCCAAGGCAAGAAGGTCCGGAATCAGTTGCTTCCTTCTGGACACAGGCAGTGCCACAGCTGCCTCTGATCCGGAGCTCGTGGCCACCCCAGGGCGCATCCGCACAACAGAAACATACGCAGCAAGGCTGGAGCACAATCAGCAGAACAGCCAGGACAGAGGGTAGGAATGTGGCCGCCAGGCTGCCAGAGGGGCATTCTTTCCATGCACAATAACAAGGCAGTGTCAGTTCAGCCTTGGGGGCCTGCTACAGCTCTGACCCCAAGGACATCAGCTTAGGAAGACCCAGATACCAAAGGCCAGAGGGTGTCGGGGTCTGCGACACACATCTAGGGAAACCCAGAGACAGGAAGTGGATTCATGGGGTGATGGATGGAGAGGGCTGTTCAGGAGATGGGGTTTCTTTGAGAGTGATGGAATGTTCTGGAATTAAATGGTGGTAATGGTTACACAAAGTTATTGTGACTATATCAAAAGCCACTGAGCTGGGTCTAGAGCAGGAATATTAAGCCGAGGGCCTTTAGTGGGTAGAGTCTAGCACACATGGACTCTTAGGTTCATCCCTAGCATCACTTAACGATGGGGCCCATGCCAGTCATCCAGCACTCTGGAGGCAGAGGCAGAGTTCAAGGTCAGCCTCAGTTACAGAGGGGCTTTGAAGCCAGCCTGGGAGGAAGGAGGGAGGGAGGGGGAAAGGTGTAAGCTTCCCTGGGATGTGGTTCAGGAGTTAAGGGAGAGCATGAATTCTGATCCAAGATTCTGACCAACCATCACCATGGACAGTCACCCACCATCTGACCCACTGTCACCATGGACACAGTCATCCACCGTCTGACACACTGTCACCATGGACACGGTCACCCACCATCTGACCCATAGTCAACCATGGACACAGTCACCCACTGTCTGACCCACCGTCACCTTGGACACAATCACTCACAGTCTGACCCAGTGTCACCATGGACACGGTCACCATGGACATGGTCACCCACCATCTGACCCACCGTCACCATGGACACGGTCACCCACCGTCTGACCCACAGTCATCATGGACACGGTCACCATGGAGTCATGGCTGCTGTACAAATCTGGCTACCAGCTGTTTGTTTCTGCATCATCTGCCAGCTACTTAGGGTTTCACATTTCTTTCAAGTGGTTGGAAGGCATCAAAAATCAAAACATTTTGTGACAAGTTCAAATAAAAGGAAACTCATAGTTCAGCATCCACAAATAAAGTTTTATTGGCACATGGCCCTGGCTGTGCCTACACGCACTGCTTTTAGCTACAAATGAGAAACATCAGTGGCAGTGGTATGGCCCATGGGCAGTGGACACTGGCAGGAGGATGGACAGGAATTTGAAGCCAGCCTGGGCAACCTAGGGAGACACTACCTCATAAAAAGATAATTTCCTCCATTCTGGTGAGCAGCAGCTCAAGAGGCAGAGGGTCACAAAGTCAGCCTCAGATACCCAGCTGCAGCATCCAAGACCCAGGAACATTGCTAACAGCCATGGAGGACTTTAAGAAGCCAGACCAACAAGATGCCAGGAGCCACAAGGCACAGGGGTGCCAAGGGCCAGCTGCAGGAGTCTGTCTCCTGCGCCACTAGAAACAATCAGCAGTATTTTGCTATCCTTGAACTTGCTGGGGTTTCTTGTTTGTTTATTTTTGCTATATTTAGACAAAACTCAGGCCTCACTTATTAGGTGGCCACCTTGCTGAGCCACGCCCCCAGCCCCTCGCTGGTGGATTCTAGGCGGGGCTCCACCCTGACCACGCCCCTAGCCTCTCACTGGGGGATTCTGGCGGGGCTCCACCCCTGACCACGCCCCCAGCCCCTCACTGGGGGATTCTAGGGGTGTTGCTCAACTTCTGAACTAAACCCATCTCTTTTTTTTTTGGTTTTTCAAGACAGGGTTTTTCTGTGTAGCATTGGCTGTCCTGGAACTCACTCTGTAGACCAGGGTGGCCTTGAACTCACTGAGATCCTCCTGCCTCTGCCTCCTGAGTGCTGGGATTAAAGGTGTGCGCCACCACCGCCCGGCTTCAGCCCACTCTTTAACTGTTTTCTACCTTGAGTGTCACAGGCTGTGGCCCATGGGGAGAGAATGTGCCAGCATGTGTGACCCTGGCTTCCAACCCCAGCACCGCATTACATTACGTCTGGCCCTTGGGAGGTGGAAGCAAAGAGTTCAGGGTCATCCTCAGCAACTAGGAGCTGGAGGTCAGCCTTGGGCTGCATGCTCTCTGTGATCTGGAGTGGGCATTCGCCAGGCAGCAGATGCTGGGGTTTGAGGTCTATAAACAGCAGCAAACCAGACACTCAAGCAACTTTACAGCAATATGAACACTCGGTAGAGATTTTTCTTTCATAATGGACATCTAGCTCAACAGGGAGTCACAGAGAGAGAGAGAGAGAGAGAGAGAGAGAGAGAGAGAGAGGAGGGGGTCTCTGGGTGTCTAACATCCCAAGACCAACACTGCAGGGCAAGAGAGAGCTGAGTTGTGAGGGAGAGTGCAGATCCAGGGGTACATAGCCAGGGGCAAGCTCTGGTAGCATAGCCCCAAAATTCCGATTTACAAAATCAAATAGAACTTTAAACAGCTCTCTCCAGTCCAGCAGCTACTTCCTTCCAGGACACCGCCTGCA
Source organism: Chionomys nivalis (assembly GCF_950005125.1). Taxonomy (NCBI): domain Eukaryota; kingdom Metazoa; phylum Chordata; class Mammalia; order Rodentia; family Cricetidae; genus Chionomys; species Chionomys nivalis. The sequence continues at coordinate 11,662,708 of NC_080091.1, forward strand.
TCAGGACCAACTTCTGAGATGACCCTGCAGCTCCTACCAACCTGCCAGAGGGCTCAGGGGAAAAGACGCTTGATGCTAAGCCTGCCGACCTGAGTTCTGGCCTTGGGACCCACATGATGGAAGGACAGATCCAATTCCTAAAAGCTGTCTCTGACTTCTACACACAGACACCAAAAGAACTTTCAAAATGTAATAAAGTATTACAATGTCAACAAATAAATGGAAAAGATGTAATGAAGAAATAAAACTGCAATCCTTGGGAGTTTCCTCCCAACTTCTTTTGACTCCAAGTCAAAAAGAAAATCTCCCCTGGTGTCAGGATGGATGGACGTCGAATGCGTGGACAGACAGAAGACAGAACTGCTCTGTCTGCCCAAGGTCTGCATTTGTTCCATGTTCAGTTTTAAACAAAGTGAAACCTCCGGAAACTCCCAACCTAGACCAAGCGGAATGTGGGCACTGCCATTGGCCAAGCATAACCAAGCACTTAATAGCCTCCACTGTATGCTCAGACCTCTGTACTCGCACACTAGGACTTCATATGTGCTTTGAGACTCTAGAACTTTCTGGAAAAAGAACTTGTAACTCTGGGCGCCTGAGCCCCAGGGGTTCCACAGTGTGGGCATGAGCACATATGCCACTGAGGGCTCAGCAATAAAGGCGCCTGCCGCCAAACCTCACACCTGGGGTTTCATCCCTGGTCCCGAGAGTGGAAGGTGCCCTGACTCGCAGGTCTGCTGGCCTCTGGTACTCATGTGTGCGTTTGAGGCGGAAAGACCAGTCCATATAGGAAATTGCTGGGGGCACCATGTTTGGCCTATGCGAGGCTAGGAGCGTGGTTGGCAGTCCCTGGCTGGGAAGACTAGGCTTCTGCAGGTCTTTTAAGGGCGTACACAGCACGCACTCCTGTAGCACAGGCCCGGCTCTCACAGGGGTTGCTAACACTCAACCGCCTCCCCAAGCACCTTCTGCCCTTAGCTTGCCACACGGTGAAACACGGGCAGTCACTCAATTTAAGGGCCTCAGATGATGGCTGATCGGGCACACAAATATTTGCTGGACACTGGCTTCAGAACACTGGACAGAAAAGAAAGGCCCGAAGGAGTCTTCTAGAAAAGTAGGGGGGAAATGTGTTCAAATCAGAACTTTACCGTCCTGGGAACCTGAAGCTCCTGTGCATTTCTGATCTGCTGGTGGCGTCCCAAGACGAGGGACAGGAAAGAGAGGCAGGTACACGGAGAAAGTAGCACGCATTTCTAGAAACTTCTTTCAAGAACCTAGCCTATAGACTACCTCTTGGATCGTATTCTGGACAACGTGGTGTTTCTCAGAGGTAAACGGTTTGCAGGAACAAGATGGCAGGGCTAGGAGGAGCCTGGCACCTGCGACTTCCACAAGTGAGCCAGGGCTGAGGCAAGAGAGCCACCTTGTCTTTTGGGACACAGCCCCTTCCCCTCCAGAGATTTCTCTGCTTTGATCTTTCTGGTCTTCTTGGTGTGTTCAGTCCGGGAAGAGATTTCCTCCTTCCTTTGCCATCCACTCTACTCAGTTCCTTCCGGTCAGAGACCTCGGTTCAACGTGACTCGGTGTCCGGATGGAAACAGCGAAGGATGGACGGGTGGACCGATGGGCATGACTGACGGATGGATGTGTGGGTTGTGAAATGATGAGCAGAGGGTGGGTGGATGGACGAAGGCACAGGCGTAATGTAGCCCATCCACATTCAACCATGAGAATGAAGAAAAGTCTTACACTTGATCCAGCCGATTTCCCAGGGTTCTCTAAGGAACAGAGCTGACAGAATGAACACACACATACATGGGATTGATTAGAGTTGCTCACAGGCTGTGGTCCGAGTCGTCCAACCATGCTGTCTCCTGATGTGGCCGCAGCGGTTCTTTGGTCCCCGAGACTGGACATCTGGTGCCAGAGGCCAGGGAGGTCCCAGAGCTGCCAGGTTTCAGTCCATGGGATCCTGAAGAAGTGGGTTCCAACACCATCAGAGGAACCATCAAGATAAATAAACTTGCCAACGAGTCTGAGGGTGAGCAACAGAAAGAACAGCCATTCTGCCCCACGTCCCTTCACATGTGCTACCTGAAGATTTGGCCCAGATTCAGGGTGGGTCTGAGCTCACAGGTGCCCAGTTGCTCAGGTTCTAATCAGCTTCAGCTGCAGTTGAGTTAACACGATGAGCCATCCGGCCAGCAGAGGGACCTTGAGGACACAGTGCTCATTTAAAATGAGCCAGACACAGGAGCCTGCCTCCGGGGGGTCCCAACATCCCCAGATCCACAGAGACAGGGGCTGAGAGCTGGTGCTGAGCTTCTGAGCTTCATCAGGGCAGAAGGGGGCTCTGGAGATGAAGGTGGTCACAGCGATGACACGGGCCTGCCGTGAGGTGGACATCACTGATTCCTCCGTCCTTGTTTCTCTCATTGTCCACCCATTCTGGAACCTCGTGCACATCAGCATACACCCCTGAAGCCTGACCTCTGGCTTGGATACCCCTCATTCTATAGATGCTTCCCCCTCCACCAGCTCCCTATATTACTGCTGCCCCTCAGTGTCCTGAGCACACAGCTGGCTGCATGGTCCCTGCTGGCTCCTAACCCACCCCTCCACATTCGAGGTCACTGAATTATTAGGCTTTGCCTGGCCCTGAATCCAAACACCCAAGAGGTCACTTTCCTCAGGGTCTGGGACACCGTGGTGAGCACCCAGACCCTGGAGAGCCCTTGGAGACTGACACCTTGGTCCTTGTCACCTCTCCCACTGCGGCTGCAGTCTCCAGTGCGGATAGCAGAAGCTCTGACCCCAGAGGCCTCCAGTCCAGCAAGACACAAAGACAGCGAAGGACCAGGCAGATGTAGCTCGGGCCGAATGATCACATTTGTCTGTGTCACAGATGCTCATGTCTGTCACTGCCTCTTACATGAAGGATTCTGGGGTCCGTGGCTCCGTGGTAGAGTACTTATCACGTAAGGAGCCCTAAACAGGGTGTGGTGGCACTTGCCTGTCATCCCAGCACTCAGGAAGTGATGAGGAAGTCTAACGTCATCCTTAGCTACAAAGCAAGTCTGAGGCTACCCTGCTATACAACAGCCACCCTGCCACACACACAATTTAAAAATAACCACCAGGGCCGGGCGATGGTGGCGCACGCCTTTAATTCCAGCACTCGGGAGGCAGAGGCAGGCGGATCTCTGTGAGTTCGAGACCAGCCTGGTCTACAGAGCTAGTTCCAGGACAGGCTCCAAAGCCACAGAGAAACCCTGTCTCGAAAAACCAAAAATAAATAAATAAATAAATAAATAAATAACCACTAGGCTTTGACCCAAGAGTCATCGTTAACAACCCCTGCTTAGGCAGTTTGGGAAGTCTCCTGAAAACATGGCTATGTCCTCTCTCTCCATCAGCCATTGGCAACCACTGTGAGGTTTGCTGAAGCCTTGGCTACCTTCCCACTTGTCCTGGTCCTCTAGGCAGAATGGTGGCTGGCATCTGATGAGCCTTCCAAGACACAGCTCAACACCCCCACCTCACACATGCCAGCTGATCTCCATGGCTCCACCCCTCCCTCACCTTCCTCCAATCAGCAGGTGGTTCCCAGCCCCCCAGTGGATCCAATACAGCACTACCCCAGGGCTTTTGCCCTTCCTGATCTTCATGACCTAATGTGTAATATCTAATCATGTGAGGCCACAAAACCTCTATCTTGGGGGTAGTCTCCTGTAGCCCAGGCTGGCCTTCATTATTTAATCAAAGTTGATCCTGAACCCCTGATTCTTCTGCCTCTGCCTCCCCAGTGCCGGTTAACAGGCATGCTCCACACACCTGGTTTCTGGAGCCCGGGACTTTGTGTATGGCAGGTAAATGATCCACCTACTGAGCCCCACCGGGCACTTTATCTTTACACTTTATTACTTTATGTGTACGGACGCTTTGCCTGCCTGCATCTGTGCATCAAGAGCATGCCCGGTGCCCAGGGAGGGCAGACGAGGGCATCAGATCCCCAGGACTGTAAAGGGTTCTGTGTGGAAGCAGGGACCAAACCCAGGGCCTCCACAAGGGCAGTGCGTACGTGAGTGCTCTTAACCCCGAGCTGTCCTCCACTCTACCTGTTCTAACGGCTGTATACTACTCCTTGAGTTAATCAGGGCATCCTTGGGTGTGCACAGTAGCAGCTGCAGGCCCTGACTCTATAAGGAATTAGGGGCCAGTCAGCCATCTTGGCAGGAAATCACAGGATTCGCAAGGGCCCAAAAGAAGAAGCCAGAGTTGCCAGGGTGCTGGGCAGGGTGGCAGAACCTGCCAGGCCTACACCTCATATGACAGGAATGTGGCTGTAAGAAAGAGCTGAGGTGCACAAGGCTCGGTGCCTGGTCCTGGGGGCTGAGTTCAAGTCCTGGCATGAGCCAGCCAGCCTGCCTCGCTGTGGCTCCCTTCCAGACATCACAGTATTGGCACGAAAAGCTGGTAAACTCAGAAGTCAAAGTCGCCCTGCCGAGTGGGCTGGCCACCCAGCAAACTTATGGTCACCATGATGCCCGAGGCCAGGGGGGAGGTGGGGGGAGGACACTCAGCACTGGTGGTGAGGTTTAAGTTCCAGTGGCTTTTTTGTAGCTGGGGCCATGGCTCAAGGGTGAGCACCTGACTGGCTCATTTGTGGTCCTGACTCAGTCCTCAGCCCTGCAGATAAACTGTGCACACGCAGAACCCCGGAGGAGACGGAGCAACATGAAACACTGTCATTTTCCAGTATGGAGACAAATGGCACTGGAGGGATGGCGTGTCGTGGGAGCAGCTGGTGGTCCCTAGGTCAGTTGGAGGGCTTCACAACCTGAGTGCCCAGCTGCTGCTCACTAGTAGAACAGTAAGGAATGGGAGGAATGGACTTGGGGGACCGTGGGGAGCTGGACTTGACCACCTCAGGTATCAGGAACAATCTACAAAGGAGTAGTCACCCACCCATCCACAGATTAATGCTGGACGTAGGTGGGCTGGGTAGTCCCACACAGCACCGAAATCCCAGTAAAGGGTTGGGGTGGTGGCACATGCCTTAATCTGAGCACTTGGGATGCAGTGAGGCAAGCAGATTTCGGTGAATTCAAGCAGATTCCGGTGAATTCAAAGCCAGTCTAGTCTACACAGCAAGTTCTAGGACAGCCTGGTCTAAAAGTGAGACACTGTCTCAAAAAATACAGTAAAAATAAAAAGAACTTGCGTAGCATATGCAAAGCCCAGCACCTCAATAAATAAGTGGGCAAAAAAAAAAAGAAAGAAAGAAAACAAAGCATATAACATGCGATTCCTTCTAGCTAAGGATTTAACAAGTTAAGCAATCATTAGTTTATAGATGAACTAATGAATATAGGAATATATTAGCATGTGCTAATAAGCTAATAAGCATATATGAATATTCGTATCACCACTGGAACTGGGAGAGGCTTGCTGCCAAGCCTGATAACCTTTGTTTTTTTTTTTTTTTTTTTGGTTTTTCGAGACAGGGTTTCTCTGTGGCTTTGGAGCCTGTCCTGGAACTAGCTCTGTAGACCAGGTTGGTCTCGAACTCACAGAGATCCGCCTGCCTCTGCCTCCCGAGTGCTGGGATTAAAGGCGTGCGCCACCATCGCCCGGCCTGATAACCTTTGTTTGATCCCCATGTGAAGGAAAGGGCAAACTCTCGTAAGTGGTCCTCAGACTTCCGTATGCATGCACAACAGGTGCTGCACACTCACTGAAATAATAAAGATTAAAAACACCACTACTAGCCGGGCGGTGGCGGCACACGCCCTTAATCCCAGCACTCGGGAGGCAGAGGCAGGCGGATCTCTGTGAGTTCGAGGCCAGCCTGGTCTACAAGAGCTAGTTCCAGGACAGGCTCCAAAGCTACAGAGAAACATTGTCAGAAAGAAAGAAAGGAGAGAGAGAGAGAGAGAGAGAGAGAGAGAGAGAGAGAGAGAGAGAGAGAGAGAAAGGAAAAGAAGGAAAAAAAGCCAGCGACTAATGCAGTTTAAGGCACCAGGGACCCTTCATGCAGCAAGGGAATTAAAAGCTGTATTTTAAAGGCTGAGAGTGGTGACATCGTCTATAACCTATCATTTCCCTAGGGCTCAAGGATCCACACAGAGACCAACCTGACAGGCAGTAGAACATTGTAGTATTGTTAAACCATCACTGATTCAAAGTATCCAAAATCCTCTCTCTGGCTCCTGCCCCTCAGTGTGTAATCCCCTGGATATGGCTGCCTGGTGGTAGGAGCCTTAGATTCCTTTCCCTGAGGCCGAGCTCTCGCTTCTCCAGTGGAAGTGGAGAACATCCGGGTGTGGCACACCCGGGTGGATTTTCCAGTCCATTCCAGTCCTTGAACCCAAGCGGGAGGAAGGGCAGGTCAGCCGCCAGACTCACCGAGCCCTCCCAGTAAACAAGCACACTCCACAGGCTAGCCAAAGAGGTTAAAAAGACAACAGGAAAGGTTCTAAAAAGTTCTGTGTCATTATTTTATTATCAATACCATGACTGCTCTGGAAGTATCTTTACTTCACTTTCAATTAAATCTCATTCCACAACCCGGAGGTGGCTTGGCAGGTAAGGGATCTTGCGGCCAGGCCTGCTCAACCGAGGTCCCGGAACCCATGTACCCACGTATGTGTGAGCACATGCGTATAGTCACACTCAATAAATAAATGCATGTAAAAAGTTAAACAAAAGTGAATCACTTGACAATAATCATCTGATCCCTGAGGACATTTAGGCAGTTACCGCAGCTGCCGCAGAGGGAGCCATTGTCACCCGTTTAAACCTGTCTCCCTTTTGAACCTGTCTCCCTTTCCATCCTTCTGATAGCCAGATGTCCTAGGCTATCGGTATCGACTGGACACAGAAGGGTGGGGTCCTTCTCGTGTGGCAAGATTACTTTTGTTACCAAGGTTACTGGATGCAGCCTTCCTATCTGGCAGGGCCAGATGGGTGTGGCAGCCTCTAAGTGGGCAAAAATGTTCTCTTAATATTTCTCCTTAATAATTTTCTACTTCACACAATTTCTTACTTAATTTTCTATTTTCTATATTATACTTATCCTTATACTATAGATTTCTTACTTTACCTACACTACAGATTCCCCTTTTTTTACTCATTCAGAGGGATCTGTTTCCATGCTCATTACAACTCTCTTCAAGGAAAAAAAGGCAAAAAGTAGAGGAGGGTCTGGGAGGAGGGGTCATCATGAGTGGGCAGGAGTGAGAGGTGAGTGGTGGAGGGTATGAAGGTAACGGTCAGAGGCCACACTTACACAAGTAATACAAGCTCATAAAATTATTTAACACCCAATCATCGTAGGATTTTTCTCGGCGGAACAGGATTCCCATGTAAAGCTGAGAGCAAAGCAAGGCAATGACTGGGGACTACGGTGTCCCCTAGACGGGCTAAAGTAGGGATGAGGTCTCCGGAGTGGAGCGGCCAGCTGCTTTAACAGTGCGCCCCCCCCACCCCGCCCCGTCCCGGTCCCGTCCCCGGGGCGTCACCCCCCCTGGGGTCTGTCCTGAGGCGGCTGAGCTGGGGAGGGGGGGCGCGGAGGAGACAACCGCGGTTCTAGCGAATCCCGACTGCCGACAGGGCCCATGGGGAGGGGCGAGGAGAAACACGGGTGTTTGGGGGTGAGCGTGCGTGTGCACGGGTGGGTCCACACGCACAGGCGCGCACGCACTCGCACTCTCCCGGCCGGCCTCCAGGGTTTCTGCAAACGGGTCACACAATGTTTTCCTTCAGGAAAGTTTTCTGGATTGCGGATCCCCGCGACGAAGAGGAAGCTGCGGATGCGCGTGAGCTTCCCGGGGCAGCGTGGGAAAGGACCGTGGGTCCCGAGATACCCCCAAACGCGTACAGTGAGGTTCCACGCGGCAGGGGAGGGGGATCCGAGGATCTGGGGCGCCGAGGAGTTTGGGATGGACAATAGAGTGCGAAGGGCGGGGAGGAATCCTTTCCAGAAGAAACACACTGACTATTTTGGTCAAAGCAAAGCACAAGAAAGGGGTGCCGGGGGCGGTGTCCCCCAATCCAGTGTGCCTGAGTCAAGGAGGAAACCGGACACTTCGAATTTCGGGGGTAAACAGAAGGATCCCCTGTGAGTCAAGTTCAGTGATGACAGCCGGGGTCCCAGTGCACCCCGATTTCAGAAGTGTAAAGGGGAGACGATGCCCTTGATTTTCAGAGTTGGGTGAGAATGGCTGGCTCTGTGGGAGCCCTCAACCCAGATTTCGATGATATGACAGTGAGGAGCAGACTTGGGGGAGTCTCCAATCCAGGCTTTGGGGGTAGTGAGAGTGAGGAGCTACTTTGGGGGTGCCTCCGCGCTCCCGGAGTTTCGGGGTAAAAAATAAGAGACAAGGGAGCCTTCTGGAGTCCTCACCCCTCAAAGTTAGATTTAGTGCGTCAAACCCAAGAAGAGATCGCTACACTTCACAAACTTTGAAGAGTGTGAGCGGTGTTCCCCTCAGTCCAGGGATCCCCAAATCATTTGTAAGGTTCAGAAGTGGGCGACGTTGGCGTCTGCAAAGTTGGGGCGCTGGGTCCCGCTGGGCCCGCCCCCGCGACTCCCCCAGCGGGGTCCCCGCCAGCCGCTGCCCCCCGCCCGGGCCCGCAGCGCTCACCTGGAGTTCGGCGGGGAGTTCTGGTAGCGGCTCCCGCGGCTGCGGCCACTGCGTGTCGCTCCGCGTTGGCAAGTAACAGTCTCCACGGCTACAGTCTCTATGGCGGCGGCGGTGGCGGCGCCGGCCGCTCCTCCTCCGGCTCCCGCCGCCCGCCCGCCGGCACCTAGCGCCCGCCCGCTTCGGCCGCGCGCCGTACTTGCAGGGCGGGGCGTTGCGCCCGGCAACGGTTACCAAGCTGTGCGCCCCGCCCCCCCAACGGCCCGCCCATGCCCGCCTCCAACGGCCTCTGAGAGGGCGGGCGCTCTTACCATTGGCTTCTCGTGGTGCCCGTCATGGATGAACGGGTAGCCCCTCGAGTAAAAGCCTGGCCAATCGTTGTGGGGAGGGCGGGGCCTGGCAGGAGGTGCGCGGCTCCGGGTTGTCTCCGAGGAGGCGCGCGAGGGCCGGCGCGCTGAGCGCGTCGGTGGAGCGCGCGTTTTCCAAGTTGCGGTGAGTCGGTCAGACGCGAAGGCGTTGACTGTCTAAGAGAGGAGCAGCGGACTCCGGCTTTCCTCCCTTCCACGACTCACAGACTGAAAACCTTTTTCTTTTTGGATAGGTTTTTGTCGGTGAGTGTGCGTGCAATGCCCACGGGGACCCGAAGAGGGCGTCGGCTCTCCTAGCGCCGGAGTGACGGGCGGCTGTGAGTTGGCACCGGAACTCGGGTCCTGGGCAAGAGCAGAAATTGCTGTCACCTGGAGCCTCCTCTCCGGCCTCCTCATTTTTTGGAGACGAGTGTTCTGTACCCAAACTCACTATGTGGCGGAAGCTGGCCTTCAACTCCTAATCCTCCCTAGTGCTGGGATGAGGGGTGCGCGCTAAGCTGAACCCCCATTCTCTCCCTCCCCCGCCCTCTCTCTCTCACACACACACACACACACACACTATATATATGTATGTATGTATGTATGTATGTATGTATGTATGTATGTTAAGAACAGGTCAAAACGTGGGACTGTCACAGCTTTTATTTTGGTGACACCGACAACTCAGGGACACAAGCTGTGAGCAGGGGCAGGCAGGAGGTTGAGGCCCCTTCGACTTTAATTCCACTCTTCATTCCCTGAACAGGCAATTGCGCCAGTGAACACTGGCTCGCTTGTGCTTATGTGCCCAAAGCAACCAAGCTTTTCTTTCTTTTTCTCGGAGGTAGGGTCTTGCTAAGTAGCCCGAGCTAGACTAGATCCCCCTCAAGCTCATTACTTTCCTGCCTTAGCCCCGACTGCTGGGGTGACAGACGTGTGCCAAGCGTTTTCACACAAGTGAGTCTGAGAGAGACCATGGACTCTGTTCCCAGGACTGAAGCTTCCCAAATAAATCTGTCCGAGGAATAGGAAACCTGAGGCCATGGTGCCAGGTTGTTGGCTGCCCACCCTACTGACAGACCTGGTCCCCACAAACTCACCCATAACTGCTCTTGCAGGCAAATAGCTGCACAGGCGAGAACAACAATCTGTGTTTCGACCAAACGGAGCCCCTCACCAGTCAACCCCTTTGGAGACTAAGGGTGCATCCCCGAGGGTCCACGAGGGTCCACGGTTGGAAGCCGGGTGTTTGGCAAGGGGACTCTGGGAAATGATGCCTCACAAGCATAGAAAGACCCGAAACACTTGAGGGCAGGAAGGGAGGACAGAGGGGCCTCTCATCTCACCCTGATCTCAGAGTCCTGAGCCCCTCGCTAGCTGATGGCAGGATGTGGCACACGCATGTCACGACACACATGTAGATGTCAGCTTGAAGATGTCACTTTTTACCTTTTGCCTCGTGTGTTCTGAGCAGCAACTCAGGTCATTAGCTTGGCCTCTGAGCACTCTCTCTCTCCAGTCCCTCTGTCCACATGTACATATTTCATGTCAGGCTGGAGTCCTCAATGTGTGTGACCTTGAACAGGGCCTGGTTTCCCTGGTCAGCCTGGACAGTTTCTGAGAACTTCGTCAGAGCAGCCTGTGGCCGGGAGCCACGAGTTTTCTTCATTGGTTGTTCTCGTGTGGATGCCCCGGGATACTCCTGTAAACTCAGGAGCTTTGACCCCACCCAGATCCTGTGAAGACTTGGAGCCATGGCCCACATCAGAGAAGTTGGCCCCTGAATGCTCTTGGCTTTCTCTCTCTTACCCCTTGTGCTTGAAGTCTTTGGTGCGGGATCAAGACAGGGTTTCTCTGTGTAGCCCTGGTTGCCCTGGAACTCACTCTGTAGACCAGGCTGTCCTCGAACAGAGATCCGCCTGCCTCTGCTTCCCCAGTGCTGGGATTAAAGGCGTGCGCCACCATGTCTAGCTTTAAAGTCTTATTCTAAAGTGTCAGCTGGAGAGATGACAGCAGTTAAGAGCACTGACTCTTCCAGAGGACGCAGGGCCAGTTCCCAGCAGGGTGGCTCACAACCAAAAATAAATACAGTTCCAGGGGATCGATACCCTCTTCTGCCTTCTGTGGGCACCCAGGCATGAATTTGGTGCCCAAATACACATGCAAGAAAAACACACATGCCCAGAAAACAAAAACAAGTCTTTTTCAAAGATTTAAATTTAAATTTAAAAAAATCTTTTAGGGGCCAACGAGATGGCTCAGCAGGTAAAAGTGATTGTCTGTAGGCCCATATTTCGGTTTGGCACAAGAGCCATTAGCCGGGTCTGAGCTGATCACGTAACTGCAGACAAACTGTCTCTGTTTAACAATAGCCAGGATGTGCTGCTCCTAGTTTCTTTTGTTAGAATGTGGATTACCTGAGAAGAGATGTTGGCTAAAGCTGATGACTTAAGAGTTTAGAGGTTCGGTGCTTCCTCCCTTTGTAATTTGGAGGATGTCCTATAGAAATGCTAATTCATGGCCTACCTGACTGCTAGACGTGGATGTGACTTGAGCCCAGGCACCTGGTTGCCTAGGAGACAGCCTAATGTGTCCGTCCCGTCCTGTCCCCACCGTCGCCCCCATATATAAGATGTTTGGAGAATTTTTCCATGATGGCCGTGTAAGCTGTGTCAGTTTTACTCCTCGCGACTCCGCTCCAGCCGGGTTAGGGAATCTATGTTGGACCCACAGGGCTCCGACAATTGTCGTGAAGCCTGAAGACTGAGTTCGATCCCTGGGACTCTCATGCTGGAGGGAGACAACTTACACACGTTGTCCTCCAACCTCCACCTGTACCCCAATACATAGATAGTAAATCAATCAACAGATGTCCTTACAGTGTTGTCTAGTACCAGCCTGCTGCCTCATCCTGGAATTCTTTTCTGGACCAGTGAGTCTTGGTGTGCTTGAGCCAACACCCCCAAAGATTAAGCAAAACGCTCAGGCTGCTGTGGTGGCTGTGTGGGGCTGAGGCTCTCTCCCATTACTACTGCCAGCCGACCTTTAAAAACGGGGTTGTGGGCCAGCCCTGGGAGCATAGGACTTTACTTATAATCAGGAAGCAGAGGTCATCTTGGCCTACATAGGGACACCGCTCCCAAATCAAGTGAAAGAAAAAAGAGTGGAATTTAGGAGTTTGGAGATGACTTGGTGAGTGAGCACGGAAGCCCGCCCCCAGCGCTTATGGATAAAGCCCAGAGAGGCGATGCTGGCCTGTGACCCAGCACTGTGAGTGGGGGCAGTAGATCCTGGGGGCTCCCAGCATCCAGCCTAGCCTAAACAGTGGCTCCAGGGTAAGGGGAATGTCTGCTGGCTTATACATATACATACACGCACACGCGCGCGCACGCACACACACACACACACACGCACACACGAGTGCACCACATGCAAGGGAACAAAAGGATTTAGGTCAAGCCTGGTGGTAAGACACACTTGCCACAATAGCACTGGGGAGACTGAGGCAGGATCCTGAGTCTAAGCCTAGCTTGGGCCAGTTGTCTTTTCCTGCCCCTTTGTTAGCCGCTTGCCAGTGGCTCCATCAACAGGATCTTGGAATTCGGCCTCCATAACTGCGAGCTAATTGAACTTTGTTCCTCAGCCCCAGAGACTTCGTGCCAGCATCAGAAAATGGAGAAGGCCATGCACTCAGCCAGATTTCTGTCGTGCTTCCATTTCACCAAGGTTGATGCCCACATGCTCTTCTGACCAGCTTGAATGTGAGGTCTGATCTGAAGCTTATTTGCTTTGCAATAACCATCCCCTTGGGGCAGACTCATTTTGTTTGTTGGTGATTTGGGTTTTGTTTTGTTCCTTCATTTTGAGACAGGATCTCCCTCTGTAGACCAGGCTGGCCTTGAACTCACCTGCCTCTGCCTCCCGAGTGCTGGAATTAAAGGCGTGGGCTGCTAACTGGCTGCGCCATTCTTAGTTGGCTCTGATCTGCCAACTGTGGTGGGCACTCAGGATGCTGCCTAGACAGATTGCATTAGGGAAGTTCACCATGGGGCAGGTTTGGGGTGGGCAGGTGGGCTTGACTCCCGGGACCAGGGAGATGGCTCAGGGTTCAATTCCCAGCACCCACATCTGTCAGCACACAACTTTCTGCAGCTCCCGCTGCAGGGGATCCCAGCCCTGAGCTCCACAGGCTCTGCTTTCACACACGCGTGTGCACCACAGCGCACACACCAAAAGTAAAGTGAACCGGACATCACCAAAGCTAAACATGCTCTGGTATTAGAGGGTGCTACCAAAGTGGGAATGAGCTGAGGCAGGAGGATTGCTGACAGTTTTCAAGGCCAGCCTGGGCTACCTGAGAGCTGGGAGATGGCTTAGCCTGATGAACTGCCTTGGACCCTCCAGGGCCCACACTGTGGGAAAACTGAAGTTGGCCTCTGACCTCCACATGCAGAGATCCCCACCCCCACAAATAAGTAACAGTAATAAACAATAATAATTTATTGTTTATTTTGTTTTAGAAACAAAATTAAAGGCGCATTCAGAAGGGAAGAGCCGGTGAAGCCACGAGACCCAGAAAGCAACCTCTAGGGTGAGAAGGAGGCACCCACAGATCTCCCAAGAACCCTTTCTGGACCTTTCTCTTCTCTCTGACAGGCCTTGTCCTATTTGCTCATGCAGGGTCAGAACCTTACAGGACACTTGGCCCTAAAAGCGAAGTTCCTGAACATTCTTCCTCCACACACACAGTGGGATCCCGCCCGTGACTCCCTGAGAGGAAACTAACGGGGAGGAGCCCTGGGAGCGGGCTCTGCGTGGACAGAGGGTACTCGGGGCTCAGCATCTCCTCTCCACCAATCCCCACCGTCCTCTGTGACCTGACCCAGAGCCACAGGAGGCTGCATTGGCAGTGGCAGGTGGACAAAGACCTGCCCAGCCACGGACAGCCTTAACCCTTTCCAGACAACCTGGGGAAATAAGGAAAAGCTGACTGGAAATGAGGTGGAGGAAGATGGACGGTTGGGAGGACCAAGGAAGAAAGATGGAGACCTGAAGGCAAACGAAAGAAAGGAAATAGGAGCGAGAGACAAAGGGATGGGGGTGGGGGAGCAAAGTGGGCATGGTCGGCCGCACTTGCCATCCTGGCACTTAGGAGGTAGAGGCGGGAGGATGTGGGATTCAGGGTCATCCTCGGCTACATAACAAGTTCTAGGTCAGCCTGGGCTACCTGAGACTGTGTCACATATGAAAACGAAACCAGGTCTCATATCAGAGACCAGGTAACCTATAAATAGCTCAAGCCAGGGATGGAGACACAAATCTGTTTGCCCAGATCCTGGAAGACTCAGGCAGGAGAGTAGCAAGCTGAAGGCCAGCCTGGATTACATCGCAAGACACTGTCTCAAGGAAAGAGAAAGACTAACAAAACCACCTGGGGGGGATGTGGCCCATTGGTTCAGCACTTGTAGGGTTCATGAAACTGTGTCTGTCCCCAGCCCCCCATAAACTGAGTGTGGCCCCCTGTCAGCCTAGCACTCAGAGAGGAGGGGGCAGGAGGGTCAGTTCAAGGTCATCGTCCACTACGTAGCGATCTGGAGGCCAGCCTGACAGGCATGAGTCCCCGCAAAACCCACTGCCCAGGGCCCGTGCCCAGTAGGCTTAGCACTAGGGTTAATCCGGGACAGGTTTCTTCCTCCCTCCCTCCCTTCCTCTCTCTCTCTCTCTCTCTCTCTCTCTCTCTCTCTCTCTCTCTCCTTTTTTTTTCCCTCTTTCCTTTTTTATTTTTTGTTTTTCGAGACAATGTTTCTCTGTCTTGCTATGGTTGTTGTCCTGGAACTAGCTCTGTAGATCAGGCTGGCCTGGAACTCAGAGAGACCCCCTGCCTCTGCCTCCCGAGTGCTGGAATTAAAGGCGTGCACCACCGCCCGACTGGGGAGGGTCTCTTAACGGTGACCTCTGGGGCTGTACTCCAGCTCCCTCATATTCCTGAGAGCATCAAGGGTCCCTGTGGACATCTGTGAGAGTCCGAGAATCGAGAGACACACCAACATACTGGAGGCCAGAAAACATAGTCTCAAAAACTTTCCAGAAGGCTGGGCCATCTACAAGGTAAAATTTAAAATATTTAAATATAGGAAATAAGCTGGAGTCAGCCTCTGGGATACAAACCACGGGCACCTGAAGAGGGCGCTAGAGACCGCCTGCGACTTCCGTCCACACAAAGCAGACACCAGCGTGTCCCAGAGGCATCCAGTGACAGACTCTGGCCAGGTTAGTGTCTCTGCGTCCACTTTGCCCTTTGGAGTTTGACAACCTCATGACAAGAAGATAACAGAGCTAACAGGATTAGCTATGCCTCCTATCAAGTCCTCAAACTGCCCTGTGCTCTTTATTTTTTTTTCCTTCCTTCAGGATAAGGCTGCACATAGCCCAGGCTGGACCCAAATCTTCAAGCTGCAGAGGGTAACCTTGAACTCCTGACCCTCTGTCCTGCACCTCTTATTGGGACAACAGGCGTGTGCCATTACACCCAACAGTGGTGTTTCCAGCGATTTCTGACCCAAGGAAGTGAGGAAGAACAGGGTAGCATTGTCCTCTGCAGCAGTACTGTGAGAGCCTTGAGTTTGAATCCCTGGCAACCCTGTAAAAAGCTGGACCTGGGGATGTGTGTCTCTGATCCAACCAGTGGGGCAGAGACGGGTATCCTTGGGGCCGGGTGATGGGAAGGTCATTTGTCAATCTGTTGTTTCATTGGTTAATCAATAAAGAAACTGCTTGGCCTTTGATAGAACAGCAGCTTAGATAGGTGGAGTAGACAGAACAGAATTTGGGAGGAAGAAGGCAGTGAGCAGACGCCATGCCTCTCCTCTCCAGGCGGTCGCCATAGCGCTCCTCTCCGAGATGGACGCAGGTTAGGATCTTCCTGGTAAGCCTGGTGCTACACAGATTATTAGAAATGGGTTAATCAAGATGTAAAAATTAGCCAATAAGAGGCTAGAGCTAATGGGCCAAGCAGTGTTTAAAAGAATACAGCTTCCGTGTAATTATTTCGGGTAAAGCTAACCATGCAGGAGCCGGGTGGCCTGCCGCTCCATACTACAGGTGAGGGGCTCTGTCCTAAACACTGCAGTGGGGAGCTCTAGGGCAAGGCACCTGACTTCTGGCCCCCACACACATGACACATACCACACCACACAAACCACACCACACACATACCACACACACCTTACACCACACACACACCACACATACACATACCACACACACTTTACACCACACACACACCACACACATACCACACCACACAAACCACACCACACACACACTGCACCACACACACACCACACACACACACCACACACACCTTACACCACACACACACTACAACACACACACACCACACACACCACACACACACCACACCACACACACCACACATACACACACCACACACATGCCACACACACCTTACACCACACACACACCACACACACACACAAACATAGTTACAGCAGACACCAAAATCACCACACAAGGAGTCCAGGCAACCAAGCCTCCAATCTCAGGAGGGTGAGCCCACAGCTGACTGCAGCACCCTGCTCTCCACACCAAGTGCAGTGGCGTTTGCACCTGGGAAGAATGAGGCTTCAAGGTAGCAGGGAGCCTGACCACAACTTATTTGAGGGTTTCCATGCTGCTCTTGGGAAGGTGTTTTGAGGTCAAGTTCTTCACACCTCTGAAGCATTTCTTTCCCGAATACACAGCCCTAGGGGAGGAGAGCCTGCTGTGGCAGACTGCCTCTCACAGCCGGGAAGGTTTGTCATCTGGGGTGCCTCCTTTGTGGGCCTCCTGTTTTGGAAGTTAAGGCAGCACCGACAGAGAAGCGGGGGACATCTGGCCTCTTCTGCACAGGAGGGGGGCTCCTAGGCGGGGAGTCGCCCACTAAGATGAGGTCTACCTGGGAGAAGTTGGAGAGGAGGGGGCCGAGTTAGTCTGTGGGGTCCCTGGTGGGACACCCTGAGGCTCCAGGTAGTAAATGCCCTGGAGGGAAAGAGCATCCAGCGACCCTGAGAGAACAGCCATGTGGACACCCATGGACACCCGTGGACACCGTCTGCAGTCACAATCCAGTGGCGGGCTAGGAAGATGACCTTGTGGGTAGGAGGGCTGCTCCTGCCTGTGACTAGCGCTGTAGGCCATCAGCCTAGTTCAGTCTCAAGGGAGTAAAGTCTCAGAGAAAGAGCAGGGCGCCTGATGTCGTCTTCTGGCCTGCATGTCTCTCTCACACACTCTTTGACCAATATTGACCTCGGTTATCCCTTTAAACCTTTAGGCTGAGCCTTTCAAGGTGAAGGGGTTTGTGCATGCATGTGGGTGGGAACAGCCCCGGCCGGCTGCTGCTGCGCTCTGCAGCCCCGATTCTCTGCGGGGCAGCTCTTGGCTCTCTGTGAGCTGCACTCTGCACCCTGCTCTGCCTGGCAGCGAACCCAAGGGCTGAGTGCTGTGGGCCAGTGTGCAGCCGGAGCCCCCCCCCCCCCCCCCCCCCCCCGTCTCACGCTGACCTTATTTGGAAATGAGGACCAGCGGGTGAGCCCTAATCCAGTCTGACAGTGCCCTTAAAAAGGTGAAAGGGCTGAGGAGATGAGGTGGCTCAGTGGGTAAAGACTCAGCAAACTTGAGAGGGAGGGGCGGGGGAGAGGAGCTAGGAGCCAGTTACTTGTGGTGCACACTCGTACCCCCGCACATTGGTTCTCTAGCCCACTTAGCCTACTTGGCAGATCCCAGGCTAGCGGGAGACCTCATCTCAAAATACACACACACAGCTCTGTCCGTGTATGGAGGTGGACCGGGGCTCAGCTGTGGTGTTCCTTCCTGGGCAGCCCGCGCCTCAAGACAAGGCGTCAGCTGACTTAGAGTGGGTTATAGGTGCTGTGCATGCACTCAGCACCCCTCCCCCATGCTCCCCGTGGACCCGTCCTGGGGGTGCAGATAGCAGGTATGGTGGGTCAGGATTTCTAGAGCCCAGACCTCCTCTGAGCAAAAGCCTGCGACCCAGCAGGTCCAGCAGGGCTCCCTCGGAGGGGGGCCTGGAAGGTGGTGGGCCATCAAGGCCGGTAGCCACTGTCCCCTGACCACAGCAAAGACAGAAGGGGGAGGACGCTCTGCCAGCGGCCCTCGCCACCCAGTCCCGCTAAGCCAGGCCATCAGGTCTCACCATGAGGGCGGCCAGGACACTTCCACTCCAGCAGTCACAAGTACATGGTTTCGATCTGGGCTCTGTATTTCTGGGTTATGATACGTCTCCGGAGTTTCGCTGTTGGCCCTGTGGAGAAAGGAGAGGTTAGTCAAGCTGAGGAAGGCAAAGTTCCACACTTCTTATGGGCACCTAGGGACAGGGTCCCACGGCTGGACTGGGGCTTTTCCTGCTCTCAGTGAGAGGGTGAGATGTCCAATGGACTGGTGTAGTAATGGTTTGCCTAGAAGAAAGTTTTTAACTGTGTGTGTGTGTGTGTGTGTGTGTACATTTGAATGCATTGTGAAAAGAGGCCAGGAGAGACTATCCGATTACTTGGCAGCTGGAGTTACAGACTTTGGGATCTGAATTCTGGCTGGCGTGTGTGTGTGTGTGTATGCATGCGCACACACAAACCACACACATGCACGTGCATGCACACACGCGCACACCACTGAGCCACTTCTCCAGCCCAATGTGTCTGTCCTAGGGAAGAAGTAACACGGGGAGGCCAGTCGGGAGCTGGACGCTGCTGGTAAATGTCCCATGTTCTAGCTGGTCCCACAGACCTGACCACCAGGGAAGGGTACAGCCCAGAGCTGCCCTCTGAAGGCCCAGGCCAGGCTACTCACCCAGCTCTCCACCTTGGATGGAAAAGTCTTTCTCCAAGATGGTCCACTTCCGAATTCTCTGCGAGTCAGAGATCACTTCCTGATTCACGTTGTCTATGCCACGCTGGATGGCTGTGTAGATCAGTGGGTCTCGAAGCTTCACTACATCCGACACAGTGGCTGCCGTGCTGCCCAGTGTCCGGCAGAAGTTAAGGGCCTCCAGGTTCAGTTTGTCCAGGGGCTCCCCACTCATTCGGTCTGTCTCACACTGCCCCAGGACAAAGCTGTCACCATGCACGTTCCCTGGTCATCCCGGACCCCAACTCAGACCCAGTCACAGAGCCTGAGCTCCGGCCGCCTACGGCCCCGCCCCCTGGGGCTGGGACCGCCCTGGGTACCTTTAGCGTCAGCAGCATGCTCAAGAACTTGGCCTTGTCGCCCACCAGCACAGCGTTGCTGATGATGGGAATCTTCTCCTTCACTAGGGTCTCGATGGGAATGGGGGCCACGTTTTCACCAGCAGCCGTGATCAGCATTTCTGGAACGAGACCCCAGCTTGGTACAGGCCCCCCCCCCGGCCCTCCCTGCCCCCCCCCCCCCCCCCGCCAACCTTAGACCAGGGCAAAGGTTGATATGGCTTCCTTGCGAGCACCCCAAATCCCCACCCACTTCTGCTTCCCTCCCAACATTTATGTTCTCAGGACCCCATGTGGACAGAATCTGTCCTCTTAGCTTTGGTCAACTTGTCAAGCCAGGGGTCTCCTGGGAAGATGGACCTTAGCTAGAAAATGTCTCCACAAGATTGACCTGTGGGGCATTTTCTCAATTAGAGATTGATGTGGTAGGGCCCAGTCCACTGTGGGCAGGGCCACTCCTGACCTGCTGGTCCTGGGTTCTATAGAAAGCAGGCTGAGTAAGCAAGCCAGTAAGCAGCACCCTTCTACGGCCTCTGCATTAGCTCCTGCTTCCTGCATTGACCCCCTGGATGATGGCATGTGGCCTGAGCTGTGAGCTGAAGAAAGCCTTCCCTTCCCGAGCACTTTGACCCTCACTGTGCAGCCCAGGATAGCTCCAGGCTGTGGCTCTCCAGCCCCAGCCTTCCCAGTGCTGTGCTGGTAGGGTTGCCCCCACTCTCTCTGAACCTTCGCTGGGACCTCCTGGCCTCAGGCTGCAGTCTCACTCTAGAGCGACCTGTCCCCAGTATGACAGGTCCCCATGACCTGGGTTGTCCCTAGTATCAGGCACCCTAATGTCCACCATACTGCCTGTACCCCTGGTAACCTGTCAGTTCCCCTAGCACACCTGGCTTTCTTTGCTCCAAAGGTGTGCCGTACCTTTGATTCGGCCAGTGATGAAGAGGAAATCTTGACTGTCCATGCGGCCCATATCCCCAGAGTGCAGCCAGCCGTCCTCATCCAACACCTCCAACGTGGCCTCCTCCCTGTCCAGGTAACCCATGAAGACGTGCCGGCCCCAGATACACACCTCGCCCATGCCGTCTTTGTTCTGCTCGTACAGCATGTTCCTGCAGCCATTGAAGACCTTGCCGCAGCTGCCGGGAGGAGAGCATCAGGGATACAGTGCTGCCGACCCTGGGTCCTCCCACACCAGCAGCCCAGAGTCCTGAGCCCATGTCCCAGCTAAACTCATGTCCCTCCGACACCCAGTGGTCAGGTTCTCCATATTCTGTGCATCTGGAAGCCCCACAGGACCAGAAGTTGTTTCTACATCCACTTATCATTATTGTTATTATTATTATTATTATTTTGGTTTTTCTCGAGACAGGGTTTCTCTGTAGCTTTGGAGCCTTTTCTGGAACCAGCTCTTGTAGGCCAGGCTGGCCTCGAACTCACAGAGATCCGCCTGCCTCTGCCCCCGAGTGCTGGGATTAAAGGCGTGCGCCACCACCGCCCAGCTCTACACCCACTTACGTGGAGAAAAGAAATCCCTGAAGACCTCGGGATGGTGATGTCACCTCCCCTATGAGAACACTGGGGCCAACAGCCCTGTGATGGCCAGGACAGCGGCATAAAGCACCACAAGGTGGAATATCCGCAGAGGGGGAACGTACGGAGAGCTGCTTTCGACCTCATGAGAAGAGGTACGGGATGGAAACTGAGGCAGCACTCTGCGTTCACTGGCTTAGAGACATGCACTGTGTGCTCTATCAGCAGCCATATGCCTGCCCTCCTAGTGCTGGGGGTGGACACGGGAGCATCCTCCTCAGTCCAGCCCACAGCACGACTAGTGTCCTGGTAAAATGGCATGATGTGGCCATGGTGGAGAAGCCTTGGGTGCACCCAAGGGTGTCTGGAGTTCAGGGACACCATCAAGTTCTGGCCATTCCTCTTCCATTTTTATCATTATTGTTATTCTGGTCCCTCGTTTGCATCCTGTACGCTAGAAACCTCAAGCAAAGGCAGAAAGCCACCACCCCAGAAGCGTGGTACGCTGTACTTGGGAGGAAGTGTTCTCTGGTATTTTTGGCACTCTATCTGGGCTAAACACACATTCGTTCAGGTCGCCCCAGGAAAAGTCACACAACATGACAGGTGGTTCTCGAGCGAGTGCCCCTCCTGGAAGGTTGTGGGATAAGCCAGAGGGCTGGAGAATGGGACGGTCAGGATACCCAGGTCAGGATGGGTCTCCACCAGAGGTCACCACCCCCTTCGTGGCCTCACCCCATGACACTGGGGACTTGGGGTACCTCAGAACTCTGTATCTGCTCCGGCTGGAGGCTGTGTGCGGTCCGGAGCACTCGCTCATCCCGTAGATCTCGCCGATAGGGATGTCCAGACTGAGGAAGAACTCCGAGACTTCCTGGGAGAGCGGAGCGGCCCCACTGAAGAAGGAGTGGCAGTTGTCCAGACCCAGGGAGGTCCTGACCTTCGTGAACACGAGGGCCTTGGCCATGCGGTAGTTCATGGGGATATCGCTCTTCCTGGGAACGGCATCATCAAGGACAGCCAGCTTCAGATGCTAGAGCTCCTCCGTGATCCCTCTCCCCCACTCCAGGATACCACGCCTACCCCAGCATCCGCTTGGTGTTGACCTTTAAGCCGAGTATCTTTGCCCATACAAACGCCTTCTTCCTCAGACTTGAGGACCTCGACACATTTTCCTTGATGGTGTCCTGCATCTTTTCCCAGACACGAGGCACCCCCAGGAAAACAGTAGGCTTCACCTCCTGAAGAGTGTACACCAAGGTGCCCTGCGCGGGACAGGGCGCATGAGGCCCCGTGACACCTTCAGGAGTCACACATGTCCCTCTCCCTTCCCCCAGAGCACAGGCACCAACCCCCACCCCGGCTTCACAGCAGCCAGTCAGACTCGGATTCATCCACCCCACCCCATGTGTGCATGTTTGCATGTGTGCACATGCGTACAAATACATGAGTGTATACATGTGTGCACCTGGGCATATGTGCGCATGTGTATGCGAGAACATACAAACAGGTTCACAGACAACATTTTACACTTATGATCACATGCTTTCAGCATGCATCCCCTGAGTAGCTTCCTGCGTCTGGGAAAGGATATTCATGTACAAAAGCAGACAGCCCTGCTTGGGTTACATACAGTCCTCTTTCTCACCTAGCATGATAATCAACTCTAAGTGAGGAGCTAAGAGCAGACGGCACGTCGAGGAAGACGGGGACGCTTTGTCCTAGCAGAGCATGGGGGATATCAGCAAACTGAACTCATCAAAGCCAGACTTCCTTTGCGGGGCGGTGGTGGCGCATGCCTTTAATCCCAGCACTTGGGAGGCAGAGGCAGGCGGATCTCTGTGAGTTCGAGACCAGCCTGGTCTACAAGAGCTAGTTCCAGGACAGGCTCCAAAGCTACAGAGAAACCCTGTCTCGAAAGAAAAAAAAAAAAAAAAAAAAAAAAAAGACCGCGACAGAAAGAACGAAAGAGAGCAGATGACAGGAGAATGGCATCTGGTAAGGACTCATTACCTGAGAACACCTGAAATGGAAAAGATCTGAAGAGAAATTAAATCCAAGTAGCCCTCCATTTCCCTCCAGAGAAGAGAAAGCCTCCCAGCAGTGTCAAGCAAACACAGCCTAACAAGATGCAGCGCGGGGGCTGCGGTCAAGATGATTGTATGAGAGAAGAAGAAAGAAAAAGAAGAAAAGAGAGGCACAAACAGCTGGAATCTAAGAAGTGAAACCCAAGCAGCAGTGTGCCCATGGGAAGATGCTCATCATCATTTATAACGAAAGAAGAATCAGCAAAGGTGGTGACCTGCCTGCCAGCTCACCCCCTAGAGACTACATGGCTTGCACTGGAGGCGATGGAGAAGCGGGCATCCGCACTTGATAGAGATTTCCGGAAAGGGGAACTTTCAAGCCCCTCGGGGCAGTGGAAACACCTGATACACTCAGAGGTGTTTCCACTGCATGGGACTCCGTGCTGGGCACTTACCCTGCATCCCATCCCTCTACAAACAAAACACCCGAGATCAACATGGCCACACACACAAGGGCAGAGGAGGAAGGCCGTGTTCTGAGGCTACTCAATCCCAGAACCCGAGGCTGGGCGGCCAAGTGATTCCCAGAGACCTCCTGCTCCACTCCACAGCACCAGGGTTATGGGTGTGCAGGTGGCCACGCTCAGATTTTTACCTGAGTGTTGGGCATTTGAACACAAGCTCTAATGGTGATGCAGCAAGCGGTCTTACAGCTGAGCTGTCCCTGCAGCTCTACTGTTTGTGGTATGCAATGCCCCTGAGGCCTGGAGGAGGAAATGCATGCCACCAGAAAGGCTGCATGTGAAGACATCGCAGCAGGTGTCATTCTGAAAACCTCAGAGCCCTGGTTATCTGGATCACTCCTGGCCACATATGGCTTTTCTTTTTCCTTCACTTTCTTTATGGTGCTCCTGTGCAGATCAGGGGACACCTGGAAGGAGTCAGTTCTCTCTTCTGTGTGGAGACTGGGGATCACATTCATGGTTACAGGGTCCTCATCAGGCAGTGCGGCTCTGCGTCCGTGCGTGACTGTGTCTGCGTGTCTCTGTGTCTGCGTGACTCTGCGTCTGCGTGTGTCTCTGTGTCTGCGTGTGACTCTGTGTCTGCGTGTGTCTCTGTGTCTGCGTGTGACTGCATCTGCGTGTGTCTCTGTGTCTGCGTGTGTCTCTGTGTCTGCGTGTGACTCTGTGTCTGCGTGTGACTCTGCGTCTGCATGTGTCTCTGCGTCTGCGTGTGTCTCTGCGTCTGCGTGTCTGTGTCTGCGTGTGTCTCTGTGTCTGCGTGTGTCTCTGTGTCTGCGTGTGACTACATCTGCGTGTGTCTCTGTGTCTGCGTGTGTCTCTGTGTCTGCGTGTGACTCTGTGTCTGCATGTGACTCTGCGTCTGCATGTGTCTCTGCGTCTGCGTGTGTCTCTGCGTCTGCGTGTCTGTGTCTGCGTGTGTCTCTGTGTCTGCGTGTGTCTCTGTGTCTGCGTGTGACTCTGCGTCTGCATGTGTCTCTGCGTCTGCGTGTGTCTCTGCGTCTGCGTGTCTGTGTCTGCGTGTGTCTCTGCGTCTGCGTGTGTCTCTGCGTCTGCGTGTGTCTCTGCGTCTGCGTGTGTCTCTGTGTCTGCGTGTGACTCTGCGTCTGCGTGTGTCTCTGCGTCTGCGTGTGTCTCTGCGTCTGCGTATGTCTCTGTGTCTGTGTGTGTCTCTGTGTCTCAGTGTCTGCGTGTGTCTCTGTGTCTCATGTGTCTCTGTGTCTGCGTGTGTCTCTGTGTCTGCATGTTTCTCTGTGTGTCTGCATGTTTCGGTGTCTGCACATGGCTCTATGTCTGCGTGTTTCTGTGTCTGCGCGTGGCTCCGTGTCTGTGTGCAGCTCTTTGTCTTTGTCTGCATGTAGCTGTGTCTGAGTCTGCATGTGGTTGTGTCTGCATATGGCTGTGTCTATGTCTCATGTGGCTCCGTGTCTATGCATCCACATGCTTCACTGTCCCCCTGGAGAACCCCCTGTAATTGACACTGACGCCTTCACCCCCCACCAGTACTCACTGTAAATTTAAACTTTAATACAAGTTCAAAAAGTAGCAATAAATAAAGGATCTTGAGAAGTCAGATGTTCTGGATGATCAGGTGGCTCAGTGTCCGGTCCAGGGTCCACATGGGAGGGAGGCGGGAGCCTCAGCAGGGACTGAGGCTCATGTGTGTGCCGTGTGATCACACTTGTAAGTATGGTACCTGAGTGTGTTTACATGCTCATGTCCGTGTTTGTGCTCTTGCACTTACGTGTTTGTCACTGCCTGTGAATGTACATTTATGTTGTGGGAGCTGTGGGCTGCGTTCCTGCCGCCCCAGCTCCTGGGCCGCCTGGCTAGCTTATGCCCCAAAATAACAACACACAAACTGTATTCTTTTAAACACTGCTTGGCCCATTAGCTCTAGCCCTTACTGGCTAATTCTCATATCCCGATCACCTCATCTCTAATAATCTATGTAGCACCAGTCTTACCGGGAAAGATTCAGCATGTCTGACCTGGCGGCTTGCTTCATGGCGTCTGGCTCTGAGAGGAGCTGCCCTGCATCTGCCCGGGAGAGGGGAGCATGGCGTCTGAGCTCACTTCCTCTTCCTCCCAGCATTCTGTTCTGTTTACTCCACCCACCTATGTTCTAACCTATGAGGACCAAGCAGTTTCTTTATTTTTTAACCAATGACCTTCCTCCATCATTTCCCCTTTTTCTGTTTAAACAACAAAAAAAAAGGCTTTAACTTTAACATAGCAAAATTACATATAACAAAACAGTTATTAAGTAAAAATTACAATATTTATATCTATTTTATCTTTATCATAACTAAGGAAAACTATAACTATAACTAACTAGCTATTCTTCAACTCCATCAAAGACTCGAGAAGGATACAATATTACCCAAGCAAACAAAAAATAAGCAACTTTCAAACTCTAGAAATGACAGAGACATCTCGCTGCCTTGACAGTCACCCAAAGTTTCTCTGTACCGTTGGGGTTTCTCTGTACCGTTGGGGCATCCATCTTCGGCCTACAGGCCCATAGTTTTCAGCAGACATTTCCATGAAGCAGGAAATTTCAAAGGCAGTTTAGTCACTATCTGCTGTGTCCTGCAGAATGTCTCGCAGACTCTTTCATGAATCAGGAACCCCGAAAGATCATCTCACCTTTAGGCAAGTTCAGCAGTCCTCTCTCTGCGGGTTCTCTGTGTCCAGTTTATACAATAGTCCAGGCAAGAGCAGTTTCTTGCCCAAATGGCTATCAAACCCCATAAGGATCCTCTTTGATGCCCATCTTTTTCTTGAAGTAGATTGGTGTTGCCAGGAGCAGAGTGTCTCATTGTCATGAAAAGTCCTAAGTTATTAAAACATTTAAAATGCCATATTCTATAATCTTTGAAAGATATGAAGAATGCCTATCTAAAATATATCTATGTACATCTAGAAAATCTTAACTAACATGACTACAAGCTTGACTATTATGATTATCTATTAACAACCTATATACATTACATTTTTAAGTGAACTACACAATCACAATACCTTAATCAAGATCAGAAATACATATACATATAACAAAATTGACCTTAAAATCTATAGCAATGTAAATTATTGTATGTTTATTGTATGTGTTTATTGTATGTCTAGGCTTATGTTTGTATGTGTTTTTGGTTAGTGTTTTGTCGACTTGACACAAACTCGAGTCATTAGGAAGAGGACTCCCAGTAGGAAATGCCTCTACCAGGTTGGCTCTAGGGCATTTCCTTAATCAGTGATTGATGGGGAGGCACAGGCCACCCTGGGAGGGGCCATCCCTGGGCTGCTGGTCCTGGGTTCTATAAGAAAGCAGGCTGAGGAAGCCAGTAGGCAGCATCCTCCATGGCCTCTGCACCAGCTCCTCCAGGTTCCTAGTCTGTGTGTGTTCCTGTCCTGACTTCCTTCAGTGACAGACTGCGACGTGGAAACGTGAGAAACCCTTCCCTCCATAGCTTGCTTTGGGTCCAGGGGTCTTCTTATCACTACAATGGAATGTCTAACTGAGACAGTGTGTTTACATACATATTTGTCTATGTCTGTTTGTGACTGCTTAGGGTATGTTCACGTGTTTGAATGCGTGAGTTGTGTTCATGTGTGCTTTTCTGTGGTCACATACATGTGTGATGAGGAGTTACTTTCATTGGTTAATAAAGAAACTGCCTTGACCCATTTGATAGGCCAGCCCTTAGGTGGGTGGAGTAGACAGAACAGAATGCTGGGAGGAAGTGAGGCAATTGCCATGCCTCTCCTCTCTGGGTCAGACGCCATGAAGCTCCAGCCCAAGATGGATGTACACTAGAATCTTCCTGGTAAGACACCACCTCGTGGTGCTACACAGATTATTAGATATGGGTTAAAGCAAGATGTGAGAGTTAGCCAGAAAGAGACTAGAGCTAATGGGCTAAGCAGTATTTGAATGAATACAGTTTGTGTGTTGTTATTTTGGGGTATAAGCTAGCCAGGCGGCCGGGAGCCGGGCGGCAGGAACACAGCCTGCTGCTCCTTATTACACATGTGTGTTCATTGATGTTTGTGTTTCTCTGCCTTGTTAGTGGTGAACCTGGCAGGTAATGTGCACCCGGCTTTACAGACAGGGAGAGGAGGCTGGAGGCGGTCTCCCTGCTTAGAGGGCTGGGTGCACCCGCACAGCCCCTGCGTGGAAACTCTTAACCACCTGGAACTTCAGCTCCAGGGGACCAATGCCCTCTTAGCTAGTATGGACACCAAGTACACAACGGGGCACATATATACATGCAGTAAACACTCACAAACACACACACAATGACATGTTTTAGAAAAGTGGAGGAAGAGGCCACAAGCCGAGGAATAAAGGCAGCCTTTCTTCTAGAACCTGGAAAAGGCGGGAGCGTGCATCTCCCCAGGGCCCCACGACAAGCACGTTGGCCACGAGACAGCCTGGTTTGAGCTGCAGCCCAGGCCTCGCGAGGACGCCTGTATGTTGTGTTAACTGGCTTCTCTTGTCGCCAGTTGTCAGCTAGGGGTGATGTGGACTCCAGACTTCTCATGCAGTTTCGTGAAGTTTGGCAAAGTCTGGAACGAAAGGAGCCGGACATTTCTTTCCCATAACTATTCTGAAAAGCCTACCAGAGGGTCATCTCCAGAAACGTGAAGGAATGGTACCAAGAAACTAGGAAGACAACTGCAAAAACCCCGGTAAAGAGGCTTAGGCTGGGGGCCAGGGAGAGGCCTGCAGGGCAACATGCCGAGGGCACCACTCAAGCCTGCCCTGGCCCCTCATGGCCCACAGCATCTTCTTTCCCACAGCACTGCCTTACTGGGCAGATGTACTTGCCCACAGGCACAGTCACGTGCTGAGTTTGTGTCAGTGTTCACCTTGCAGGTAGACGACACACAGGTTCCGTGTCCTTGTGGTCATGCCTGACACTCCTCTCCCCAGGGGTCCATCTGCACAGCTCAGCCTTCTGTTCATGGCTCAGTCCTCTCCCCGGCCCTTGCTTGGCTCCCTTCCTTCCAATAAGTTACAAGCATCTCAGGTCTTGCTTTCAGTTACCCCAATCTAGAACAAACAATGAGCAACCCAACTCCCAGTGGAAGAAAACCTGAGAGGCAAATATTTCGCCTACTGATCACTCTGAGAAATCCCAACAAAACTGCAGCGGAGTTGGGGCCTTGCAGTCAGCCCTTTGTTGCCGTGACAAGGGACAGTTTCTTTTGAGAAGACAGAGAAGGGGAAGAGGGTGGAGACAGTGAAGGAGCTGAATCCTCCTCTAACACATAGGAAAACACCAGATGATGAGTCCAGAAATGGTAACATTATATACTCCAGAACGCTGGAGTTGAATACAAAAGAAATCACTTCTGAACTAAGTCTGCTAAGGGGGTAAGCTGCAACACTGGTCAGGCTTTTGGCTTTTAGATTTTATATATATATATATATATATATATATATATATATATATATATATATATGCATGAGTTTTGCCCACATGTGTGTATATGGCTGGCCCCATGGAGGGCACTGAATCCCTGGAACTGGAGTTACAGACGGTTGTGAGCCGTCATGTGGGTGCTGGGAATCGAACCTGGGTCCTCTGCAGGAGCAGCCGGTACTTCTCAGGCCAAAATCTTCTCCCCAGACTTGAGCCTAAAGGTTGGGAATTCACAGGAGCATGCTCACTCACACACACTCCAAGCACACACTTTTTAAAAGGGAAAACTCACAAGTTGGCTGTGTGGGTAAAGGCACTTATCACCGAGCCTGATGACCTGAGTTTGTCCCCAGAATCACAGGGTGGAAGAGAGAATAGACCCTCAAATGTCCACTGACCATCATATGCACACCATGGCACGCATTCCCAGTAAAACACAAATACCAAAAGTACAGACATTCAACGTCACACAGCCTGTAGCTGAGCTTGTTTAGGGTACAGTCCACACAACTGCACCGCACAGCAAGATAAAACTAAGAGAATTTACTCAGCTGTTTTCAATGCTGTGGAACAGAGCGGAAAAATGAAGATGGAGAAAAACTTCTTAGACTTTGTCCAGTGGACAAATAATATCCACTCCCCTGAAGGCCCCCAGATACTTGGTGGGGCCCACGCCCAGCCTTACCCTGAGTGCATCTGGCTGAGCAAAGAAAGTGAGCGCCCCAATCTTGATGGCCACCCAGAGGTCCATCATCTGGGGTGCAATGTGGCTGAGGGGCAGGTAGCTGACTATTATCTCCTGCTTCATTGAGGCGTAGCTCAGCTCCAACTCCCGCCATGAGGCCGTTGCGGTCCACGTGATCTAGCAAACAAGGATAACCCAGAGCTCTGGTGCCTTACCTGAGGACCACTGTGCACGTGTGTGTGTGAGTGTGTGCGCGTGTGCGTGTGCGCGCGCATGTGAGGAGGCCCGAGACCGAGGACTGTTTCCTACCTTACTGTTTTAAAATTTTATTTACTGGGGCTGGCGAGATGGCTCAGCGGCTTGCTGCCCCTGCAGAGGACCTGGTCAGCTCCCGCACCCACGTGGTGACTCAGATGCCATGCAAAAAGAGCTTTAGCAGCTGAGCCATCCCCCAACCCCTACAGGGTGGCATTTGGTCTCCCCAGCCTCGTTCCTTCCTCCCACCTGCTGGATGCTTCTGCATATGTGGGAGGCCATTGGTGTGCAGCGTGGGGAGTGTGCAGTCACTCTTCACCTTCTGGGGACTATCACTGAACCTGCTGCTCACCTGTGGTTAGGTTGGCCAGCCACCAAGTCACACACACACACACACACACACACACACACACACACACACACACATGCATTTTCTTAAGATACCGACTCTGGGGCAGGCTCTCTTCTCAAAG
Organism: Chionomys nivalis; assembly: GCF_950005125.1. Lineage (NCBI taxonomy): Eukaryota > Metazoa > Chordata > Mammalia > Rodentia > Cricetidae > Chionomys > Chionomys nivalis. The sequence continues at coordinate 11,692,882 of NC_080091.1, forward strand.
CAGCTACTCCTGCTCTGTGGCCAGCCTAGAAAAGACCCACCAAGCTTTGTAACCCTCGTGTCTCTGCCGCACTCGCAGCTGGAGGTGGCAGCTTCATGTAACACCCGGACGGCTATGTGGATGCTGGGTTCCAAACTCCACCCCTAACTACTGCGCCATCTCTCCAGCCCGCTCTGCCTTGTCTTCTCATTCAAGGTCTCTCACTGGACCTGGGGCTCCACAGTTTGAGGAGGCTGCCTGGCCAGTGAGCCCCCAGGATCTTCCCATCTCCACCCCCATCACTGTCACGGTTGGGTGTCGCGGACTGAACTGGGGACCTCGTGCTGGCGGGAGAGCACTGCACTAAACACACCCCTCCCCCCCGGACTACGGGCCCGCCTCTCACATTTGTGACACACTACTGTCACACGCGGGTGGATACAGGAGGAGCCAGGGGACTTGGTGGCTGGCCAACGTGGGGAGGAGAGGGTTTCTTTGGCTCACGCTTACAGATAACAGACCATCACCGAGGGAAGTCAGGACAGGAACTCACACAGGGCAGGAACCTGGAGGCAGGAGCTGGTGCAGAGGCCGTGAAGGGTGCTGCTTACTCGCTTGCTTCTTACGGTTTGCTCAGCCTGCTTTCTTACAGAACCCAGGACCAGCAGCCCGGGGATGGCACCACCCACCGTGGGCTGGGCCCTCCTAACTGATCACTGTTGTTGAACATTATTTTAACTGTGTAAAGTTATGTTACTTTTGTGTATGCTGTATTTGTTTAACAATGTAAGAATGTGTCTAATTCTTTTTTTTTTTTTTAAGATTTATTTATTATGTATACAATGTTCTGTCTGTCTGCTTGCTGGTCAGAAGAGAGCACAAGATCTCATTACAGATGGCTGTGAGCCACCATGTGGTTGCTGGGAATTGAACTCAGTACATTTGGAAGAGCAGTCAGTGCTCTTAACCTCTGAGCCATCTCTCCAGCCCCAGAATGTGTCTAATTCTATAAAGATGTGTTGCGTCTGTTTGGCCTTGCCTGCCCAAGACACCCAATTGGTCTAACAAAGGACTGAAGTCAACAGCTAGACAATGGATAGGCAGGGCTGGCAGGCAGAATACATAGGAGAAATCTAGGCTGCAGAAAAGGAAAAACGAGAGAAGGAGGAGGAGGGGGAGAGAATGAGGGAGAGACAGGGCCAGAAGCTAGGCAGCCCCCCCCACACACACACACAGAGCAGGACACACAGAAAGAAGGTAAACTGCCCCGAGGCAATCGGTAGATAAAAGAGAAACACGTTAATTTAAATTAAAAGAGATAGCCAGAAAAAAGACTAAGCTAAGATCAAGCATTCATAACTTAAAATAAGTCTCAGTGTTGTGATTTGGGAGCACATTAGTGGCCCAAAAGAGAAAGCCAGATCTACTACAGATCGCTAAGCAAGTGCCCCACAGGCTTCTCTGCAGCCCAGTCTTCGGGAGGCATTTTTCTGGACTGGAGGGTCCCTGCTCTCAGATGCTCCAGCCTGTGTCAAGTTAACAGAGAACTGTCCAGCACAGTGTATGTGTGGTCACCCTCAATCCCAGTCACTTGGAAGGTCAGACACATGAGCTGAACCTGTGACCCTGGGTCCAAATGGGAGGCCTAGCAAGCGAGAAATACATCATACACACATGTTCTCACAAGCACGCCATCATCCCAACACGCAGGAGGTGGAGGCAGAAAAATCAGGGGTTCAGGGCTATCCTCAGCTACATACAAGCACCCTGTCTCAAAAAATAAACATAAAATGGACTGGAGAGATGGCTCAATGGTTAAGAGCACTGGCTGCTCTCCCAGAGGTCCTGAGTTCAATTCCCAGCACCCACACTGGTGTCTCACAATCTTCTATAATGAGATCTGGTGCCCTCTTCTGGCCTGCAGTCATAGATGCAGGCAGAATACTGTATACATAATAAATAAATAAAATCTTAAAATACAATAAACCAATGAGGCCGGTGAAATGTCTTGGTAGGTAAAGAGCCTGTCCTACATAAAGCCCTGAGTTCCAGTACCCAGAGCCCGTGTGGTGGTGCTCACCAATAGAGCCAGCCTTAGAGAGGTGGGTTTCTAGACAGACAGCCCTGAGGGACCACAGCTGAGGTCAGGCTCTGGCCTGCACACACACAAACAGACACACACACATTCACTCAGACTACACACACACGTACGTACACAAACTAACACACACCCATTCAGACTACACACACACACTCAGACTACACACATGTGTGTGTACACACACACACTCACACACACACTCACTCAGACATCCACCTGATAGAAACCACAAAGCCAACTCCCATTTCACAGACAGGTAAACTTGCCCAAGATTGCTCAGCCCTGTTTGGACCCAGGCCTACTTTTAAGCCTTCAGTTCCACCAACTGTCCAGGTCCCCTGGAGGAAGACCCACACAGACCCCCCCCCCCATATTGCTCTGGTTTGCCCAGGGAGAGCATGCTCCGGGGGAACCCTGGCTTACGTTGTCATGGCTCAGCATCACCCCTTTGGGGTTCCCTGTGGTGCCCGAGGTATAGATGAGGACCGCGCACTGGTTGGCCTTCTGGCTCAGGATGATGCGATCCAGCTGCACATTGGGGATGGCATTCCCCAGCTCCATGAAGTCATGCCACTGCGGACGGGAAGGAGGGTGGAGGGTGGGGACCCAGATGGCTACTGTCAGACCCTGTCCTGCCATCTTACCCCAAGGCATGTTGCCAGCTGGTACTGAGGAAGGGCCAAGGGGCTGGGAGAGACATGCCCAGGACTTTCACACTCCAGCCGCCTCCCCAGGTCCTGTCAGCTCAGACAGGCCTCACCCACACACAGGGATGCTAGCCCCTCTCTTTGGGCTGTCCCGAGAACTGACTGACTGCCTGGCTGTGCCTGGCTTTGGACAGCACCTGTGGTCTCTTCACAGCCCCTCTGGTGTGTACGTTATCCCGAAGGAACAACACGGGTGTAAATAACAAAAGACTGACCCCTCAAAACACTTAAACAAAAACTTTTAAAGTTACATTTAATTACTTATTTTGGGGTGCATGTCTGGGGGATCCCTCCTGCCACCATGTGAGTTCCCAGGATCAAGCCCCTTTACCTGCTGAGCCCTCTCATTGGCCCCTCCCCCAGGAGCCGGTGACCCTGGGAGGGGAGCTCCTAGGCTTTCCTGAGCTCACATGTCCAGGCTTTCTCACCTCAGCAGTCATTCCTGACTGAATGAAGCCGGAGTATCCCGTTGATCCAGGGCTAGAGCTCATGAAGAGGAGGAATGCAGCGAGCACAGCCTGGACTGCAGGGTCCACAGGGGCTGCAGGGTTCCCAGGGGCTAGAGAATAGGACCCCAGAGGATGCAAGCCCCTGGCCGCAGCCCTCTGCCTAAAACCAGCCCTTCTAAGCTGCAGGGAAAGGGGCCGGCAAATGACCTTCCTTGCTCAAGACATTTGGAGTTGGCCTTTTGTTTTGTTTTTCGAGACAGGGTTTCTCTGTGTAGCCCTGGCTGTCCTAGAACTCACTCTGCAGACCAGACTAGCCTTGAACTCAGATATCTGCCTGCCTCTGCTAAAGGGCTAAAGGCAATGGCATCCTTCAAGTTTAGATGATCGTCCAGGGCAGCTAAGCAGACTGAGGCGCTGGTCCTAAAAAAGTGTATTCTTAAACTGAATCTTAAAACCTAGGCTTGAACCCCTGTCATGGTCCCAGCACACAGGAGGTTGAGGCAGGAGGATGTCAAGTTTTAGGCCAGCTGGGCTGTGAGTTCAGGACTAGCCTGAGCTACATACATATCTAGATCTATCTCCACTCCAACCTCATGGGGCCACCCAGCCACCTTAGAGTAGATAATACATTGCTATGTAACAGAACCACCCCCTGTGTGTGTGTACCAGTGAGGGGCACCGCCGCCCAGAGGGAACATGCCAATCTATGTATTGACTCGTTCCTCTGGGACAACCGCTGCTGCCACCTAGTGGCAGTGGTCAGAGGCAAGGCTCCAGGACTATCCCTGCCAAGGGTCCTCTGCCCCAAATTCAAGAGTGCCAAGCGTGGTCAGGGGTACATCTAACTAAGGAGGTTTGCTTTTGCTTTTTCTTTCCTTCAAAGCTCAGCATTAAAAATTGAACCCAGGTTCTCCCATCACACACCAGGCAAGAAGACACCAGACAGCTACACTCCCAGCCCCTCAGTGGGGATTCTAGGTGGGGCTCCACCCTGACCACGCCTCCAGCCCCTCATTGGGGATTCTAGGTGGGGCTCCACCCTGACCACGCCCCCAGCCCCCTCACTGCAGGATTCTAAGTAGCCATTCTGAACCATGCCCCAGCCCTCTTCTTTTAGCTGTTGATCTGGCAGGCCTTAAACTTAGAATCCTCCTGTCTGAACCTTCCTAGTACCTAGGGTGGCAGGCCTGTGTCCCCAGCCTTGCTTCCAACATAAACTTTAAAGCGATCCAAGACTCACGATATTCTTGCTGTAGTGGCATGGGCCCTCTAATGACCCGTGACTGATCTGTGCCTGAAAAACCCAGCAGCTAGAGGAAACGCTCATAATTCCTGATACACATAGTAGAGTAGACTTGAACACAAGCAAAACACTGAAACTGCCTCTGCTTCCTGAGTGCTGAGATTAAAGGTGTGTGCCATTACGCCTGACTTGTCCTGGAACTCTCAATGTACACCAAGTCAGCCTTGAACTCACAGAGATTCTCCTGCCTCTGGCTGCCGAGTGTTGGCTTGGAAGTGTGGCCACTATGCCTGGGGATGAGTGGTTTTTTTTTTTTTTTTTCTTAAGATAAATATTTGAAGCCATGTGTGTTAACTGCCTCAATGTAGTCATTTCACAGTGTACACAGATGTTAAGTATTAGATTGTAGACAGGTGTGACAGCTCAGCCAAGCCTGACGACCTGCATGATGGAATGGGGCGACCTTCCTGACCTCCCCGCATGCCCCCTCCCACAATACATACACGCCTAACACAAATAAATGCAGTAAGATTTGTAAGAGAAAAGAGAAAACGCATGTACTAGGCTCTAAATAACTGTGATGCAGAATATCTGTCTCAAAAAGATAAAACATGCAAATATATATGCAGGCCCCGCCCTTCCCACAGAACACGCCCCTCTTGCAAGCCCCGCCCCCTACACAGAGCACGCCTCGCTCCGCAGGCCCCGCCCTTCCCAGAGGCCCCGCCCCACAGGCCCCCTCCTCCCGTACTCACCGAGTACACCTTCCTCAAGCTGTTTTCCTCCAAGGGCAGCTTGAATTGCACGATGGCTTTCACGGGCTCCATCTTGTCCGGTGGAATCTGAAAGAGTTCCCTGTGGGCTCAGGGTACTGGGACGCAGGGTCCACACCGGACTGCTCGTAAAGGCGTTTGCACATGATGGAAGAGGAGGGCTGACCCCACAAAGCTGTTCTTTGTCCTCCACACACCGTGGCAAATATACGGACACATTCATACGTAAATAAACGTTTGTTTTTTTGTTTTTTTGTTTTTTTTAAAAAAAGGAAAGTAATTTTTTATAAATGAAGGCTGGGGCTGTGCTCAGTGGGCAGAACAGTCACCAGCACTCATAAAAGCCCTGGGGCCTGGACCCAGCACATGTCACCCCAGCTCTCAGGGGGTGAAGGCGGGAGGATCAGGAGGCCAAGGCTAGCTTCAGTTACACGGTGGGCTCGAGGCTCAACCTGGGCTACATAAGACCCAGCTCAATGCTGGCAACCAGGAGTCAAAGGGAGCTGTTGCACATGTCCTCAGACTCCAGCTACCCTAAGGAGAAATTCACTGGGGACACATGACCAACAGCTAGACCACCGGTAGACATACATGTCCCTGCTCACGTTGTTTCTAGAGAATGTTTGATTCGAGCCTAGAGACACAGAGCCAACTGTCGCGGCAGCTCTTGCGTTTTGTTTTTTAACTTTTGTGTCTATGTGTGTGTCTGTCTGTCCGTGTGTCAGAGGACAGTGTCGGGCGTCTTCCCCATCACTCTCTGCTTGTCTTTTCGGGCGGTGTCTCTCAATAACTGACTGGCCAAGGGTCCTGTCTGACATCCTCACACTGTGATGACAGATTCAGGTCCTCACTGAGCCACCTCCCCAGCTACTGATGGCCAAGCTGAACAACATATCCGCCTGGCCCCTTGGGCTCTCCTTCCAGGGACTGTCCCTCCAGACCATCCTGCAAACCCAGGCAGGTGCTGGGCACCTGTGCACAGGTGAGGAATGAGAGGCCTTTCTGGGACAGCTGTATGAACATCTGTATGAACATGAATGCTAAAGGATAGTGCTGGCAGACAGACATGTCAGCCTCCTGTGAATGCAGTCTTCAGAGGGACGCTGGAAAGTGAGGTGAACCAACACCCACAATCACCTTCCCCGCCCCCAAGCAATTTTTTTCTGTGGATGCACCGCAGACAGCGCGCCCCAGCACCGACCCGCCCCAAGTCCCACTCACCGACAGGATTTTCTGCAGCTGTTGGTCATTTTCGACCAGCAAGATGTTCACCTTGGCATGCTTGATGACGTACTGGCAGGCCTCGGCCGAGTTGGTGACATAAATGCCAACGCAGAGGCCCCTGGGGACAGCAGACACACTCAAGTGTGGACAGACTGAGTGCTTTTGGAAGAATTCATTCTTCATTTTTTTTTTAATGTATGTGGGTGTTCTGTCTGCATGTCTGTGTATCCCACATATGTAAAGCACCCAGAGTGGCCAAAGGGACACATCGTATCCCCTGGAGCTGGAGTTACAGACGGTTGTGAGCTGCCATGTGGTGCTGGGAGAACATGGGTCCTTCAGAGGAGCAGCCAAGGCTCTTCCTACAATTTATTCTTTTTCAAATCACAGGTATTTGTGTGGATGCGGTGACTCACCCTGCGGCGAGCAGTGGAGGTGTGTGTGTGGGGGGAGCCAGCGGGTTCTCTCCTGCCACCCTGGGGACCCAGTGCATGGAGCTAAGATCAGCAGGTTTGATGGCAGGTGCCTTTGTCCACCGAGCCGGCATCTCCCGGCCAGTGCTAGCATCTTCTATGGCTTCTCAGAATTGAACTTGGGTTTTCATGCTGGTGCCATAAGGCCGTTAGCATCCAAGCAGCTCCCCTGCTGCAGCTGGGGGTGGGCGGGGGTATGAGGCTCTCTGTACCACAGAGCCCCAAACCACCAGCCTTCCGTAGAGGTCGCCAGCAGTGAGAGCTCGGCCCAGGCTGGGGATGGTTCAGTGATTAGAGAGCTGGCTGGTCACTCTTGTAGGGGACCAGTTCAGTTCCCAGTATCCACTTGGTTCAAAATGGCCTATAACTCCAGCTCCAGGGGATCTGACCCCCTCACCCCATCTCCTGGCCTCTGTAGACATCTACACACACACACACACACACACACACACACCTGCACATCTGCACAAATCTTTACATTTAAATTTAAGAGATTATTTTTAAAAGAAAGATGAGGTCAAGGCCACGGGTGGAAGGTGTGTTACTCTTGACCTCCGAATCTGAATCAGGTTTTTTGTTTGTTTGTTTTTTGGTTTTTTGAGACTGGGTTTCGCTGTGGATTTGGAGCCTGTCCTGGAACTAGCTCTTGTAGACCAGGCTGGCCTCGAACTCACAGAGATCTGCCTGCCTCTGCCTCCCAAGTGCGCCACCACCACCAGGCTCTGACTGAATCGGGGTTTGTGCTAAGTGTGGAGTTCGCAATAATTCAAAACCACTAGTCACCTAGCCTGCTTCTTCTGCCTGAGTGTCCCATATTCTCCGCAGTTATAAAAACAACAGCTGGTTAAACATCAGGACTCTAGCTGTGTCAGGAGCTGTGTTACCATAGCCTTGCGTCAGCAAGCCCCTCTTAAGCTTACGGTGGCTCTGAGTTCTCACAAATTGGATCTTCTAGTTGTAAAGTGTTACTGAGTCGTAAGCTCCTGGAAAGTACCGTCACCGTCACTGGGACTGAACCTCAAATTGTAAAAATCCTTTCTTCTATCACCCCTGATCCCCTTACTCGTGACTTTTGGTTTAAAAAGAGACTACTCCCTCTGTTCGGGGTCACAGTGTCAGAACCCGAGCTGCCCATGACCCTAACTAGTCGGAAGTTCTGGTACCCCGTGGTGGTGGAATAGTTGCCTTAGCTCATCTAACTTTGGTGGCCTCGTCCTCAATATTTGTGTGACTCCCAGACTCAGCACTGCGCAGCTGGTGGTTCGTCCACATGACCCCACGGGGGAACATACCCAGCCAAGACAGCACCAAGGGCACTGATGGCCCATTCAGCGGAGTTATAACCCAGGATGCCAACGCCATGGAAGCGCTGCAGGCCCAGCTGGAGGGAAATAAATCAGAAGGAAGCCACCATCAGCTCCTGGGCATGTCTGCTTCTCAAGATCCGACTGTGAGGTGAGAAGTAAAAGGAAAGCGCCTGCGCGGAGCAGGAAGTTGCCGCCCAGCCTGCACTCGGGTGCCATAAGCTCGGTCACCTCTCTCCGAGCATCCACGTGGAACCTTCCATTGTCCCCACATGAATCTCCACCCCCATTTGACACGAACTCCATCCCCCCCAGGCCTCCTGACAACGTGGGTCTGCTGCTCTGTGAACCCCTTGGGATGGCATCTTGCAGTATGTGTCCTCTGTGTAAGACTCACCCACCGTACTGAGTATCCCGTCCCCGGGGGCCCTCATGTCTTTTCAGACAAGGTCCCGGGCTTTTCCCTGGTGCTCAGCATAGAGGCCAGGCTGCTGGTGGGAACCCAGGATCCACCCTTCTTCATGACCTTTGTTTTGATTATGAGGATGTGTGTGCCTGTGCATGGGAAGGTTTGCAGACAGCGGCTGGGGCACTGTAGACTGTGGAGCCCTAGCTCGAGGGGCTTCAGAGGGAACAATATTAGCAACAGGGTCAGAGATCACTCTTAGGATATTTTGATGAGGGCTGGAGAGATGGCTCAGAGGTTAAGAGCATTGCCTGCTCTTCCAAAGGTCCTGAGTTCAATTCCCAGCAACCACATGGTGGTTCACAACCATCTGTAATGGGGTCTGGTGCCCTCTTCTGGCCTGCAGGCGTACACACAGAAAGAATATTGTATACACAATAAATAAATAAATAAATAAATAAATTTTTTGTTTGTTTGTTTTTGTTTTGTTTTTCGAGACAGGGTTTCTCTGTGGTTTTGGAGCGTGTCCTGGAACTAGCTCTTGTAGACCAGGCTGGTCTCGAACTCACAGAGATCCGCCTGCCTCTGCCTCCCGAGTGCTGGGATTAAAGGCGTGCGCCACCACCGCCCGGCAATAAATATTTTTTTAAAAAAAGATATTTTGATGAAAAATGTACCTGCTTTCTGCCTAAGGCTAAAGTGAAGAGACTTGAACCAATTTGAACCAATGTTGTGGGCAAAGGAGACTTCAAGACAGCCTAATATTGACTGTATCACATGGCTGTTGGTGATTTCAGCAAGTCCACAATGAAAGGAGTGAGCAGGGCAAAGAGAAATGCAAAATGTGCACTGAGCGGCATCAGGAAATGTAATGTTGGGGTCAAGTCCTGTGCTCAAGGGCACGAGAAGCTTAAAGAAAAGCCTGATGCTAAAAAAAGAGGATTGGCACTCACAGAGCAAGACCCCACCCAGTCAATCTTGCAACTAAGAAAGGAATTAAAGGAAGGTTTATGCAACAAAGGACGGTAGCAATGACTCAAAGCGCAGACGCATTGGTCCGGGGTGGCCAGGGCCCATCCCAAGCAAGGAGCGGGACTTGGCAGTATCAGTCATATGGTTCTGGACTCCTTCCGTTGTTAGAGAAGCTGCTGAGGCCAGGCATGAGGCAGGGGAGTCCCCACATGGGGGCTGTGACAGAGAAACCTGGATTGTACTGGAGACCTCAAGATGATGGAGACGCCAGAACTATGGGATACTTGCCAAGGAGAGCCGCAGATCAGGTGGGGAGCCAGCCCAGGGAGGGAAGTGTGCTACTGTCATCGAAGCTGGGAAGAGTGGAGACCCAAAGAGCTGTCCGCGCTCTCTGACACCAGAGTGACGCGACATGGAGTAATCCAGCTCGCCGCTGGATTTCCATCCTTCTGGGGCAGGGTTTCCTTGCTATGCCCTCTTTGCTCCCTTTTGGAATGACGACATACGTTCTGAATCACTGCACGCAGGAAGAACGTGACAGATTGCACTGGGTCTTAGAAGAGACTTTGGACTTTGAAACAGTGTTAGACTGTGACAGACTATGTGGACGTCTGGAGTTGGACTGAATGTATTTTGCATTCTATATCCACAAGCAATGGGTCAGGGAGTGGTGTTTGAGAATGGCCCCCACAGGCTCATACGTTTGAATGCTTGGTCCCCAGTTGACCGAACTGTTTGGGAAGGATTAGGAGGCATGGTCTTGTCGGAGGAGGTGTGTCACTGGGGGTGGGCTCTGAGGTGTCAAAGGTTCACCCCAGGTCAAGTCTTGTGCTCTGCCTCCCACTTACCCATAACATGTAAGCTGTCAGCTGCGGCTCCAGCACCCAGCATCCCGCATGCTCCCCACCGTCATCGCCATGGACTAACCCTCTGGGACAGTAAGCCAGCCCCACAGGTGTTTCCTCAAGCAGCCCAGGCTAGATCCTCCAGCCCAGGCTAGGTCCTCCTGCAGAGGATGGCCTTGAACCTCCTTTGCTCCAGCCTTTCCTGAGGGTGATGGGTGTGCACCACCACACCCAGTTTTATGAGGTACTGAGAATGAGGCCAGGACTCTGTGCACACCCAGAGGCCACTGCAGTCACTGAGGCTCTGCCCAACCTCTTTTAAACCTTATGTTTGTTTTCTGTATGCTAGGACCCCAGAGTCTGCCACTCCACCCTATGAACCACTGCTTCTGAATGGCTGACGGAGGCGGCTGCTCACCTTGAGGAAAGATCTGGCCGCCTTGCGGCATGCTTCGTAGTACTGGCTGAATGTCAATGTGTCCCACCTCTTGCCGTTCTTCGAGGCCAGGGCTGGGTAAGCGCTGAATCGCTCAACAGACTCCTGAAACAGCTCAGGAATGGTCATCGGGGTCTCATGGCCTGGCCCGTGTCGCGAGAGCCTCAGCAGCACCTCTCCGTCGCAGTGACTGCTCCACAGCTTGAGAGGAACTGTAAGAGAGAGTCACGGGTGTTCTCCCAGCGGTGGCGGCGCGCGCCTTTATCCCGAGAGAGTCACGGGTGTTCTCCCAGCGATGGTGGCGCACGCCTTTATCCCAGCACTTGGGAAGCAGAGGCAGGCAAATCTTTGTGAGTTTGAGGCCAGCCTGGTCTACAGAGCGAGTTCCAGTATAGCCAGGGCTATACATGGAAATCCTGTCTCAAAAAAACTAACCAACCAAACAAAAGAGTCACAGGTGTAGGCGGTGCTGGGTTGGAGCTAGAGGCTTTGTATACACCGGGCCAATACTCTACAGTCGAACCACAGCCTCAGCCCTCACAGGCATTTTCAAAAAAGTTCTGGGGTTTTTGTTTTGGTTATTTTGTTGTTTTTTGTTTCTTTCTGAGACAGGATTCCTCTGTGCAGCCTCGACTGTCCTGCAACTCGAGATGAAGTCTAAGCACTTTGCACTTGCAGTACCCACTGTGGCCAACAGAGGGCACAGTAAGCATTCTTTACTGGGCAGCATCTCCAGCCCCCACAGGGAGTTCCACCCAGACTGGAAGGGGCTTGGAGGCTCAGTGGCTAGGCACAAGCTGCTGCCCTGAGTTCAAGCCCCTGAAAGCCCAAGGGGGTGGAGAGAGCTGGCTCCTGCCAGTGGCCCTCTGGCCTCCACATGTATACAGTACAGTGGTATGCCCCACCCTTAAAAAGAGACAAATTTAATTAATTTTTTTTTTTTTAAAGAGGAGCCAGGCACAGTGGCTCCTGTTTATCAACTCAGTACTTGGGGACTACGAGCAGGCTCGCTCAGTGAGGGCTTGATGCGCATGCGTTTAGGTCCATATGTGTCCAGGTTAAAAAAACAAAACAGGGGCAGCATGATGTGCCTGTAACTCAAATAGGCAGGCAGACAGACAGACGTAGATATAGATAGACAGACAGACAGATAGATGATAGATAATAGATGATAGAAGACAGACAGACAGACCAGAGAGTGGCCAAGGGAGACACCTGTCTCCTGGCCTCCATGCGTGTGCATGCACACACACACCACACACACACACACACACACACACGAGTTTGAGGTCATCCTCAGCTTCATTGTGCATTCAAGACCAGCCTGGGTGAAATGAGACATGGTCTCTAAAAAGAGGAAACAAAACAACAGCAGGAAGTGACAATGGCTGTATCAGACAACAGGATCGTGGGACGTGGGTGCACTGTGGTCTGAAGACAGTGAAGTTCCCAGCTGTTCCCAACCCTCCGAACCCTGCGCCCCTTTAACACAGTTCCTCCTGTTGTGCTGACCCCAACCACAGCCACTTCTGTTGCTGCTGCACAACTGTAATTTTATGAATAAATCATAATGTAAAGATCTGTGTTTTCCTATGGTCTTCGGTGACCCTTGTGAGAAGGTCATTAGACTCTTCGCGACCGGCATTGAGGACCACGGCTAATCATCTTGAAACTTTGATCGGTTGTGGTGTTGTGGGGGGAGATTTTAGGGGTGAATTTATTTTTTAAAATTAAAGAGGGATTCCCAGGGCTGGAGAGATGGCTCAGCGGTTAAGAGCACTGAGTCTTCCAGAGGACCCGGGTTCAATTCCCAGCACCCACATGGCAGCTCACAGCTGTCTGTAAGCCCAGTTCCTGGGGATCTGATACCCTCACACCAATGCATATAAAATAAAGTTATATTAAAAATAAAAATAAAGAGGGATTCGCAGCTAGGCCAGTCCTTGCACATGTAGGGGTCTTGAAGCGAGGCCGCTCCGTGTGTGTTGGAACTGTTTTGCAAGCTGCTCTGGCTAGAAGCGGAGGGCACTGAAGCACTCAGAGAGAGAAACTGGGGTTCAACCTAAAGGTCAGAAAACAAAGCAATCAGCCACTGGCTCTTACCTTAGTCTGAAAATGGCGATCCTGTCTCCAGGAATCGCAGAATGAGACTGAGACTGAGCTGTCTCCTTCAGTTTTATATTCCTCTCTAGTTCTTGGATTAAAGGCGTGCACCACTGGGGTTAAAGGTGTGCACCGCTCGGTTTCTATGGCAACTAGTGTGGCTACTGGGATTAAAGGGGTTTTGTTGCCAGTGCCTGGTCTGTAAGGCTGACCAGTGGCGCTGTTTTACTAGGATCTTCAGGCAAGTTTTATTTATTAAAATACAAATTAAATACAGGCACACTGGGAGCAGCACAGGGCTTTCCTAGGTTAAAGGTCGCCCCCGTGACACCCTTCCTGCAGCACCGGCTGGGGGGACCCGAGTTACAATGCCCCGGACTGGACCGTGAGGGAGACTTCTCACTCGAATCCCCACAGCCGGATCAAAGACTCAAACTCTCAAACTGTGCCTCGGCGTGTTTTCCTTCACTATGACGGCACCTCTGAGGCTGGGAGGGCTACAATATCAGCTCACGATCCTGGAGGCCAGGAAGTGGAAAATGAGCCTGTCCCCTGCAGGGACCTTGGACTAAACTATAATCGGTGTGAGTGCAAGCAAAACACAAACAACTTAAAGTAAGAGCTCCTCTCTTGGCTGCATGATGCGGGCTCTGTCCTGTGGTTAGAGAGACTGCTCTCCGTGAAGGTCTACATGAGAAAGAGCGGGCAGGGCAGCGAGAATTTCAACATGTGCAGCGTGCAGAGAAAAAGAGCGCCAGGAAACTCGATGTTGCCCTGCAGGCTGGTGCTGGGGAAGAGCCCCCCCACACACACACACACTGGAATCCAAGGGAGGGCCCTCAGGGAACATGTTACCCAGCTGAGCTCTAACTCCTGAGGGCATCTATGCTCCTGGGAAGATGGATGGGGAAACTGTAGCTGCCGTGGGCCCAGGGAGCTGTCCGTCCCAGGCTGGTAGCACAGGGGACCATGCGGGGCTGACTTTGAAAGGACAAAGGATGCAGGCAGGAGTGAACGAAGCCTGGATTCTTTGTCTGTGGCTTCAGAGAGGTGCTGGCTACATTTGGGTCGACTTGACACAAGGCAGAGTCAGCGTCATCGGAAAGGAGGGAGCCTTGATTGAGAAGACGCCACCTGAAGGTTTGGCTCTTGGGCATTTTCTTAATCAGTGATTGATGGGGAGGCACAGCCCATGGTGGGTGGGGCCATCCCTAGGGTGATGGTCCTGAAAGCAGGCTGAGCAAGCCATGGGGAGCAAGACAGTGAGCAGCATCCTCCGTGGCCTCTGCAACAGTTGCTGCCTCCAGGATCCTGTTCTGTCTGACTTCTTGGGTATTTTGAATGAGAATGGCTCCCATAAGCTCATGTTTGAATACTTGGTCCCTGTTTCTGATACTGTCTGGGGAGTGGTTAGGTGTGGCCCGGCTGCAGGAAGTATGTCACTGGGGCAGACTGTGCTACTTCTGCTTTGTTCTCTGCTTCCTGCCGGTGGCTCCGGATGCGAGCTTTCAGCTTTCTGTCCCTCCCACAGCATAGGCTCTTATTCCTCTGAACCGCAAACCAAATAAACTCTTCCTTAAGTTGCCTTAGGTCGTTGTGTCACTGCATCACAGAAAGTGACCATTGCACCAAGGATCAGAGAAGCCAGAGGGGAGGTCCTGGGCCACAGAGCATCAGCAGAGCGTGGACTTGAACTCCAAGCTGGAGGGGAGTGGCCTTCAGTATGTGTGCTTATGGACATTGTATTGAGTAGATTAAAACACTCTGCCATGCCCAGAATGCTCATGAACGCGGAAGTAAACCATTCGGAACCTTCAGGAAGTCCCTGAAACTGACTAGGTTCACCAATTCCTCCCTCTGTATGCTGGTTGGTTTTTGTCAAGCTGACACAACCCTAGACGTGTCTGGGAAGAGAAACCTGGACTGAGAAAATGCCTCCATCAGATTGGCATGTAGGCAAGTCTGGGTAGCACTTTCTAGGTTAATAACTGATGGGGGAGGGTCCAGGCAATTGGGGTGGCACCTCCCTGGGCAGGTATTCCTGAAAACAGGCTGAGCAAGCCACGGGGAGCAAGCCAATAAGCAACACCCTCTGGGGCCTCTGTTTCAGCTCCTGCCCTGATTTCCCTCATGATGGACTATGAGCTGTAAGATGAAATAAACCCTTCCTCCCCAAGTTGCTTCTAGTCACAGTGTTTGTCCCAGTAACCGATACCCTAAGACCCTCGCAGATGTGTGTAGTGGTGAGGACAGCCGAGAGATGCTTTTAGAGCCGCCCAGCTGCCTGGAGGAGGCTCAGAGCAGCTGAGGCGTCTGCAAAGGATGCTCTCCAGCCTGTTGTGGCCCTGCAGGCTGTGCAGTGTGCTCCAGGTGCCCAGCTCTGTGAGCTGTCACCCACAGGCCTGTCAGTGACCCCAGTAAAGCTCACGGTCTACCAAGTGGGACTTGGGTGGTGTCTGTACTCAGTCTGCTGTGGGCTCCCTACCTGGGGAGTGGCCCTGAGTGCTGCAGCTCCTCGGGAAAAGTCTTTCTGGTTACACAAAGAGAGTGAGTAGGTATTTGTTCAGGTTCCCCCAAGAATAGTGTTACATGGCTGACGGTATGTGTGTGCATGTGTGTCTGCGCATGTGTGTTGATGGTCCTGTGCTTACTTACGTGTGGATACCTGTACCTGTGTATGCACATCTGTGTGAATGAGTGCGTGTATATACAGGTGCACATGTAGCCCAGAGGTCAAGAGCTGTGTCCTCCTCAGTTGCTCTCCACCTTGTGTTTTGAGGCAGGGTCTCTCACTGAACCCAAACTAACTCCCTGACTGGTTAGGCTGGAGCCAGGGAGCCCCAGGGACCCTCCAGTCTCTGCCTCCTCAGTGCTGGGGTCACAGTCGGGAGCCACTGCATGTGGCCATGGGCTCTGGGTCCAACTCAGGCCCCCATGCTTGTGAAGTCATCTCCCAAGCCCTGAGACGAGTTTTTGCAAGACCAGGACTGCTGGAGAAGGGGTCACAGAAGCTGCCACTTACCCCAACCTCTCTGAGAAGGGCTGGTGCAGGGGTAAGCAGAGCCATTCAGATCACACACTGACCCCGAGGTTTGCTCAGTGCATCTTGTGATCCCTGCATGGTGACCACAAGTCACTAACAGGAATGGCTCCTGGGATGTCACCCACACCCCGGCACTGTCTCAACACATAGGTACTGTCAGCTCTTCATGGTGGAGATGCGTGTGATCATGTTCACGTGCACACACATGCACACACATGCACATGCACGCACACAATCTTTTTTTCAAACTTTACGTTCAAGAACGTTGTGTTTGAATGTATGTCTGTGGCTGATGCCCATGAAGGTGTGGCAAGGGCGTCAGAGAGTTACAGGTGATCCTGAACTACCACACAGGTTCTGGGAAGGGAACCAAAGTCCTCTGAAGAGCAGCCATGGATCTTACCCACCAAACCCTCTTTCCAGCCCCATATAGCCTTTTTTTTTTTTTTTTTTTAAGTATTTGTGTGAGCAGGGCAGTGGTATCACACTCCTTTAATCTCAGCACTCAGGAGGCAGAGGCAGGTGGATCTCTGTGAGTTCAAGGTTGGCTACATGGAGAAACCCTGCCTTGGAAAAAAGAAAAAAAGAAAAAAGTATCTGCGTGATTAGTTTTGTCAACTGACACTATTTAGCCTGGCAAACTTCAGTGGGAAGCTGTCCAGACTGCGCCTGAGGCACGCCTGGGGTGTGGGGTCACCCACCTCAGCTGACCCTCTCCCTCTTAGGCCAGTCTTATCATCACACCAGAAGCTAGATACTCCGTAAGTGACAAAGGCCCCTGGGTGTCACCTGTGACCCACGTGACCAAACTTCAAATTGCCAATCACTTGCTACTTTATACCCAACCAGGAAGACTGCGATAGCCCGGCAGGTCAGACAAGCTTGGTTGAGATGGCCATATGGCCCTGCAGGCTGAGGCGTCTACCCCCTCCCCAGTGCTCCCTGGCCATCACAGACCTGGGGTGGCATCCATGCCTTTCTCGGGGTCCTCCACCTTCTTTTCTTGAGCCATTGATGGTTCAGTCTTTCCAGGTCACAAGAAGTATGCGTCACACACTGCACAGGCGCTGAGCCAAAGAGGGAACAGATGAAGTTTGGCAAGAAGAGCAGAGACGCCGACCGCCGTCCGTCCGCTGCGATGTCTCCTAGACCCTGGCTCAGGACTGTGTAGTCTCAGCCGGGAATGATTTCTAAGTTAGAAGGTATTCAGTGGTGAAGATCTCAGAAACCTCTCCCCTCTTCCTTTCCCTCTTCTTTCCATCCCTCTCCTCTCCTCTCTTTTTTTCTCAGAATTTTCGTTGGACCATCCAGACAGCTTGTAGGGAGTTCAATCCCTCGGACCAACATGATAGAAAAACTGCCCCAAGTTGTCCTGTGACATCTAATGTGCGCAGTGGCACACCTGTGACAGGCACACACACACACACAGATAATAAAGTAAGTTGTAAAAGTCTGTCGCTAGGCAGATGCGCGCTGTGACCACAGCTGTCTGGAAGGCGGTGATCAGAGTCAAAGGCAGCTTGAATAATGCAGCAGGACCTGCTCTTGAACAATAACAATAATCCAAACATTTTAATTCTCCACAAGGTTAGAAATATAAAAGGCTGCCAGGCGGTGGTGGTATGCACCTTTAATCCCAGCACTTGGGAGGCAGAGGCAGGTGGATCTCTGTGAGTTCAAGGCCAGCCTGATCTACAGATGAAAGTTTCAGGATAGGCAGGGCTACCCAGAGAGACCCTGTCTCAAAACAAAACAAAACAGAGTTCAAGAGCATGGTCGGTCTGAGGCGATGTTTCTGTGGGAGAATGTGTGCAGTCCAAGCACAAGGACCCGAGTTTGAAACACCGGCAGTCATGCCAAGTCTCAGGTGTGGCGGCATGCATCTGTAACCCTCCTCTGGAGAGGCAGACACAGGGGCATTGCTGGGAAACACCGGCAGTCATGCCAAGTCTCAGGTGTGGCGGCATGCATCTGTAACCCTCCTCTGGAGAGGCAGACACAGGGGCATTGCTGGGAAACACCGGCAGTCATGCCAAGTCTCAGGTGTGGCGGCATGCATCTGTAACCCTCCTCTGGAGAGGCAGACACAGGGGCATTGCTGGGGCTCACTGCCAGCCACCCGATCCACTTAGCAAACTTCCGGTTCTAGGAGAGACACTGTCTCCAAACACAGGGTGAACGGTGCCGGAAAGGCGGCAGTCAGGTTGATCTCTGGCTTCTACAGACGTACACAGTGGCTTTCAGACACTGCCCGTGTACTCCCACAGACTTCAGGACAATGAACCCTGCTACAGCACCCACGACAGGGCATCTTGTTTGACACTGCAGTCCCTGGTTTGCACAAGGGCCCCACCGTGCCTGGCTTTTGTGTGTGTCTAGGAACCTAAACTCAAGCCTCACTCCGTGAGCAAGTACAGGAGCATCAGAAGTTCAAGGCCATCTTCCCTCTGTGGGGAACACAACTTCTGCCTTCCCTAGTGTGGGTTCTGTTCTGAAATGGTCACGTGCCCCACACAGGGATCGTCGCGGGAACCTTACCAAGCGCCATCCTTCACAAGATGCCACTCTGGCCGAGGTGGCCAGGGGTCACAAATGGAGACATTTGGTCACCCAGGTATTCCTCCTTGCACAGAGTTGGTCAGTGGCAGGTCGCCCCAGAAGCTCTGGTCACGCCCTCAGTCTAGCCAGGGTGATGGTGATGGTGGAGGGTGGGACGAGAGTAGATGGGTTTTTCCTGCCCCACAAAGCTTTTACCATTCAGGCTTCTGGAACCTTCCACTCAGGTCACCCCTTGTGACATCACTAGCCATCCTCTCCTGCATCCAGCTGTAGGAGGAAAGTGCTTCTGGGGAAGGGGGAGCGTGGGCTCCCTTTACCCGGCATTCACCCTGCAATGCACTTACTTATCTACTCACCCACCCTCTCGTTCATACAATTTGTGTTTGTGAGGTTTTTGTTTATGTTTCTTTTTACAGTTTCAGGGCTGGGCATTGTGCCTTACACAGGTTAGAAATATGAATGAAACCAGACAGGCCCATTCAAGTACCTGTTGGGAGTCCTAAAGCGCGCGCACACACACAAATCTACCATTGCATCTGGGGCTATAGCCTAGTGGGTGGCGCTTGCGCAGAATGAACAAGTCCCAGGCCCACGCCAAATGTCACACAAATTGGACGTGGTGGCACACACCTCTCCCAACACCAGGGAAGGTGGAGGCAGGAGAATCAGGAGTTCAAGGTCATCCTTGGACACAGTGAATTCAAAGGCAGTCCCAGCTAAATGAGATCCTGCCTCACACAAACAAAACACCTTCACACTGTGTAACCCCGTCACTGTCCGGTGCCGGAACCTGCCTTCTGTCTCGCCACACTGAAGCTCTGCCCCAACCCCCTCCCCTCCAAGGACCCCTCCAAGCACTTCCTGTCTGTGACTCGCTCAAGTAGCCTACAAGTGGCCTTTGGTGCGCATGCCCTCATCTGGGACATTTCTTAGTGTCGTCACTGCTCCTTTTTGGGGTGGAGACTGGAGGGCCCACACCCTCCCTCCCTCCCTCATCTCTCCTTGAGCGTGGGCCTGGGCAGCTGCAGCATGGGTGTGGATACGGAACGTCCCCAAGTCCCTTCTTTTGATGGTTTCTGGCAAATGCCCAGAAGGGGGACTCAAGATCACAGGGTCATTCTACGTTTTTTGACACAGGATCTCATGTAGGCCGATATGCCCTTGGGACACTGGAGTCCCACAGGCTGTCAGACCAGAACCCAAAACTTTGCCACCAGCCTTTGGGGATCAGGGCCTTGGGAGCTCCCTGGCTGGTGGCGGTTAGGCAAAGTCTCCTGTCTTGCACCTGTTCTTGTCCCCCCAAAGCTAGCTTCTTGAAAAGGGGCCTTGGGCCACGTTGCCACTGCGGCCCTGGCTCATGGAATGTAGTGATGTCACAAGGGCCAGGCTGCAGAAGGGAATTGTTCCGGAGGACATCCAGTCTGGGTGCTTGAAGTCTCTGTGGCTAAAGCGGGAGGCGGTGTCAGAGCCGGACGGAGTCACCACCGCCCTACGGATGACAAGGCAGTGAGAGCCTGTGGGGAGAGGGAGGGCTGAAGGCCCCGTGAGCCCCAGCCTCTCTCGGGAAGCACCTGGCAGCAGTCCACTGGGCACAGAAGGTACTGAGAAACCCCATTCTTGCCTCCTCTTTCCCTCCGCAGGGTCTCCTGTAGCTATTCACCTGAGGATCTGCGTTCAGTCCCCACGCCCGGGTAAAAGCACACCCCTGTGAGAGGAGCCCTAGTTCGCACTGGCAGCCAGCAACTACAGGCAAACTCCAGGCTCGGGTCGGGGGCATGGTGGGGACTGATGGTGCGGCCGAGGAAGACAACCTCTGGCCGCAACACGCCTGCACACACCTCCCACGCAGGAAATGCCCTCGCTAACACCCAGTTTGTTTCGTCTCCCGTGCCAGCACCATAGCTGGTCTGTAGGTTCTCCCATCTTTGCCGGGCCAACTCCGCCACCGTCTACTTAACTCTGTGAGGGGGCAGGACCTCTGCTGTGTACACCTGACCCCCCCACAACCCGACCCCTGTCACCTTGTGTGAACACCCGTGTGCCTGGTCCCTGGCAAGAGGATGTCTGACCCTAAGGAACAAGGTGACTCAGAGGGTGGGAATATCCACCATGCAGCAAAAGCCATTCTGAAGACCAAAATCTACAACAAAATGAAGAAGTCACAAAGACCTCAAGACGCAGAGACAAAGGCCCCAGGTGGGAGGCCAGTGGGGGTGAGACCTTGTGAAGGGGCAGCTGTACCGGGGGAAGGATGGTATCTGTGGCCAGGCGACCAACTATCCAGACCTTGTCGACCTGTGGTTGTAGTTACCGTGACTCCATGTCCTCCTTTCTGTGGGTCAGGGGACAGGGAACATCAACCCTCCTGTCCTTTGGCCTGTCCTCTCGGAGACAGTGACCCCTGACCTCTACGGTCCAACCTTCACGGGGTGGGGGGGAGGAATGACCTCTGACCCCATGCCCTCTTGTGTTGGGGACAGTGACCACCATCCCTCCTCCAGTCCCATGGAGTGATCTCTGACCTGCCGCAGGTAACTGCTACTGGACGACAGAGCTTGATGGTGAGGTAAAGCTGCGCATGGGCAAGAATGTGGAGAATGAGCCTCCGGTCACCGTGCCCGACCTAATCATGAGTGCTGCCACCAAGTACTCGCACTACCTGGCGATAGGCTCCAAGTACAAGAAGAGCTGGCAGCTGCTCACCTACATCGAATACTACGAGGCCTGCCGCCGCGCAGCCAAGGCCTTCCTCAAGGTACGCCGGCAGCATGGGACCACGTGACGTGGCTACTGTCGCCCTCGACTTCCGGTTGCTCATTCGCGCCACTGAGGGTCACACCTGCCATTAGTCACGTGGATTACTTGCCACTCCCTGCCTCAGTTTCCCCACATACAAGAGTCATTCTGCATATCAGACGTGCATTAATGTGTGAGTCCACAGAGCTCGAGGGCAGTTTTGCAAGTTTCTGTATTACATGTATTTTGTGTCTTTTAATCTTATAAGTGTATAAAATGCAGAGCTCTATCAGGTGTGCCCCATGTGTACTGCCATATCATACAGATAAATATATTCATATAAATATTGAAATCTAGCATGTGATACTCATAAATATGAGAACCTTCACACAGGGCATATGTGTTGTGTGTATATTGTATGCCTTCCTACATGCAATATAGAGAAGTAGGGACTGGAGATGTGGCTCAGCGGTTAGCTCTTGAAGAGGACCAGGGTTCAGTTCCCAGCCTCCATGTGGTGGCTCCCAACTGTCCGTTGTTCCAGCTCCAGGGACCCAGATGCCCCTTCTCACTTCTGTGGGTGCACACGGTGTACAGGCACAAATGTAGGCACGTCTTTTAAGAAAGACTGATTTCTGTTAAAAACTCTCAGTCCGCGCAGGATTGAGCGTGTCTTATGTGTGTGGCCAGAACAGCCATCTCCTTGCCCTGTCTTTCTGGCTACCTGGTGTTGTGATAGCATATTTGCTAGTTGGCTGTTTCCATTGGAAGTTACCATTCCACCCTCTGGCGTTTGTTGAGTAAATGATTTTAAAAATGTCCATCCTTCAGAATGGGGAAGGGCACAAAACCTGAAGTGACCTGCTGGGTCAAACTGGTAAATAAGGTCAGGATGGGTGATTTGGAGCCTGACGAAGAAAGAGCAGGAGGTTAGGGGCCCTGGGCCAGAGGCTACATGCTTTGCAAAAGATACAGCCTGGGGAGTGGGGAGACAGGGGAGATGACAATGGGTGGGTGGGTGGGTGGATGGGTGGGTGGGTGGGTGGATGGTGAGTGGAAGGGTGGGTGGGTGGGTGGATGTGTGGGTGGGTGGGTGGATGTGTGGGTGGGTGGATGGATGTGTGGGTGTGTGTGTATGGAGAATAACAGGCAGGTGGACAGACGGGTACGGAAGAGTGTGGTGGAGATGCCCTGCTTAGCACTACTACTATGTAGCACCTGGAGCTGGAGAAGGAATGGTCCAGAAGGAGGCTGAGATTACCAGCTAGAGACTCCTGTGAAGTCAGGGTGAGGATAGCTGAGCCGAGTCTCTCAAAGGTGTCTCCTCTCTCAGGTGGGCCTGGAACGCTTCCATGGCGTGGGCATAATGGGCTTCAATTCCACGGAGTGGGTGATTGCCAGCATTGGAGCTATCATGGCAGGGTAAGGGGCACTCAGCCTGGCCCAGGTGGAATCAGCTCTTGACAGGGTTTGTCAATGACACAGCCCTTAGTATGCTCATTCTCCCTTCCAAACATTCTCTCCCCCATCAAACTCATATGCACTCTCTGGAGCCCAACATTCATGCCCCCGCCTCCAGATATTCTTTCAGTACCCCAGCACTGAGCCATCCCTGAGCTCACGTGGGATATTAGTGGAAGCTTTGAAAGGGGTTACCCTGAACCCCACTTTCCAAGGAGGTATGAAGGCCCCCAAGAACCACACAGTTCCCCAAAGCCCCCACTCATGAGGTCTGCAGCCCCTGAATTCTGCTTCCAGCGGCATCTCTGTGGGTATCATGTGCAGCAACTCACCCAAAGCCTGCCAGGTCATTGCCGAGGCCTCCGAGATGGACATCATCCTGGTGGACAATGACAAACAGCTCCAGAAAGTCAACCAGGTGAGAGCCTGGGGCGCAGGGCTCTGGGATGCTCTCAGTGAAAGAACAGGTATCGGCATAAGACACCCAAAACCGAGAGACAAAGAGAAGGCAGGGGAAGGAAACAGGGAGAGGGGCAGGGTGTTTGTCCCAGAGGACAAAGGACAGGACTGCCTCTGGATACAGGAGACAAATATGACCAATAGGAAAATTGTGGTTTATAAAGGTAAAATTGGTAGGAAGAGGTGTTTAATTTTAATTGGCCACGTTAATTAGGTGAGCCAAAGGGGGGTTCTGACTGCTGGACTTCCATACTTTGATAGCTGGACCTTGGTAGTCAGTCACAGAAGGAGAAAGTGGGCAAGCAAGGGAACAGACCTTGGCGCGTAGCTTTAGCAATGCAATCTAACGGTTTCTAGCAAGGCAGAGGGAGTAGGGGAGAGAGGCCAGGCCTGCCCCAGCCACATGCTTGAGTGAGCTCATGCCCCTCCACTCAGGTTTGTAGATCTGGGACTCTGTTGGGCAGTCCGTGGGGTCTGGGACCCCGGATGACCATGCCTGCATCATGCACACAGTAAGAGAACTAAATTTTAAAAATTCTATGGGTGGAGAGCAATAGAGGAAAACAGCAATGCCATGCATTGCATGTGTGAGCATGCGCATTCGTGCATGTACACACACACACACACGAGTCATAAGTGAAATAAGACAGAAACGAATGGTAAGAAACCGGGCTGGTAGCGTGTCTCAGCAGTGGGGCCTGCTGGGGCAGGGGCCTGCGAGCTGGCTCAGAAGTGGGTGCACTTGCAGCATTCTGCTGGCCGCACCTGTAGAGGACCCAGGTTGGGTTCTCATCACCCACACAGTGGCTCGGGACCACCTACTGTAGCTCCAGTTCCGGGGACCTGACGCCCCCTTTGGACCTCCACTTTGTACATGAGCAGTGCAGATGCACATATGATAAAACAAAAAAGAATGAATATGTATTTTAAGAATATATATATATATGTATATGTATTCAACACTGGGACTGAGCTTGGTGGGCACAGTGCTCACCTGGCATGGATGAGGCTCTGGGTTCCATGCCCAGCAACATGGAAACCGTCTGTGGTAGTAAGACCAGTCAGGATTTCAAGGTCACTTTCCATTATATAGTCAGTTTGAGTCCAGCCTGAGCTACAGGCATCCCCCCTTTGCTGGTGTTGACCCCACGGTGTCCTGCAGATCCAGGGCTACCTGAAGCATCTCAAGGCCATCATACAATACAGAGAAGACATCCAGGAAGTACAGCCCAATCTATACTCGGTATGCCCAGACAGGGACGTCAGAGATGGAAAGCCAGCCACAGGCCCAGACAGAGAGGCCAAGCCTGGTGCTGGGTGACATTGAGAGTCCAACGAAGCCAAAGTGGGATTCTTTTTTTTATTAATTTCCCCACCCCAAGTGGGATTCTTTAAGTGTGTGTCCTTACGTGTCTGGCACTACGTTCTTGTAATTCCTCTATCTTGGAACATGTATCAAATGGCCTTCCTTTTCCTGACTGATATTCCAGGGTACAGATGGAGCTGAGGTGGCTGGGCTGGGCGGGTCTCTGGGCTAGCCTTGACTCCCCCAAAGCCCATTGGCTAGCCTTTCTACAGTGGAAAGGCTTCCTGGACCTCGCAGATGGCATCTCGGATGAGAAACTGGACCAAATCATCGACTCACAGAAGCCTAACCAGTGCTGTGCTTTGGTGTACAACCAGGGCACCATAGGGACCCCAAAGGTCATGATGCTCAGCCATGACAACGTGAGTGCTGCTCCCTGAGGGACCCGAGGGACTGGTCCAGCGTGGTGGCTCTTGGAACTAAGGGTCCAGGCCTGACTTAGCGAAATGCCTTTCAGATCACATGGACCACAGCAGCCACCGTTCAGAGCCTGGGGTACAAGTGTCCGCCTGATGGTCAGGAGGTCCTTGTGAGCTACCTGCCGCTCTGCTATGCTGGGGTCCAGATCTTGGATGTGTGGGTGGCCATCTCTGTGGCTGGAACAGTCTACTTCCCCTCATCGGAGGCAGGGAAGGGGAGTGGACCACCACGAGCCCCTGGCACGGTGAGCTCTGGGGGTGAGGGCAGCAAAGGAAAGGGGGCTAGGGATCCTTTGCTGTCTCTGGGCCAGCTGAGGCAGGTATGAGCATGGGGTGAACTAACAAGAGCTGGTGCAGGCTCTGTCCCTGTTTCTGGCCCTTTTCTTCTCTCCCTCACTCGGGACAGGGGCCTCTGTGGCCTGGCACTGCCTGTCACCTGCGCTGTCCTTGGCCCCATCCTGGCCCCCACGCTGAAGCTTCCCGCCTCATGACCCTTGTGTGCGTGGGGGTCCCCCAGCGCCCCATCCCGTCCCATCCAGGGCTTCCTGACAGAGATGCTCCGCGAAGTCCAGCCCACCACGTTCTGCGGCATCCCGTGGGTGTGGGACCGTATGCTGGACAACCTGAAGACCAAACACCTGGACTCCACCGCCTTCCGCAGGAAGATCGACCGCTGGGCCATGCGCGTGGGACTCAGCACCCACAGGAGGCGGCTGCAAGGGTGCGGCGGGCGCTGGGGGCGGGGAGGACGGAGACGGGGGTGGGGCAGTAATCACACCGTGGCCATGGCTCTGCTTCTAAAGGCAGATCCACCAGCCACTGTGCTTCGGCCTGGCCAAGAGGCTGACCTTCGACCCTGCCAGGAAGTTCCTGGGTCTCAACCATTGCCAGCAGTTTCTGAACCTGGGTCCGGGGCTGCCAAGGGCCACGGTGGACTTCTTCCTCAGCCTGAACATCCCCATCTTTCAGCTGTACGGCTTGACCGAGTGCAGCGGAATGCACACTCTGTCCAGCCACCAGGCTTTCCGACTCCTGAGGTGGGTCGGGTGGGAGGCTCTGTCTCCTCCCCACCCCTCGGGACAGCAGCTGGTCAGGGGTCCCCGGGATCCAGGCTACCCCTGAGCAAGGGACTGCTGCGTCCCGTGGGCGAAGTTTCCCTTCACCTTTCTCCTGGATGTTTCTCTCTGCGGCGAGGGGCAGAGGTGAGAAGAGGTGGAATCCAGGTCCCTCTGAGTACCAAGCAGATGCTGGGCACCCACACACGAAGGGCAACCTCCCTCAGACCAAGCCTGGCAAAAGACTGGGAGATGGGGCCTCTCTACACATTGCTTCGGGTTGTGCTCGAGGCGAGACACAGAAGTTTTGAAGGGTTTCTCTGTGTAGCTTTGGAGCCTGTCCTGGAACTCACTCTGTAGACAAGGCTGTCCTCGAACTCAGAGATTCGCCTTCCTCTGTCTCTAAGTCCTGGGATAGAAGGCGTGCGCCACCAACCCCTACCCCTTCCCTGGCTTTGTTGCATTTTGTTTTCTGAGACAGGATCTTCCTGCACAGCTATGCTTAGTCTCACACTTACAGTAAACTTTACTGCTTCACTTCCTAAGCACTGTGACGACAGGCAGGTGCCATCACATCCAACTTTGGGCTGAATCCTAAAAAGAGCAAACCCATTCTGATTGGTTGTTTAGGATGCACCCAGTGGAGAGAGGTGGATGACCAGCCTGTCGGGCCTCGGTCTGATCCTGAGGAGGCAGGGGGACATTTGGTTGTATGTCCTGACTGCACGCTGGCACCTTAACCTTAATTATTTCATGTTTTTCTGCACTGTTTTGTTTTGACTGAGAGACAGTAAAGGGGTAGGAGAGGAGGAGACGGGAGGCCCTAGGGGTATTATGTCCTGGTGGGGAGCATGCCATCCCTGCTATCCCCTCCACGCCCACAGCTATGGGAAGGCACTGCCCAACTGTCACACAAAGGTGGAAAAAGAGAACCGCGAAGGCATCGGGAAGTTGTGTCTGTGGGGCCGCCACATCTTCATGGGGTACCTCAACGACAAGGCAAGCACGAAGAAGAAGATGGACAACCAGGGCTGGCTACACACGGACGACCTGGGCTTCTTGGATGTTGACAAATTCCTCTATATCATGGGGAATAGCAATGGTGAGGAACGTGGCACAGAGGTGCAGGCTGCATACGACACAAGGAAGAACAGCTGGCCCCACTTCCTCCAGGAGGGGATGTCAGGGGATGTCCCCCACGCAGCCCCAAGAAACCACTCGATGTGCCTTTTCAGAGACAAACGCTTCTCGTTCCCGCCACAGATATAATCACACTGAGTTCGGGTGAAGCGGTCAACCCGAGTCCCATTGAGGAGCGAGTGAAGACGCGCATCCCCATTGTACGCTACGTGATGCTGGTGGGCCAGGATGCCCCATACCTGTGCGCCCTCCTCACGTTAAAGGTACCCAGTGGCTCCCCCAGAGCAAGGCTCTGACAGTACCGAATGAGATGGGCTGGATGGGAGTCATTCAGCTCTTCAGTCACCGTTTTAGTGGCTGTTGTCTCTGTGACTAAATACCTAACCAGAGCCATTGAAGGGCAAAGGGAGATGGTCTATAAAGTGAGTACCGGGAGCCTGGGCACGCTGGAGCACACTGTATGGTCCCAGTGCTGGGGACACCGGCGAATCTGCAGGCCAACAAGAGACCATGCCTCAAACTAAAAAAGGACAGTGCCAGAGGAATGCACTGATGTTCTCTGAATTTCATGCACGCACACACACACACACACACACACACACACACACACTTTTGTTTTGGCTTTAGTTTTCAAGACAGGGTTTCTCTGTGTAGCTCAAGCTGTCCTGGAACTCACTCTGTAGACCAGGCTGACCTCGAACACAGAGATTCACCTGCCTCTGCCTCCTGAGTTCTGGGATTAAAGGTGTGCACCACCATCGTCTGGCTTAATTTTTAATTTTTTTTATTATGAGTGTCTGTGTTCATGTACCACAGCACCTGTGTGGACTGCATCCTCTCCTCCCACCTGTACACAGTCCCAGAGATGGAACCCACTGCCTTGGCCTAGTAGGGCCTTCACCCACTGAGTCACCTCTCAGCCCTGCTCTCCACAGGGACCCCTGCCCACATTCCTCTCCGTTATGCTGGAAACCCAGGCATACTCCAGGGGTGTGCTGTCGTGGTGACTGCAGATTCTGTTCTGTCAACACTGAACATTTACCCTTTAGCAGCTTGCATGTGGAGTCACACCCCAGCTCCGGTTGTGGGTTCTGTGGAGAGGTGCAGAGTGCCTCAGAGCATAGAAGAATCTAAAATATTCCCTGTAGACCAGTGTCCCTCAAAGCATGAGCATGGGGCCATTGACATCAAGGTACCAAGTTGAGGATATCAACCACAGCCTGGCTGAGGGGAAGGTGGGCTGCACTGGAGAGCTGTCTCAGTGCCAAGCCTGATGACTTGAGTTCCATCCCCAGGACATACATGGTGGAAGGCGAGAACTGACTCCCAGATGCCTCTGTAGGCTCGCGTGACCTCTGAGCTGCATGCTCTGCCCCTTCCTAGTGGGTTTGGCGGGACTTTCTGATGCACTGGCCACTGCAGCCTGAAGGACGCGCGTACCATGGGAATGGGCCCGGAAGGATGCTCACAGAACACCAATTCTGCCCGCCTGCCTCCGCAGTGTCAGATCAATCCGGAGACTGGAGAGGCTCGGGGCGCCCTGACCAGCGAGGCCGTGGCCTGCTGCCGGAAGCTGCGGAGCCGGTCCACTTGGTTGACAGATGTCCTAGAAAACCGTGACCCCTTGGTCACAGAGTTCATCAACCAGGGTATCCAGGATGTGAATGCGGAGGCACCCTCGGAGGGCGCCAAGATCATTAAGTGGGTCATTCTAGACAGCGATTTCTCTGTTGGCGGTGGGGAGCTCGGTGAGTGAACGGCAGGCATGGGTGGGTCATGGGCCCGCTCGGCCTCCCAGCCCCAGGCTTCCGCTGAGTATGGGAAGGGTCTGTGGTCATGTGGCTTTAGCTGATTTTTCCAACAAAATACATTTAAAACAAGTGTGGTGGTACACGCCTATGAGCCGAGCACGTGGAAGCCAGGCAGGAGAATCTAGAGCTCAGGAGCTGCCCAGGGTAGAGTGAGAGTGAGACCCTGTTTCCCTGGGGCTGGGGAGATGGCTCAGTTTGTAAGGGTGCTGACTGCACAACCATGAAGACCTGAGTTTGAGCCCCCAGAAGCCATTTACAAGCAAACAACAAACCAGAGCATGCTGTTTGACCTTTAAAGTTACTTTTATTTTTATATGTATGAATGTAAGAATGATCTACCACGTCTGTCCTGTGCCCACAGAGGCCAGACGAGGGTGTCAGATTCCCTGGGACAGGAGTCACAGTGGTTGTGAGGTACCATGTGGTTGCTGAGAAGTGAACCCAGGTACTCTGCAGGAGCGGCAGTGCTCTAACCACTGACTTCTCTCCCAGGGCTGGGGAGGCTGAGACTGGAGAATCCCTGATCCTCCCTGAACCATCATCTCTGCCTACTTGGTCAGCACCAGGTCAAAGAACGAGACCATTTCCAAAAACCAGGGGTGGGGCTAGAAGTAGAAGCGCACACCTTTAACCTAGCACTCAGGAGGCAGAGGTAGGCAGATCTTTGTGAGTTCGAAGCCAGCCTGGTCTATAGTGTGAGTTCTAGGACAGCCAGGGCTACATAGTGAGACTCTACCTTGGGAAAAAAACCAAACCAAACCCATTGGGAGCTCAGGAGATGCTAGCTAGGTGGGCTAAGAGAGTTGGTGCATGAGGACCACATGGGCTCACATAAAAACGGGTGCTGTGGGGACAGAGACAGGAGGATCCCTGGGGTTCGCTGCCAAGCAGCTTAACTCAGGGCTGAGCGAGAGCCCCTCTGAGAGTGATGAAGCACGGCATCTGATGCCCCCTGGGCCGGGTGAGCACACGCTCCCACATCTGACGCCTCCTGGGCCAGGTGAGCACACGCTCCCACATCTGGAACCAGATAGCTCAGAGGTTAAAAGGATCTGCTGCTCTTGTAGAAGATCCAAGTTCTGTTTCCAGTGGCCACACACACACTGGGCAGCTCACAACCACCTGCTAACCCCAACTCCAGGGATCTGACGCCCACTTGTGGCCTCCATATGCACACACACATAGTGTAATATAAACCTTTAAAAACACTTCCAACACCCAAATCCCTGCTTGTACAAAATGCAGTGTGCTGATCCAAATCCCAAAACTTTCATCACAGATGAAGATGGGTCAACTCCAGACATAATTCCTGACTTTTTTGGGGTGCAGAGGCAGCATCTGAGTGTTGGAGGATTTGGGGCTGGGTCCACAAAACACTGCACAAGGCTGTTTGGATCCTGGGCCCCTGGGATGACGTCTCTAAGCCTGTTTTAACCACTGGCCCATGGCTGGAGGAAAGGACTCACGAGGTGCCTTAAAGTGGGTTTCTACTCTCCAGTTCTCTCCCCTACCCCAGTTCCCATGCATCCCTAACATGCACATGCTCAGGCGTCTGTGAAGAACTCCTGGGGTAGAATATGAGGAGACTATCACAGCCTTGCTTTTGTCACAGGGCCCATGTCCAAACTGAACAGGACCATTGTGACGAAGATATACCAGGAGGACATCCAGAAATTCTATGAGATAAGCACCTAGCAGCCCCGTGCAGCCCGTCTTCACTCAGGTGCTGGTAGTTCGTGGTTTTCACTCTCCCTATTACAGGACAATTTCTACAGTGGGGAAGTGCTCTGGGTGAGGGCCTGGGCGGAAGGCATACCCTGCCCTCTCGTGTTGGGATCAATTGTAAAGGAATAATTAAATGTGTTCTCTTTAAGAGGTGGCTCTCACCCAGGGGTGATTTTGTCAACGGACACTGGGTGACATCTAGCTGTCGTGACTGGTGTGAAGCGGGTGGAGGTCCAGGACACTGCCCAGTGCTCAGCAGGGCTGAGGCCCCCTCAGATGCCTGGGTAAGATCCTAAATTGTAGTGACCTCTGACCCAGGGATCATGTTGACACCTCAAGCAAAACTCCCAAAATGAAATGGCTCCCACCCTAGACTTTTTTACTTTGAAAACTACATTTTTCCCCCCCTTGGCCATAGTTTTCAGTCAGGCCTCCACCATGACCACGCCCCCCAGCCCCTCACTGGGAATTGTATGGGGGCTCCACCCTGACCACGCCCTCAGCCCCTCACTGGGGATTCTAGCCTGGAGCTTGAGTTATAGTGTTGTGAGCTGCCATGTGGGTCCTCTGTAAGAGCAGCAAATGCTCCTAAGCTCAGTAGCTGCTTCTCCTAATCCACTTATACACTATACTAAATGAGAAGTTGAGGAATTTGAGACCTACAGTTATAGTGCAAACACTTCCAGCTGCTGCGACTCTGGTAAAGGCACCTGACAGCAGCCCTTGGGCATGAAGTTTAGGGAGCAGACTTAGATCTCAGGCTATCTTCATCAGAACCAGCTGGGACTGCCCACCCCCAATCCATGCTCTCAACACCTCAAACTACATTAATGTGCTTAAACTCTTTGGTTTTTGTTTTTCCCAGGCAGGGTTTCTGTGTAGTCTTGAATGTCCTGGAATTCACTATGTAGACTAGACTGGCCTCTGCCTCACTAGTGCTGTGATGTGTTCAAGACAGCATGTGCTAAAGTAGCTCTGGGACACATGGCTGAACACGTTCTGATAGGAGCTAAGGACTCCAGGGAACGTCCTATGAGCTGGGGCAGACCGTGCACACACACACACACACACATTCACAACAGAGGAAATGGAATGCATCTCCTGGTGTCCTGTAAGTCTCATTAAAATGTAGGAAGGTTCTGGAAGAGACAAGTTTCCTGAGACCCCATCCACACGATGTATGCAGTCACGATGGCTGGGAGGGTGGGGAGTCAGCAGAGACAGCTTGGAATGGGCAGCCATGCTGGAGTGGGCTCACAGTGACAGTCCAACTATCCTCAGCAATCTCCCTGACTCTCTAAGCTAGCTGATGTCTTTGGTCCGTCACGGGGACCCTATCTGGAGTGAATCCGCACTACCCAGAAAGTTGTAACAAAGTGCACGGTTCGGGTTTCTGGCTCCCAGCCTGACTTGTAACTTGGAAGACACTTCATCCTCAAGAGAAAGAAAAAAAATAAACAAAAAAAAAAAACCAAACCAAAACAAACAACAACAACAAAAAAAACCCTGAGTATGGGTAGTTCTTGTACCTGTCTAGAGGTGGAGATGGTGATTAGACAATGCTGGCAGTCCAGACCAGCATTAGTAGTAAGGGACACCTCTGTGTGAGACAGACTAGTGGTTCATGGTAAAGTTTCAAGGCAAGGCTTTGGTATGGTCCTGTAGCTGTGTCATAAGGTAGGGGACACTGGCAAGAACACACATGAGAAAGAATATGGTGAGCTCAGGGGATGGGATGGCCTCCAGGATAGCAGTCATGTTCACATGAGAACATCAATGATCCCTAAAGGGATAACATCACCACCACTGGGACATTAGCTGAGTAAGCACTACCACAGGCTGCTGCTGAGTGCAGGGCAAAGTGCTCATCTAGTGCAGGGTCCTGGGCTCTCATCCTCAGTACCATACAGACCAGTGTGGGGTGCACACCTGCCAGCCCAGCATTCAGGAGGGAGAGGCAGGAGGATCAGGAGTTCAAGGCTAGCCTGGGCTATACAAAACTGTCTCAAAACAAAACTACTGTAACAAAAAATGACTGATGGGTCAAGCAGGAGCTGGAGTGTGAAGAGGGCGGGGCTGCAGTCTGAACACGGCCTGTCCTCAGCAGCGCTCTCTCAGAGCTTGGCTCTCCATGGCTGTTGGGAGGTTTGGGGATTCTGGGTGCACAGCTCTCTTCATGTGCACACCAACTCTTCAGGCACTCATGGAACGCACATAAAGACTTCGCCAGAAGCCAAGCTGATGTAGCAGCCGGACTGGAACTCACTTTCGGAACTGCAAGCCACACGAATCTTTTCTTATTTACAAATTACCCAGTCTCAGGTCATTTGTTATAGCCACAGACAGTATTATTCAGTGATCCAGATTCCCAACAAACTTTGCTAAGTCCAAATTTAGTAAATTCAAACTTTATGTGCATACATGTCTTTAATAAAAACAGTGCACATGTATGCTTGTGGAGACCAGAGAGCAAACCTTTGTTCTCATTTGGGAACTGCTCTCATCTTTTTAAATACAACAGGGTCTCTCACTGAACTCACTGGCTGTCAGTGAGCCCCAGAGAGCCCCCTTTTGCTGCCTTGTTTGGGGATGGGGGTGGAGAGGGCTCAGTGCTGATGAGTGCTTGTTGCCCTCCCACAATCACACTACACAGCTCACAAGGACCTGCAGCTCTAGCTGTCCTCTGGCCCACACCAGCACTTCCCAATCACTTCCCAAGACAGACAGACACAGACACACACACTTCGTTACACATGGACTGTGGATTCTGAAATGGAACCCAGGTTCCCAGGCTTATACAGTGATTTTTTTCTAAATGTCTCCCAGCTCTCAAATTTTTTGAATTGCCCATGGATCTCTCTGCAGGGCCCCTGCCACCTGAGGTAGACAGCAAACATGAGTGAATACATGTCTGACAGTTACCACACCAACAGTTTTCTGGAACCATGTCTACAGGCTGTATCCTGATAAGCAAAGTGGTTTGGGAAGGTAGTGTCAAGCCCTAGGGGCCTGAGAAGAGTCCATTTTCACTGCTGAGCATGAACCGCCAGCTACTACCTGCTAACAGGACTCAAGAGGTGGCTGCCCCATGGGCATGGTGGCCAAGATTTGGGTTTCTGTATGCCACCCATATCCAAAGTCTGTGAAAATAGGTCCTGTGAGGGTGACACCAGAGGTTCACAGGCTCCACAAGGTGCAGGAACTTGGGTGTCCCTGCAAAGGTGCCCTCCTTCTACTCCACACCCTCCTTCCCATCTCCACCCCTCTGCAACCCCAAGCTATGTCTGTAACCAGCCCTCAATACCTGTTCCCAAGGTATGCACAACTGTCATCGCCCCCCCAGGCTCCTGGTGTGGCTCTTTCCAGTGTGACTGAATCAAAGGTGGGCCACCCACTACTCCCATCTCACTTTATTTTCTATAAAACTCCTCCATAATTTCACAATTTAACAAAAAGTTTAAAATGCGGGACAAACAGCCCTGCAGCTCATTACAAATACGGCTCTCTTTGTCCCTCTGTCCAGGGCTTGTCTGGGCCGGTGACATGTCTATTCCTGGAGACACGTCTGATGAAGCCCTGGGGAGGGACAGGTATCCAATACCTTTGCACCCAGTGTGGTGAGCTGGTTCAGGAGGCTGCAGCACAGGGACTCGGGATGGGGGTGGTCCTGGTGCCACCCCTTCCTATG
Organism: Chionomys nivalis; assembly: GCF_950005125.1. Classification (NCBI taxonomy): domain Eukaryota; kingdom Metazoa; phylum Chordata; class Mammalia; order Rodentia; family Cricetidae; genus Chionomys; species Chionomys nivalis. The sequence goes on from NC_080091.1 coordinate 11,727,359, forward strand.
GACCGGTCCCTAGAGCCCTCAGGGCTCTGGGTGCAAGCTGCTTCGTTAGGCTTCCAGACAGCCAGTATGGGCCCCAGAGTGGCTCTGGAGGACAGTGGTGTGGCCTTCTGGCCAGAGGAGGTAACTGAGATGGGTGGGTGCTTCCAGGAGGGCCCCGGAAGCATCTGGAAGGGCAGGACACTGAGGCCCAGGGTATCAAGAGGGCTGGGCCACTGGTGACCGCAAGAGGAAGAACGGTACCCCGGGCTGAGGCTGTTTGGGACCCTGGCACATTCCCTGTGGATGCCGATGGCTGCCACGATGCCAGGGCCTTCTGACCAAAGGCTTGGAGGCTGCAGAACGCCTGGTGGAGAGTATTGTCGGCCTGTCTGGGAAGAGATGTGGACCCAAGCCCTGCCTCCTCAGCTGGAGGGAGTCAGAAAGGGGCTGGGGTGGGGGGGGGGGTGGGGCTCTCCTTTTCCTGGGGGTAAGGGAAGCCTTAGAGGCTGGGATGTTCCTGACAGGGAGAGGGAGCTGGGAGGCCAGGCCTCCAGGGGTGAACCCACATTGGGGAGGAAGCAACATCAGAGAGGCAACTGTGAGCCAGCTTGGGCTCTGGCCACTTTCAAACACCTTGGGGCACGAACACTGACAACAATTGGACTTGGGGTTGGGGTGGTCCAGGCTCAGGCATGGGAAAGGGGCTGGCCCGGCCCTCGGCAGTTTATAGGGCATAAGCCCAAAGCCTCTCAAGGCCCACTGTGGAGACAGAGGCAGTCTGGGGCTGGGCCCGCCTCGCATACACCATCCTATCATATTTGGCAAAAGCTCGTTTTCAAAGTTCAAAGACTTGATCAGCGAGAGAACAGAGGAGGTGGCCCATGGGAAATGGTGGCCCAGGCGTGCCAGCACGGCCAGCCTTGGAACTGTGGGTGCTTGGCTGGCACATGGCTACAGAGGTGGCCCTTGGGAGCCCAAGACTGGTGCCCATCGTAGTGTTCACTGGCCTGGGGCCATGAGAGGCAGTGGCATCCTGGGATCTAGAGGGGAGATCCTTCATGCCTCCAGCAGGGGGTGGCATGAGCCTCCCCGGCTGCTGGACACACTTGGAGCACACACAATACACAAGGCTGCATGGCAGGACACCAGGCACAGGGCCTGCCAGGAAGAGCCATGTGTCCATGGCCAGCCCTGGCCATGCTGACAGACCCTCGAGTCTAGGAGGCAGGCCACAGAGGGAGGTCTGTGAACTGCATGGAAGACTGTGGTCATCCTGGCCACTCAGCCCCACCCACAGTGGATAACCGGCAGAATAAACAAGGGGCTGCAAGCCACATGTGTCCTGTGTCACCCCCTCCTGTGGAAGTGTGGCCCACAGCCCCTTTAACACCAACCACTGAGGGGCACCAGGGCACCATGGCGAGCTGGGGGTGGTACCAGGAGCGGGAGCCATGGTGGGCCAGCCCTCATGCCCAGCCCCTCCCGTGCCCATGCCCACCGTGGCTCCACAGTGGTGGCCGGGGTCATGTGGCCACGGCCTCCAGGCAGCTCTGCAGCTTGCGAACGGTGCTCTCGTCCAAGGAGAAAAGGTCAAAGTCGAAGGTGGTGTTGGTGACATTGAAGTGACCAGTCTCCTCAATCAGGTTGACGATCTGTAAGGTGGGTTTGGTGGACTCAGAGGACAGAGCTGGGTGCCCCATGCCCAGGCCCGGGAGGGGAAGGTGCAGTACCTGCTGCAGCACATTGCGCTCACGCAGAGCCATCAGCCTCCGGTGCAGCTCCACCAGCTCATCCGTGTAAGCCTGGGGAGAAGTGCGTCAATGGGCTGTGGTCACTCAGGCGCAGTACAGCTCCAGGCCCCACCCGCCCCCATCCACACAGGCCCAGACACGCCCACCTTATCATAGGTAGCCTTCTTCAGAATCTTTTCAGGTTTGCTGCAGGGCTCGGGGCTCCTCCGGCCAGAAACCTGTGGGGACCCCAGACCTGTGAGCTCGAGCACGCCCCCCCAACTCTACCAGGATAACCACAGGGCCGGGCTCAGAGCCTGACCCCACTCACCTTGCTGCTGGGAGGAGGTGGCTTCTGCGGGTGCGGGGGCTCGCGGCCAGGCAGGCAGGAGTCAGCACTATTGTCACTTTCGCTGTCGCTGAAGCTCAGCCTAAAGAGAAGGCAGGGTGCTGTCAGAGCTGACTCATGTCACACTACACTGGTGGGAATGGAGTGCCCCGTGTTCACACTGCCCTGCCTTCACCCCTGGCTGAGCTCCAGAGCTGTCTGACCTGCCCCTAGCTGCAGAAGACCCCATGCTGACCTTGAACACTTTAGTGACCAGCTCTGCTGGTCGCTGTCCTTAGCAGGGGTGTGTGCGCTGAGGGCCAGAGACCCTCGGGGCAAGTCTCAGCCCCTGCTACAGCCCTACTGTAACCCCTCCAGCAAAGCAGTCCGTGCAGACATCACACAGAATGATGTCCGATCTGAGTACCTAAGTGACAGGTATCTTAGCCCACTGTAGGCAGTAGTACTGAATCACATGATACCCTGACTAGAACATGTCCAGTCGTCACTCACTGATTAGACTACACTCTCAGCCCACTCCTGCTTCCATTCTCTCAGTAACAGGGTATGCAAGAAGTTCCTCAGGGACCCTGGACAAGCACAGTGGCCATAGTCGTCTCCTGCAACTCAACAGCACACTTTGGTTCCAACAAGCCCAGCATTAGTCCTTGCACCATGTGGGCTCTGGGCTCAACCCAGGTCCTCAGGCCTGGTGGCAAGTGATTTTACCCACTGGACCATCCACTAGGGCGGCATCTCCTCCCTCAGCTCCCAGTCAGTTGGCTCTGCTCCAAGGCCACAAGTGGGGCTCCGGGCCAGGCTGTTACCAAGCAACCACAGCCTCAGGCTCCCCTTACTTCTGCCTCTTTCTGTGCTCAACAGGTGGCACCTGGGGATGCTGGGCCTCAGATCTCTTTAGGGAGCAAGGCATCCTTGTGTGCGACCCTTTCCTAACAACAGGGACAATTCCAGCTCTGCTGGCTAGCAGGCTCCCACCCAAGGCCTTCACAAACACCCTGAAGATAATGTCCCTACAGGGTAACTATGGCCCCTTTGGAGGGGACTGCCTGTGACTCTCAAGAACCTGCTTCCCCCTTTTCTCTCAGGGTCAAGTCCTCTCTGTGAGCAGAGGCCAGATCCTTGTGGGAGATAGGCTTGAATCTCATGGTTCTTGGGTGTAGGGTGCTGTGCGGGGGCTCACTTGTAGATACGCAAAAGCTATAGCCCTAGATGACACAGAAGGAGCTATGGCCAGAATGTGTCAAAGTTTCTGGGACTCTCCACAGTAAACTGTTAAATACACTAACCTAAGCAGCATGCCCAGTTCTGCCTGTCACAGCCTAGTGCTCAGCCTGTTGGAGGCCTGAAAAGGAGACCCCAGGCAGATCTCCCATTCTAGGGACCCAGTGTAAGGACATGCTTACTAGGAGTGAGGAAAGGTTGCCTTAACCCTGACTTACCTGGGTAAGGCCACACTTACCACAGGGGAAGATTATGCTGCTCTGTCTCTGTCTCCCCTAAGTAAGGACACGCTCACCATGGGGGAAGGCTGCCTTAATGCTGGCTCACCCGGGACCCCATGCATCCCACTCTCCAGCACACCTCTGCTATGCCCAGTTCTCCTGCAGACAGCTAACCTTAGGCCAGGGTGGTGGATGCCATGATCAAAAGGACAGTCTGGCCAGCTCCAGAGTCCCCCAACCTGCCCTGACAGTGAAGGCCAACACTCAGACGGCTTCTGCACCACCCAGACCCCTCACCTGGACTCTCGGCCTGGATTGGCCTTGACAGTGGTCTCCTCTCCTGACGACGAGTCATCCTCATCCGACTCCTCAGACTGCAGATCCTCCACCATGGAGCGCAGGGGGCCTGCAGCAGATAGGGGAGAGCTGAGCCTCTGGCTGCCTACCCCGGGGTCACCCCAGACTAAACACCATCTGTAGGGTCCCCGACCCATACCTTCCTGGCCCTCCTCACAGATCTCAGGCTCCTGATCTGTGACTGGCCTGAAAGACCTCTCCATCACAGCAGCCAAAGCTCAGAGTCCCAGGTGGCCCATAGATCTGTCTGGGACCACAGCCCCACCCAGCCTGCACCCCTTTGTGAAGGTACTCAGCGCCTCAGAAACCCTGTATAAAGCTCTGGGTCCACCGTCCTCCCCTTTCTCAGAGGCACCCAGTTCCAGTCCCCTACATTCGGCATCTTGGTTTATATTCCTGTTGCCAAGGCAACAAAGGGACACAAAGCCCTCAATTACCTTGGTCATGTGATGCCAATTCAGCTGATTCCCTCTCTAACTAGCAGGCAAGAACCTTGGAGTGTATGAATTTCAAGGACCCCATCCCCCAGTCAACCTTCTGTCCCCAAAGGAGGCTGCCACCATGGGAGGTAGGCTCATCAAAACAGCTTGGCTGTGCTTGGGCCTGATCCCAGTCTGCTGAGGCAGAATACAAAAGCCAGCCTAAATGCCCCTGGGAAGGCCCAACACACAGATAGATCATCCTGATAGATCAGAACAGGCTGGCTCTACAATGCTGAGTGACCATTTCTCAGGAGTGAGCACCTCTCTGGCTACAGGCCTGTGGTTCCCAGGGAGTGACGTGACCACAGCTACTTGTCTTTATCACTCAATCTCTACAGCACCAGGAACTCTGGTAGGTTTCCCGGTTGATAGCATGGCCCAGGAGAAGGGATGCCAGCCCAAAGGAAGGCTTGGCTAAAGAGCGCAAGCCCAGGCTCAGTCTTTCTAAAGCAACAAGCAGTCCGATTTCCCGAGAGCCATGCCTCTCAGGCTGTGCCTACTGTCCACCTCCCCCTCTCCCTCAGACCCACCTTGGCTGTGGTTCTGAGATGGTTCGAAGTCTGAGTCGGAGCTGGAGTCAGAGCTGGAGCTGGCGTTGGCTGGGCTTGACTGGGCCGACTTCAGTCCATGCCAGGGCAAGCAAAGAGGGAGAGAAGAGACTGTCATCTTGTCAGTCGGAGGAGCGGCAGTGAAGCGGCCACACGGCCCCAAGGAGCTAGGACAGGAAGCACATGCTTCCCTGGGGCTGAGTGATGACAATCAAATGTCCAGACTCTACCCAAGCCTTCCTACCACCCACCAGATGCACAGGAGTGATGGTGGGAGCTGTGTGTTTCACGTCCTGGAGCAGGGCACACCTTGCCTGGTCTTCCTGTGGCTGTACAGGGATGGACTTGGCCACTAGGGGGCAATGACAGCCAGGACAAGACAAGGCAGGAGGCTGCCACTGAGTCCTTCAGTGAGTGCTGGGAAAAGCGTGTGTGGTGTGTACAATACCTCAGGTGTGATCTGTGGTGTGAGGTCTGTAGTATGCAATGTTGTATATGGTGGGGGGACATGATCTTGACACACATTCACGGTGGGGGTAGACTAGTTACTGTGGTCACCAGCAAGAGGCTGGCTACGGGAGGAAGCTGAAAAAGCAGCAGGTTAGTAGATCTTCTAGAGCCTGTCCCTTACCTGGGACTGAGTGGCTACAGCCCTTCCCCTGGTCAAAGGTGAGTGTGGAAACAGAATACACCTGTTGTGGTAGAGTTCAGGACTGAGCTGAGTGGCCCTCAGCCTTGCCCAGAACATGGGGCAGGACAGGACCTAGTCTGCAGAAAGCAGAGTCCCCTGCCTGGGAGGGAACACTCCAGGCTAAAGGCAGAACTGTCCTGCTCAGGGCCCACTGCAGCCTGGCCTACTGGAGGCCAGGTGTGCCTGTGAAGTCTCTCCTCACCCACCTTCCACTGGCCAGTAGGAGTCCCTAGGGAACCTGTCCTAGCCATCCATGACTGTTGTCCACTGTAAGGCTCTCAGGGTAGGACCTCACAGCCTGGGCCTGGAGCCAGGGCACCTCCCTTGAACACACCCAACCCCATTTGTTTTCCCTGGGCAGCAAAATGAAGAAAGATGGCTGCTACCTGACATTGCACCAGGTCAGGGTAGGCTCTAGTTTCAAGCCTCAATTTCCCCACCTATAAGGGAGTGGTCCTGCAGGCTTAGGCACAGGCTAGGAGCTGATGGGGACAGGTACCCCTCCGAGGCTTCAGTGGGCTTGTGGTGGTCCACAGACCTGGCACCTTTCTTACCACAGAGAGCCCAGGAGCAGAGTACCGTCACCTACTGCAGCCACGCTTCCCACAGCCACAAGAGCCTGGGGTGTGGACAGCAGGACCAAGCACAGTGGCGAGGCCACCAAGCTTACAACAGCAGCTGCGGCAGACACTCTGACTGGGGTGCTCCTGGGCCATATACTGTCTACACTCTGCTCCAGTCTGAGAGGGAAGTACCCACAGAATGGCTCGTGAGCTCCCTGCCTGGGACCAGAATGCCAGCCCACAGCTCAGGCAAGGCGGGCTAAGTGCAGCTGCCCTAAGTGCCGTGTCCTGCCCTGGTACCCGGAGGAGGGTGTTTTATCACCCAGAGCCACAGTTTCATATAGCAGAGGCTGAGGGATAAGCCCTGGGAGCTGCTAACAGACTGCTCTGCTCTGTCTCTGCAGAGCTGAGACACTTCCCTGAGAACTGTGGAAGGTGGCCAGCACTCAGCAGGCAAAGTGCCAGAACTCCAGGGGACAGAGCACTCACCTCTACAGCTAGGAGCCCATGTCCCTGACACAGGCAGACAGCCCCCCAGAAAAAGGTAGACTGAATCTGTACCCTGCTGCTCAGCACAGGTACAGGGGACTGGAAGCTCCCAGAGAAGCTCTGGATGGCTCCCTTCTGATGGGAGAACAGGGTCAAGGCACACCAGAAAGGCAGGACCTCAGAGAGACTGTCAGGTTCATCTTGAATCAACAGTGTCTGCCTAGCCACCAAAGTCACAGCCTGCCCAGTGGATGGCACCAGGGCTGGGGTTCTGAACTTCAGTACTGCATGGCCCATAGCACCTAGGGACCTCAGTTACTAATGCATGGGCAGGGGAGACGGCAAACTGGCAAGCAGCACCCAGCATGACCTGCTCACCTCTGACCGGAAGGAGGCCTCATCCTCTGAGTTTGAGTCCTCAGCCTGCTGGGTCCGCTTGGCCTCCCGAGCCTCACTGTCTGCCTTCCCCTTGTCACCTTTGCTGCTGCTCTTGTCCCTGGGCACCTTCTTGTCAGGGAAGGAGGAGGAGGTGCGGGGTGAGGTGCCAGGGGCACGCCGTGTCCCCTTCGATCCGCTCTTCTTAGGTTTTTTGGCACTGGGCTTCGGTGAGTCCGTGGCAGCGGGCCGCTTGCTGGAGGCCTTGGGCAGGGTAGGGGGCTGGGGTGCCCCCTTGGGGGACAGGCTTTCCAGCTTTGTCTCCTTTAGGGCCATTTTGGGTTCCTTGAAGGCAGCCTTGGGTGCTGGGGCCTTCTCCTCCTTGGGCAGCTTGCGTACAGCATCCTTGGCACTCTTGGGCTCGCGCTCTGGCTCCTTGGAGCAGCTCCTGCTCTCTGAGTCCTTGCGCGGCCGCTCGCGGTGCTCCCTGGCCACCTTGTGAGGTTTGGACGCCTTACCACTCTCTTTGTTGGCGTCCTGCAAGGCCAAGGGCAGGGAACGTGAGGAAGATGTGTTAGAGGCACCTTAGGGTTGCCGGACTTAACCACCCAGGCCCAGGCAAAGGTTGATTTGCCTGTCTGAAATGTGTAGAGAGAACCTGCAGAGTGAAAGGGTACAGCCAACAGATACAGTAGAGCTATGCCCACAAACCTGTGTAGCCACTATGGCCACCAGCGCCTACAGCTACCTGTGTCTGGGAGACCCAAGGCTGCACCAACCGGGAGGTTGTGGTCAGTCTCCCTCGAGGCCCTAGTCCACATTCTTGGTGCTCGCAACCCATCCTGGAGCTGAACCATCCTGGGCAGCCAGCACCTCCAAGCTGATGGGGTGGGCACAGTACAAGGCACACGACCCCGGTGGCTCTGCTAAAACTAGAAGAGCTCAACTGACAGACATGGGCACCCCAGGGAGACAGAGGCACCCCCCCGGCAGAGCAGTCCTGTTCTAGCCATGGAAACCAGTGGGGAATGCCCAGCTTTCTGCACCCATGTTCCCCCCGAATGTGGGAAGGAGTGCCTACTCCAAAGAGCAAGAGCTCAGCAAAGAGGCCAGTGCCCACGACAGCGTCAGCAGGGCCACAGCCCGAAAGACAGTGCTCTCGCATGCCCTCTCCACACCCCAGTCACCAGATCATTCTGGAGTGCTCAACTTGTGCCTCCACCAGTCCAACCTTCTCTTCAGCAGGTACAGCAGTGGCCAGGCAAAATAGCTCAGAGCTCGCCAGGTGACAGCTCTTCCCATGCAGGCCAGACCCCAGGACACAGACAAGGGAAAGTACCACAGAGGACACCAAGCTGGTGGGACAAGCCCCTGGCAAGAAGGGCTCTGCAACACGCTTAGACCACTCAGGTGTCTAGGGACAGATGAAGCTGCCTCAGGACTGTGGCCTGTGCCATGGCCATGTTCCTGCAAACTTAACAAGGAACACTGCAGGGCGATGAATGCACCATAGGAACTGGAGGGAGGAGGACTGTGTCCCAGCAAGCCACAAGGAAGGCAAGAAACGGAAAGCAGGCGGGCCTCACCCTCTCTTGCTGAGGACAAGTCTACAGGCAAGAGTGGCCGACGAGAATGCGCCCACAGTTGTGAGAGGTTGACAGGAGCCACTTCCCTAGGGCCATGCCTGGGCAACTACGAAGTTCCACAATAGCCCTCCACAGCGAGACCCAATCTCGAACACTGCGAAAGCAGTTGGTGTGGATGGAACCCTCACGGGCTCGAAGCTGCCCTCTCCTCAACAGTGAAGACGGGCACTTCAGAGAGGCTGCCAAGGGCTGGTGGCCTGGTGCCCATCAGGGTGACACAATCTGTGCCTCCAGGGGACAGGTCTGGGTGGTCCTAGCTCCAGTCACAGGCCATGAGAGACTGCTCAATCAAGTTAGTAGAGGGGCTGACACTCAGGTCTGGACCATGCTCTAAGGCTGGGGCTTCTGGGAGTCACAGAGAAGAAGCTGTGCTGCCTAGAAATCTGTGCGGCCCCAGGCAGCACCCACAGAAGTGGGTAGAGAAGATCTGCCCACCAGGGAGGCACGTGCACAGGAGACACAGCACCCTTAGTCTTCAACACTTCCCGGGACCCCAAACAACAATGGCTGAGTGAGAAGCCCCAGGCTGCTAGCAAAGCCTGGCCTCTCCTGCAACCTTCAAAAGTCAGTCAAGGGTGACATCAGGGCCTGGTTGGGACTCGAAGATGTGACCAGCTTGAGGATGATACAGGCCTGCTAGCTTTGTGGAAAGAGCTGGAAGGAGCCTGCCTAGCGCTTGCTTCTCTTCCTGTGGTATCCATGGATAAGCCCAAGGGTGCTTGAGTCTCACAGATGCCCCGCTGACAATGCCCTACAGGCAAGTGAAGCAAGAATATGCAATGAAGGATAAACAAGGTCACGCCGAGAAGTGTCCCAAAAAAGGCCAAGCCCACATGTTGTAAGGGATTGGGCCCAGGGTACTAGGTTCAGATGTCATGGTGGTGCTGATAGCATTGGGCAGCTTGTGGCTGGGGTGGCTGCTCCAGGAGGCCCACCGAGAACCTTCCGGAAGGCCAAGTGATGGACCGAAATACGTGTCCTTGGGATTCAGCTCAATCGCATACATGCTATTCCCTGCATCCCCCAAATCGGTTTCAGGCCAGCACTGCTGAACAGCAGAGCTAGAAATGGCAAGGGCAGGTTTGGCCTGGCCTTGTTGGAGCTAGAAGGTAGCCAAGGGACCACTGATGGAGATGCCCTGCTCAGTGACCAAATCACTGCTGGGCAGGAAAGAGGGCCCAGGAGGCCTGACTCAAGAGGAGCAGGGTGCAGGATGAACAGCCAGATCACAAGCACTACTCCTTGATGCTAGCTAGCGAAGCGACAAGGATCAGGAGCAGAGGCTCGGGATGTAGGCGGCAGGTGTGCAGGCCAGGCTCAGCAGATGGTGGAAATGGCCTGCAATTGCCAGTGGCCAGGTCCATGCTCCGTAGCGTTGGCCTTCCACCTCACTAACCTTGGAGCCGTGGGACGGTTTGTTCTTCTTGGGGTCAGAGAAGGCAGAGAGTGGAATTGTGGGTAACATGGGGTAGTCGGGGCTGGGCCTGGACACCGTGTCCACTCCTTCGGGCATTACCATCACCTAGTGACAAAGAAGAGACAGAGGTTATCCACAGGCCCCAGGCGATGGGCTGGTGGCCGTGGAGCTGGCCTCCTGGGGAGGGAGAAGGGAGCCGGAGGCCAGCTGCCCAGAAGAGTCACAGGCTTATCCTTATGATGGACAGTGGCAGAGGACCAAGATGGCCTTAAGGCCTCCAGGATGGACCCTAGCCAGCAGACTGCAACCCTGGTTAAGAAGATTCAGAGTCTGTGGCAAAGCAAGAGATGCAGCTGGGGCCACAGGCTATGCTGAGCACAGAGGAGGAGGCTGGAGGGAGACACAGCAGGAGAGGCAGAAGCTGGTGGCAGCAAAGTGGCTTCTGAGGGGTCAGCACAGATGTGGCTGGGGAAACTCTTCTCACTTCAGGTACAGGCAGTTGCAGCTGGCCACACAGAGCCCAAGCAGCAAGGCAGAGGCCAAGAACAGGGCCAAGGGCAAGAGAGGGCAAGAGAAAAGCTTAAGTGGCCAGAGCTGGTCACTGCGAGCACCAGCCAGCTCAGGGTCGCGGGCTGAGATGAGGACTGGCCTGAAGCCCAGAAGTACTGCCCGGCTTCAGCAGATCCCAAGACACAAGCAGTAGTTTGGGACTGGACTCCAAACAGCAAGGTCACATAAAGATGGAGGCCAACCATTGAGGACACGATACCGCATAGAATGCAGCAAACAGAGGGAGGATGGGGCATAAGAAAAGGGCTCAGGCTGGCCAAAAAAGTGACGTTTAGCCCTGAGCACCTGGGCTCTGCAACCAGACACACCTGTCCTCTGGGGATGCGGATGCCCCACACCACTCGACACTGCACTGGAAGAGGGCAGGAACTTGACCTGCCCTGCTGTGACTTGCTCACTGGAGCCTGCCCAACCACAATAGAGGTGAGGCTCCTACGAAGGCTGTGTGTCCCCAGCTGGGCCTTGTGAACACCAGTTCCTAGAAGCACCTGCGAGGTTCGAGTCCCAGGACACTGGTCCTATGAGAAAGCGACTTCTAGGACAGGGTAGGAGCACAGTGCAGGAAAACCCAGCTTCAGGGTAGCCAGGCTTCAATGGTCCCTGCATGGCTTGCATTCTTTTCCACTGCCAGCCAGCTTGGCCTCCAGGGCCAGCAGCTTGTGTTCCCTGCCAAGATGCCCGAGGCCAGATGGGGACGGCACACAGACAAGACGCCACATGGGCCAGGTTACCTGGTACAAACAACCCCAGGCCACAAGCGGACGAGACCAAGCTGGGCACTGCTGGCTGCCTGGCTATGGCAGTGATGGACCCCAGTCTGCTCCTTCCTAGGGACAAAGTCAAGTATAGAACCTGGAGCCACTGCAAGAACATGTGACCCTAACATGATATCACCTCCAGTTCCCCAGTGCCCACAGCTCCTAGACAAGCATTACCCCCACAGACATTCACAACCCAGAAGGCCAACAACACAGAGTCACAGTTACCTGGTCCCGGGAGTCACCTGAGAGCCATCGTCCCATAGCGAGGCCACCTGAGGCTGAAAGTGTCTGGCTGGCCAGCTCCCTAGGAGCACTCTAGGACCTCACTGTAGTTTCTCTTCAAGGCCGGCTGAACACAGCTTCCCTCCCTGTTCCTCCTATGCTGTGTCAGGTGATGCCCTGAGAACCTTCTCCACAGTTCGGGTAATACCTCCCCTGGCACCTGAGAGGCTTGGAGAGGCCTGAGACGCTGACGCTCCCAAGAAGCTGACCTGGGGCCCTGGGGACGCCCACACACGCTGTGGATGCGCAGTTCCTAGTGTAGGGCAGCAGAGGGTGGAGCTGCCTCTGCACACACCCACATACCCTCAGTCATTCCAGGACCTGAATGCAGAGCAGTATCGTGTCTGCACGTCTATCCCAGGCTGCCACTGCCCTGCCACCACATAGGCAGTCAGAGAGCTTCATCGGCAGCACGCAGGGTTTGAAACCCACTTAAACCCTTGCCTGGACACAACCACTTCCGTTCTGAGGAGGGAGGTCCTGAGAGACCTGGCTATACAGAACCAAGAGAAAAGGGATGCCTGACTCCAGAAACATATGCTGGCTGCCATGTACCTGGGGAAGAGGGCTAGCCACACACTCAGATACCACTAGAGCCCCAGTCCTACCATACCACAAACCCCCATACCTACACACATACACACACACACACAAAATCTCAGACACTACCACATACTCTGTCCTATGTTTACACACATCCCAAACAACACGACACCACACAGCCCACCCATCTCTACCTCTGTACCTGATACACCACATGATGTGCTTACAGCTCACAACACCATGATCTCCTAAGCAGGTGCCACATATAACCTGCATGCACACTTGTGCACTGACATACAGGCCGAAAGGCAGCCATACAAACTACCCTCTGCCCCTCCCTATATCCTCACACCCCTTGCCAGACCATCACAGGCCTAGGCTAGCACCTGGTTATGCTCTGTGACCTTAGGTCACCGAAAGTGGCTTTGCGACCTTTTCCTTCAGCAGCCAGTTGAGTCGTAGTTGTCTGCCCTTGGCCATGGGCCCCTCCACATCCTCAGGCTGCTACCTGCCCCACCAGTTAAGGGCCACCCAGGCCCAGCCACACCAGCAGCCAGCACAGAGCAGAGGTGGCGGGCAGGCACACTCACCCCGCCAGCCATGAGCAGCTTGCAGCGAAACTCTGTGGTAGGGTTGTTGAAGGTGAGCTTCTCACAGCGCAGGTGGTTGACAGGAGGGTTGCCCTCCAAGTTGAGGAACAGGTCGTAGGTGAAACAGACCTTCCTCGGTTCCTCCTAGAACACAGAACATGGAATTCCATCAGCAGTGAGCAGGAAGCCAGAGCACTGGACAGGACAGGGCCTTCCCAAGCCTGCCCCACGCCTCCTATCTCTCCAGTCATTAATAATAGAGCCCTTCGCTCCCGAGAGGGCTCCAAGCCTCTGGGATTCCCCTTCAACTCGCGAAGCACCAGTGAGGTTGCTCTTCAAGTCTCATACAGCGAGGCACTCCCTGCGCTTTCCTTACAGACCTCCACATACACACTCCTCGGGTCTCAATCCTGTGAGCAGTGCAGGAATGGGGGTCAGATCCCATGGTTTTACCACAGGAGGTCCTCAAGAGCCACCACAGAAACCAAAACCCAGAGGCTTTTTATGTGCAGTAGTGTGGAAGCCACAAGGAACCATTTTCATGGTGAGTAGTTGCCCCACTGCCAGGTATGTGTAAACAAACTACACTCCAGGCTGGCCTTGAACTCCCAGTGTTCCTGATTCCACTTCCTGAGAGCTAGGATAAGCTGAGCACTGCCACACCGACACCCATCCCCAGATACAGGGCAGACAACTGACTTGTGACATGGGTGTGAGGGCAGTTCCATGGAGGCAAAACAACCTCATCAAACAACGGTGTTGGTACAACTAGATAGCAACATGAAGAGAAACAGAATGGAACCCACCTCAGACCAGGCAAGCCTGAGGACCCATATGGTGGAGGGATATGGTGGAGGGAGATGGTGGCAAGTTTAAGAAACCAGGGACACCAGGTGGTGGTGGTACACGCCTTTAATCCCAGAAGGCAAAGGCAGGTGGATCCCTATGAGTTCGAGGTCAGCCTGGTCTACAGAGTGAGTTCCAGGATAGGCTCCAAAGCTACAGAGAAACCCTGCATTGAAATACCAAAAAAGAAAATAAAAAGAAAGAAAAGAAAGGAACACATAAACCAACCAGGAACAAGAAAAGAGGGATAGTCCTGGTTCCTAAAAGTTCCAGAAGCTGCTGAGACCTGAAGGTCCAAGAGCTGGTGACTGTAAACTGGGGGCCATGACATCCAAGATGCCCAAGGCCCAGTTGGGAGCTGTAATTGCTGCAGTCATTCATGGCTGATGGAAAGTAGTCATCACATAGCAGCCAAATATGGGCACGCAGGGTGGACACCTTCAAGCCGAACACCAGAGGCTCTAGCAGTCTCCCGTCCGACTCATGGCGGGGAGTGTCTAGTCAGTCTGTGCAGTCCCAGGTGTTGGGGATTCTTGGGTAGGCAATGGCCAGTCTCAAAGAGCCCCTCCTCCCTCTGATTTCTTCTTTGGATGTATTAGTGGGAGAGCACAGATACTTCAACATCCCTGATGGAGGACCAGTACTCCCTGAGGGATAAGAGGCCTTTGGCCGCACTTCCCCGCTCCCAATTCTATGGAGATGGGCCCAGCTCAGCAAATGACAGCAGCGGGAAACTTAAACCCACAGTGAGCTTCATGTTAGCTAACACCTCACACAGAAAGTCAGGCCGCAGGATAAGAAACCTCTGTGAGCGGCAGCAGGGCAGGCCCCAGTCTACCAAGTGCTCCTCCAGTAGGTGAGGGAAGGGGCAGGGTCTCCCTGGTTTCCTGGGGATATGTAGGTCACAGTTTGCTCAATGGTGGCGTATAAGCTCTGGAGACCCAGGGTGACTCACAGCAGGGTCAGTCAGCTATGTGAAAACCCTCAGCAGCAGAGTGGCCGCTGGATGTCCTTGTTCATCTAACACTAACACTGACACTGGATGGGTCCTCTAGTAGTTGCGAGTGAAGGGCAACAGGGGTGAGGCTAACCTTGAGAATGGGGACCTCACGTTTGGACATGGGTTTCTGCAGAGCCTGTGGAACAGACAGGCTGGCCTAGATGAATGGGGACTGTGCACCCCTCTTGTTCAGGCCACAACACGAAGCAAATGAGGGGACAGGCTAGCACAGATGCAGCAAGAAGCCAGCATCTTGCACTGACTCCCTCCCCTGGCCACCCTTAACTGGGTCCCAGATATCACTCCATTCACAGAGGGGTCCTGTCTGGCTGAGGAGATGACCAGCAGTTAACCTGCATTCCCTATAAAATGGACATCAGGGAGACAAGTAGGCCAAGGAGGGTGACAGAAGAGGGAGTTGCTACTGTGCAGCACTGGGTCTGTGAGCTCAGACAGTGCCCTTGGGACCAGCGAGCCTCAGGATCCAGTGCCCAACTGAGAAAAACTGCTCACAAGATGAACCAGCACCCCAAGTGGATGGGACTGGACAGCAAACAGATACCTTGGGTGCCCAGCAAATGATCTGAGAAACAAAGTGGGGGGAGGGGCTCAGAGACAGTGACGGGAAGAGGAAAGAGGACTAACCACCAGTTTAGTCACCAGTGGCAGGGTCAGGCCAACTGCACCCCATCGTTTCCAGCTGCTGCTCTCTGGGTTGTGCAAAGCTGGCCCATCAGGGGAAAAAGGCTAAGTTCTTGGACATGCGTGTGCGTGCAAAATGTCTTCCTCAGTTACTCTGTACCCTATTTTATGAGGCAGGATCTCACCAAATCTGGAACTTACCCTTGGTCTCTATCAGAGCATAGGGATTATAGACACACAACACACACTCAGTGCTCAAGTCCTCATGCCAGTGTGGCAAGCTCCTTCCTGGCTGAGCCCTGTTCTCCACTTTAGTCACCCCTGCTGACTCAGGACAGGTGAGGGATGACAGAGGGAGACAGGGGCCTCCCCGAGGACACAGTATCTGAAAGCTACACTCCAGGACATGAGGACCAGCAGTGTGCTAACCATCCCCCAAGTTTAAGGCCCACAGACACTTCAGTCGATCCTCAATTTGCCTCAACTCCAAGCAGCTTCGGCACAGGCCCCTCGTGTATGCACTGCAGCCACCTGTACTCACCACAGTGGGCAGCGAGCCAGCATCTCTCTAGCCTCAGACAACTGCAATGCCACCCAACTGGCCAGACCAGTGCTGGTGCCAAGGAGGCCAGGAGTGCACACAGCTCAGGAGAAAGGGCTTTGGGATAGGCTGGCCCCAAGCACCTGAGCCCATCTCCCACTCTGAGTGTGAGAACAGCAGCCACCATGAGGACCCCAGTATGCTGCGAGCCTGGGGTTCACAGACTCACAGTTAGCAGTCAGATAATTCTGAGTGTGGCCTGAAATGACTGCAAGTTCACAAGAGATGCTGTAATGGGGCCATCCTCAGCATCATGCCCTTATGTGACAAGCAGCATCACTGAAAAAGAATGAACAAGGATGGGAGGTGGCAGAGAGAGGAGAAGGGAGGGAAGGGGAAAAGGAGCCTCTGAGACCCAGCCAAAGAGCCAAGACCTGTCCTGATTGCTGATTTAAATCCTGAGCAAAATGGACTAGTAAAACATAGATACAAAGCGGAAAAACCATATAGGCAGACAGACAGACAAACACAAATACACACAGAGAAAAAGAGACAGATATACACACAGACATACAGATACAAACACAGAGTCAGACACACACCTGGGTTAGGTGAGGCTCAATAACAGCGCATGTACTTGGCATGTAAGAGGGCCTGGGTTCTACCCTCAACCACCACTTCAGACAGGCTGACCATCTATGAGGTACCAGAAAGCGCAGTGCAGGTCTGCAGACGCCCTGATGAGGCATCAGTCTTATCTCCTACAGACACGCAGTGGACTGTTTACAGGTCACACATTGAGCCAGCTGAGTCGCCAGGGCTCACTTCCAAACATTGTGGGAGTAGCGAAAAGGCGCTGCAGGCGAGTCGGCAGCTGGCAGACTGCTTTCCACTTCTGCACAAATTCTACACTTCTCTATACTACAAACTGCTCAGTGCATACACCCAGCTCTGTCACATTCTCCTCAGAGCTCTTTGGTACCCGATGTGTCCTATGGGCTTTTCTCCTGCCCTCCCCTGGGTCACCTGTGCCACCAGGCTTTGCTATGTGCCCAGGTTTCCGTACCATCAGGGACAATCTGAGCCCCACTGGCATCTGGTCAGAATCAGGCCACATGTAGGTATACCACCCATACCCACAGGGCCTTCCCAGAGACCTGGTGAAAAAGCTTTCCCTCTAGGGCCCCAGCAATGTGCACTGGCACCTACTTTTGCTACAGCGAGAGAAGTGTCATCTACCCTGAAGTAAGACAGGACAAGAGACTGGAGGACAGGAGGTCCTTGGGTGTGAGGGACAGTGAAGTCACGGCAAGAGGAAGACTGAACAGCAGCGGACCCTGCAGGACAGAGGATCCATGTGACGGTGGGAGCATCCTGAGACAGTTCAGGGACCCACCACCTGGCCTGGAGATGACTTGGATTAAGAGCACTTGTTCCCAGCACCCATAGCATGACTCACAATGGCGTGATAACTCCAGCTCCAGAGGACCAAACACCCTCTTCTGGTCTGCACAGGCACAAGCACACACACGGCGCACAGATATACACATAGGCAAACACTCACACACATGAAACAAAAATAAACAAATCTTGCAGAAAAGAGAAGAATGAAGGACAAGCACAAAAGAGTTCAGTCATCCTTGGCCACACAGAACTTGAGGATAGCCAGATTGCACAAAGCCCTGACCCAAAATAAAGCCAACAGACAGGAGGAGGAAGGACTTGGGCCACCGAGGAACACTGTGATAGCAGGGCAGTAAGGAGAGTCATAGGAAGCGTATAGTGCACAGCTCAGGTGAGGAATTACATGCTGGGAATCCCTTCAAAAAAGCGCAGAGCCTGAGCAGACCTAGATAAGAACTGGGAGCTTGGAGTAGCCACAGCTCACACATCTTGCCCCGATAAACCGAAGCCCAGTGATAAGTGTTTATAAAGGCATCCATTGCCAAGCTAGGCCCAGACCCACACACAGCAGAGCTAGAGCCAAGGGCTCCTCACACCACCGCCTGACAACCCAGAGGCAGAGGTGGAGACTGGAAACAGATGAGAAGTTGCCAGAATGAGTTCAACAGGCTGTGTTTGGGGAACTGGGGGATCAGAACCACTATAGACCCAACATGTGGGCCCCTATATAGTGTGCAAGTGTGATGGGTATGTGACTCCAGGAGAGACTGTGGTGGGACACAATGGACCTAGGAGACTGAGGACACATGGGTCTGTCCATCTTCACAGTCAGATCACATCAGCTTCTAGGTGCACAGCCCTAAACCAAGAGACTTACTGGCTGGCATGTGGTTGTCAGCAGGGAACGACTATCTCAGAACCCGCCAGAGATCAATGTGGCTGTGAGAAGGGCTTTCCTGGTTCAGTCCCCAAGAGGAGCGGGACAGGGACATTGAGTACAGCCCTGGCTGGCGTCAGCCTCCTGCCCTCCAGTGTAAGGCCCAGTGGAGGTCCCCTGGGACAGGTGCAGGGAAAGCGTGAGGTGGAGACGGGACACAGGCTCCTCTCCGAATCACAACACGAGAAGCAGCTCCCAGCAACAGCACAGGGTTCAGCAACAGAATGGGAAGATGCAGGAGGACCCCAGGAAGAAGGACTGCCAGTTGTTCCATGGAGATGGGGGAGAGGCGGGGAAACCTCACGCCAGGCCGGAACCATGCGACACACTCTTCAGCAAGCAAAGACTCAGACAAGAGTCACCAGGGAGCTGGGCACAAGGTAGCACTTGTCATCCAGCATGCAGGAGGCTGAAGTAGGAGGATGCAAAGACCAGGTTAGCCTGAACAGAGTGAGGCTTTGACTCGGAATAAAAAAAACTGCAGCCGGGCGATGGTGGCGCACGCCTTTAATCCCAGCACTCGGCAGGCAGAGGCAGGCGGATCTCTGAGTTCGAGACCAGTCTGGTCTACAGAGCTAGTTCCAGGACAGGCTCCAAAGCCACAGAGAAACCCCGTCTTGAAAAACCAAAAAAAAAAAAAAAAAGAAAGAAAAAAAGAAAAACTGCACTGAGAGCAAAGATGACGGGGGACTCATTCAGCTCCAACTGGCTTGCGTGAGGACATTTACTGTAACCAGCCTGTAGCAGTAGGCAAATCCGCCAGGAGACAGCACGGCAGGCAGTTAAGAGCGCTCACGTGACCCAGTACCAGCTTCTGATCCCTGCTGGTTCTGGACACATGGTACACACACTTGTACATTAAAAACAAACAACAAACAAAAGCCCATAAAATAAGATACCTTCTTAAAACAGAACATACAAAGACCCAAGTGTGAGAGCCAGGAATGGCAGCACATGCCTGTATGCCTGTGGCTCCAGCCATGGAGAAGCATAGACGGGGGCCCTGGAGTTTATCCATCAGCCTGTCCAGCCACCAGTGAGCTCAGGTTCAGGGAGTGAGACCCTGTGTCAAAAATTAAGGAACAGAGGGGCTGGAAAAGTGGCTCAGTGGTTAAGAGCACCCACCAACTGCTCTTCTAGAAGACCTGGGTTCAATTCCTAGCACCCACATGGCAGCTCACAACTGTAACTCAAGTTCCAGGGGATCTGACACCCTCACATAGACACACAGGCAGGAAAAATACCAATGCACATAAAGTAAAAATAAAAAAGCTTTTTTTCTTTAAAAGATAAAGTAAAAATAATTTCTTAAAATGAGGGGCAAGGCAGGGAAGACACTTATGTTGAACTGTGGCCTTCACACACCAAACACAGAGCACATACAATAGAGTGGAACTTAAGGGGACACTATGAACAATGCGCATGGACAGATTAGTCACCTGGAGAAAACATGCATCTTTCTACAGCAAAGCAGACCAGTCACAAGAGAGCCAGCTCAAAAGCTAGAGGCATCCAGGTCTGGTTCCCAGCACCCATCAGTCTCTAGGCCCAGGGGATCCAATGCCCTCTTCTGGCCACCTTGGGTACCAAGCACACATATGGTGGTGCACAGACAGACATGCAAGCAAACACTCAAATGCATAAAATGAAATTTTTCCCTCACACAAAAAAGTAGAAATTCTCAAAAGATTCACCACACACAAGAGACTCAGGCGGTTGTCAGGAATTCCCTGGAAACAACAGGCCAGAGGTAACACCTGCATCTCAGTACTGGGCAGGCTGAGGCAGGAAGACAGTGGATTCTAGACTATAAACATATCCTGACACAGACAGACAGGACCTAGAACCACAAAGCCTCCCTGGCACACCCTACAAAACATGCAAAGACAACAGCTCATCCTACTGAGCTCAGCAGGGTAAGAAGAGGGGTGACCACTCCCTAACACAGTCTATGTGACTGGCATCAACCCACATAGAAACAAAGGACACCACAGGAAGCCACCAACTGACACTGCCTATGAACACAGATGCAAGTACTCTGGGAAAACACAAGGCAAGCAAGCGGACTCAAGCTCTGAAGACGGTATACATCACACACCCAAGGAGAGGCAGGGGTGCAAGGCAGAGCACACAAAGACACCTGCAGTGGTGCACTGGAGACAGGAAGGGAGCAGCCTCAGGGTGTTCTTGATAGTGGCAGAAAAAAAGCCCCTGATAAAGTTTAATACCTCTTCATCATGAAAGAGAACTGCACAGGAAGGTAGGGGCAGGTGTGATATAAGAAAGCTGTGTTAGTCCCTGCCACCTCCTCGTGGTCAGGAGACAGCTCCCACTGAACTGACACAGATGTTGCTGAGGTTCCTGCACTCACAGGTGCTGTGTGCAGACACTGAGCAGGACCAAAGGCGGGAAAAGCTTTTGTTTTTTAGTTTTACAACTGGGCTTCCTAATCCAATAGTGGCATTTACAATGGACCCATAACAGATGTCCCGCTCAACAGTAACAACTGGAAACTCACCAGAGCAATGAGGAGCTGGCTGTGGATGACAGGAGGACACACAGGAAACCCTACCCATGCACACGCACCTAAGCTCAGCACTAATGACCCCACTGAAGCCGCAGCTGTGGGGCTGTGATGGCTCAGCCAGCCGTCACATCGCTAAGATCTGGAGGTACCTGGGAGGCAGGACTCTGACATGCCCATGCGGACTACCTTGATTAGGAAAAGACCTGCCCACTGTGGGAGGTATCACTCCCTGTGCCGAGACCTTGTGCTGTATTAAAATAAACCAAACAGTTCAACAAGATGGTCCCAGAGGTAAAGGTGTTTACTTCCAAGTCTGAGTTTGATCCCCAGGACCCATATGGTGAAAAGCGAGAATGAATTTTTGTATGTTGAGCCCTGGCCTCCTGGTGAGCATACACACAAAATAAGTAAGCATAATAAAATGTACGCACATAAAAATGAAGTTGGGCATGATAGCATAAGCCATTGATCTCAGCACACCAGAGACAGACTCATCTCTGTGAATGGAAGGCCAGCTGGGGTCTGATCTACATAGCGAGCTCTAGGCCAGCCAGGGCTACATAGTGAGACCTTGTCTCAAAAAAAACAAACAAGTGTGAAAACACACTGTCCCTGGAGGGTGGGGGTTCCACAGGTGAACACATTTCCAGGCATGTGTGAAGCCCAGTCTCCTTCCCCAGCACCAAATTAGTCCACAAGTGAAACTTGTGTAGCGTTCAGGGTCAGCTTCTATACTGGCTGGTTTTGTGTCAACTTGACACAAGCTAAAGTCATCAGAAGACGGAGCCTCAGCTGAGGAAATACCTCCATGAGATCCATGAGAAATGTAAGGCATTTTCTCATTTAGTGATCAATACAGGAGGGCTCAGCCCACGTTGGGTCCTGGGTTCTATAAGAAAGCAGGCTGAGCAAGCAAGCCATGGAGAACAAACCAGTAAGCAGCACCCCTCTATGGTCTCTACATCAGCTCCTGCCCTGTTTAAATTCCATCCCGACTTCCTTAGATGATGAACAGCAATGCTGAGGTCTAAGCCTAATAAACCCTTTCCTCCCCAGCTTACTTTTTGATCATGGTGTTTGTCGCAGCAATAGAAACCCTAACTAAAATAGCCTCTATGACCTCAGACAGCAACTGAGTCCACAGACCTGATACCACAGTCATTCACACACACAAAAACCATGCTTGATGGCACACACCTTTAATCCCAGCACTCAGGAGGCAGAGGCAGGCGGATCTCTGTGAGTTCAAGGCCAGCATGGTCTACAAGAGCTAGTTCCAGGACAGGAACCAAAAAAGCTACAGAGAAACCCTGTCTCGAAAATCAATAAAAAAAAAAAAAAAAAAAAAAAAAGAAAGAAAGAAAGAAACCCTGTCTTGAAAAAAAGGAATCAGATAACCAAATTTCATAGAAAGGTGCAATCTTTGTACATAAGGGCACAAATAAGAAAACAACTGCAGACAGAAGAAGACACCTGCCGGCTGCACCAGGCCAGGATACACAAAGAGCTTGCAGCAACAGCAGATCTGAGAATGCAGCATGTTCTCTAAAGAGAAATTACCAGTGACCAGAAGATACCAGCCCTGTGAGCCAATGGGGAATGTCAAGAATCTCAACAAGAGAATCCATCCATCCGTTCTTGGGGAGGGCCATGGCTTAAATAGAGAACAGGCATGGCTGAGGCCACACAGACACAGGAAGTCTCATCACAGGTGAAAAAAAAAAAAATGGTGCAACCACCACGAAGGAGCTGGTCACAGGTGAAGCCAGAACCCAACTCCTCCCACTCACCCCACTCCTCCCAGGTCCCTGCCAGTGCCTCCACCAGCATCTCCCAGAACGAACCAGTACAGGTGTGTAGATGCCACTGTGGCTGCCATGGTCACTCCATTCCCAACAACAGGTGAAAAGCTGCAGGGCTGATCCCCACCTGGGGTCCCATGTCTGTAACTTCTGCAGGACAGCCTGACACGCAACAAACCTGTCTGCTGCCAGTGCCTCTTGACAAATCTCATCCTTTCTGACAACAGGGTGTTTAAGGTAGCCCCTGAGAGTATGCTGAGTGCAGGAGACAGGCGGGATGGACCTCAGGTGTGGCTGGCCACGTGCAAACAGCCAAGGTGCTCTCTACATCCTAACAAACACTGTTAGACTCAGCGTGATTCAGGCCGGTCAAGAATGGCAGCTCAGTCACCTCAATGATGTCCACAATCAACAGACATTAAATGAGGGATCTTTAAAGAGGCACATACAAAGTCACCCACTGGCCAGAGACAAAAGGGCTGATATGAAAAACATGGTTTCCCCTGGGACTGACTATCCAGTCTCTAAACAGAGCTGGCGCTGAAAGCCCTGGAAACACGTGAACAGATGTGCATGGAATGCACCATGAAGGGCCCTTGCCCACTAACCCATTAGAACCTAAGCTCACAGCCTGAGACCCTTGAGAGGTCACTTAGCCACTGTGACACCATCAGTCCTGAGATCCAAGCATAGTATGCCAACCAGAGCCTGTGTTTTTTCTGCTGTTGTTGAGGCAGGGAGTGCCCCGTAATCCTGCCTGGCCTCCAAGAACACTGACAACATCTGAGGACCATGTACATCTGCACGTCATGTGCAGTTCGCACATGAGGGGTATGGTGGCAGGTAGATCTGAGTGCCTCCAGTGTGTCACCTACACGTCTAGCAGCCACCTAGAGCAAGATGCAAACCACAGCTGTGTGACTGGCATGGCGCCACCCTGAGGCTGGAGATGGTGGAGAATGGTGTAGGCCTACAGTCAGGAAGCTCGTGACTGCACTAGGTCCTGGCTCAAAATTTTTCCGTGTGGTGCTTAACTGACACTCCTCCCCAGCATCAAATCCTCAGCAAACCTCCCCAGGAGAGATCCACAAGGCAACGTGCGAACACAACCTGCAGACCACACTGTGGTCACGGCACTGACCTGCAGACTCAGAGCAGCTCCTCTCCCTGTCTCTCAGCATGCCAATATCTACAGCATGGGTGGTGAGGAGGCAGGACCATGCTCAACTTAAGCACTGTTGGTATGACCACAGCTCAGGCTGCTCCCTCCAGGGGACTCATTCCAGAAGGGACACAATTCCCTGGGCCAGCCTTTGTCCTGGGAGGGTGTGCACAGGCAGGAAACCATCATATAGATGTCCATACAAACTCCAAGAGCCTCACCACTTGAGAGAACCTGTGAGGAGTTCAAGAACTGCCCCAGGACATATGGGGACGTAACACTGTGTGCATGATCAGCAGCCCAGAGACAACAAGGGGTTCATGACAGCGCCTGACCTGCAGCTCATATGAAGCCCTAGGGATCCCTGAAGAACAATCAGGGACAGAGAATTCAACCACTTGTCTTGCACCTTCCTGAGGTCCCAGGGCAGTACCTCTCCCCTAAGGAAAGGGCATAGGGACAGAGCTGCCTTGGTTCCTGGTGTGGTTGTGGAGTGAAGCAGACCTGTACACAGGCACCTTGAGCTCTGGGCCCAGAGGGCATGGTGGCACATGAGCAACCAGCTCAGCCTGTACTTCATCACACCTGTGGGCTGCTGGAAGCTTGAGAGTCCCTCCCCAAGGAGCATGAGAAGCAGAGACCAAGCTCATAGTGCAGCCCACCCCATCTTGCTGACAAACTTGACCAGCCAGGTGCAGACACAGCTCTGCTTTTGAAGCCCAGGAATGTGCTGGGTGCTGCCCCGTGGCCCTGATTCATCCCACCATGGCTAAAGTAACTAAGAAGCACCAGGAGCTTGACACTCCCTTTATTTTAAATGGTGCCTGGCCACCCTCAGCATGAGATCTGTCCAAGACACCAGGATACAGATGATAGTCCCACCCTAGGAAGTGCCTCAGATAGACTGGGGGATAGCAACAGGGGAAAACAGCCTCCACCCAGGCCACTGTACAGCGCCCCAGTCCAGGAACTCCGTGTTGTCCCACCCCTGGAAACTGGGAATACCAACAGCATGTAAGGACACAGGGACATATCTGACTACGACCTTGCAATCAGAAAGCCAGACCACTCTGTCCTCTGCCAGCCACAAAGCCAAGACCCTACCCATGCTCAGAGCACTGTGCTTTCCATGGCATGACATGCTCACCACAGTCCCCCCAGCCGTGAGCACGACAGGCTCCAGAGAAAATCTCTGAGGGCTGTGGGGAGCTGGGTTGGAACAGTGCCTAAGAACCAGAGCCCAGCCATCCCACATGCCTGGCCAGGCAGGGAGTTGCCCACAGATGTCAGGGACACAAGGCCTCTGAGCACAGGGGGCTTACAAACAGCCCTTGTGACTCCAGGACGTGGGAGCCTGTCAGCCCAGAAGTGGTTCAACTGCCCCAAGACAGGCAACAGTCCCCTGGCCTGTGCCTAGACCATAGCAGGAACGACTGCCGTGTGTGTCCTAATGCTCAATCACTGAGGGCTGCAGGGAGGAACTCATGACCTTGGCTTCATCCCTGCTGCCACGGCATGGCTGAGACTTGGTGTGCTTACAATCCACTGAAATGGCACTTGGTCCCATGAGGCAGCACATCTGAGCCTGCCCCCAGAAGTCCCTGCCAACAGAATGGTTCGTTGCCACTCTCAATCTCCTGTAGGCCTGATGTAAACAAGGACTGAAGACTTGGGGCTTCAGAGGGAACAAGACCCCTAAGCAGCAGAGGCCTTTTCCAACAGAATGAAGTGTGATGCTCCCAGATGCGCATCAGGGCCTGGGCAGGCAGCTTCATTGTGAAAGTTCACAAGCATGAGGCTGCTTACTCTTGAGTCTGAAAACTGGGAGACAATGCCTGGAGCTCATTGCAGCCAAGCTAGAGAGGCCATTTTCTCACACGGTAGGACGGAGAGCCACTGAGTCTCTGAAGACACACTCTGGCCTCCACGTACGCACATGTAAGCGTACCCACACACACTTCAGGAAAACACACTCTCGCTGCACCACCATTCAAGTCCACAAGGCACCACAGACCTCCAAAAACTGAAAGAGGGCGTATAAGAAGGTTCACTGGGTGGAAGTGCTTGCTGCCAACCCTGAAGGCCTGAGTTCAATCCAATTACCACAAGTTGTCCTCTGGCCTCTAAGTGAGTGCGTGTTTGCACAAGCGTGTATGTGTGCCTCACTCGAGTGTGTACACAGAGTAAACACTTATAAGAAACACAGAGAATTATAAGAAAACTGGCACGGCGCAGATTCCCAGCGTACAGAGTGGAGACTCTGAAGGAAAATGCCTGGGTGCCCTGTGCCACTGCTGGCTGCTCTGTGCCGCTGCGGGAACAGTACAGATGCAGGCTGTTGAAAATGCACTCACGCTGTGTGCTGCCCTAGCTGACCCTTGCAAAAAAAAAAAAAAAAAAAAAAAGGCCCTTCTGCATGTCCACTACTCCTGTGTGCCCCACTCACTCAGGAGCACTGACAAAGCTTCCCCAGCCTCCCCACTTGCCAGTCTAGGGCATTTAGAGAATCAGTAGGTCTGTGCAGGAGAGTGGGGTTCTTTCCTAACTCCATAGCCAGAGGGATAGGAAAGTCTTAGTTGGGGGACACACCACACAGCAATTATAAATTCTCCCCTTGGGTGCTGATAGTCTACAAACTGGTCCCCTACTGAGATTGCTCCTATAGAGAGTAGCTAAATGTGCTTCCCTGTCACACTGTGTGCATAAACATCTCCCCACCCTGTCCAGCCTCCCCGCTCAGTTCACTGGATTGGAGAACTCTGTGCCCTTCTTCATTCCCACTCTGCTCCCTTACATCAGGTGGCCTAAGATCCACTTGCTCCTCTGGGCTGATAGGGACTGAAGCTCGCCCAACCTCCGGTTTTGCTTCTGCTTTTCTTCCTGTCAGTGTCCCTCTAGGCAGTGTGGGTTGGGACCATGATCCTTGCCTCAGCCTCTGAGCTGGGCTGACAGGTGCTTGCCCCAGCTCCACCCATAGTCACAGGTACTTCCCACCCCCTACCCACCCAGTCTCTCACCTTGTTTTTGAAGTACACTTCGATGAGCATGATGAAGCCTGCATAGCCCGATTCCTCCACTTTGTAGGGGGGCTCCTTGCACACTGTAAAGAGAGTAAAAATCTTCCATCAGCCCACCACAGCCCCTCCAGGCCCTCAGGCTGCTCTGCAGGAGAGCTGGCTCCAGGGACAATGGAGCTCCAAGTTAGGGCTTCTGGGAAATGACAGGGGAGAGTGGGGTCAGAAAGAAGGCAAGGCAGGGCCTCTGCATGGTCAACAGAGGGCACATCCAGTGACAAGCACCTTGGCACCAGGAATGCCAGGCAAGGGGCTCAGGGGCACCTCCCCAAGATCCTCAGACACACCAGCCTGAAAAGCCTGCCCTACTGTCTACCCAGTCTCCATACACCCTGCCCACATGAGGCTGCTCAAAGACAGCAGTCATGGAAGCAAAAGAGAAAGGAGAAAGGAAGATGAAAGAGGACAGGGAGCCGGAAGGAGTCATAAGGAGATGACAATGACCTTCTACACTTTGTGTGACTGTGGAGACTTAGCAAGCAGGTGACCTATGGGGCTTAGGGACCCCTGAAGGCAAGACTGAGCAGACAGCTTTGTATGGGACCCAGGCAGGCAACTCCAAGGGCTGGTCTAGCCTGTGGCTCCTCAGGACTGGAGCTGCAGGGCAGGCATGGGACAGGCAGGCCCAAGACTCCCTTCTCCCTCCTCTGCCATGGTTGGGCTGTGCAGCACACTCACTGTTTCCCTGCCCTAGCAGTAGCTCGGGGACACCTGCACCAGCACTTCCTGGGGACAACACATGAGTCACTACAGCCACAAAGCAATGCCTATGCTTGCTCACTCCTTCTCCATTCACTGCGGTGTTCCTGGGGCAGAAGGGCTAGGACAATGTCAGACGGGCCACTGCAGCAACCACCACCCCTGCTTTTTCCTGGGAGAGCAGCATCTTTGAACTGATGGAGGTGGAGAGTGTGGCCCAATTCCTGGTTCCCACTAGTATGGTTTCCATTCCCCATACAGGCTTCCTGCTGGAGATACCTTGGCCTCCTGGTGCCCGAACTGTTCTTCCTAGTGTCCTCAGTCTTGAAGCACCACACCCCACTGTTTCTCCTAAGGTCCTCAGTCCTGGCTCCCCCCCACCCCCCATTCAAGGCCACCAGGCTGTTGTTCTCTGGTCAACTTCCAAACCTGCCAACAGCTCCAGATGGGCCCACGGCGCACTAAGTGCTGCAGGTAGGGTTTTTTTGCTGTTACCCACCCCTGTACTGTCTAGCACCAGGTCCTGCTGGGCAGCTTCTGCTCAGTCAATCAGCCAACAAAACCAATCAACCTATCACCTGAATCCTGCACCTGGCTCCCCTTCATGGTGCCCACTGTGGCTCTCCACCAACCCAGGGGCCACCTCCTGGCTCCAGCTACCTGCAAGGTACTTCACCACTCTTAGACTCTCCAAAGAAAGGCACTGGTTCCTAGGTCCTAGTCCTACTCAGCAAGCAATGGCCAAAAGTCACCCCCCCACACACACACAGAGCTCAGTACTGTGTTCCTCACACACTGGGTGTAAATCTTGCTCCATCCCTCCAAGTCACAAGCTGCTTTGCTTTAGTCTTATCTCTAGGACTCTCCACAGACAGCAGTTCAGAAAGCAGCCACCACATGCCACTGGCTAAGGCAAGCCAGTCTCTCCATATCTTCCTAAGAAAAACAAACCAGACTCTCCACTGCCCAACCCACTGACAGTCTGAAAGCTTCAGAGCACTTCTCAATGAGGTCTGTGTCAAGATGAAGGGCAGAGAAAAGTCCTGCTACCTGCTGAGAACAACCCTTTTCCCTTCCTCCCTTTCTTTCTTTCTTTCTTTCTTTCTTTCTTTCTTTCTTTCTTTCTCTCTCTCTCTCTCTCTCTCTCTCTCTCTCTCTCTCTCTCTCTCTCTCTCTCTCTCTCTCTCTCTCTCTTTCTTTCTTTCTTTCTTTCTTGTTTTTTTGAGACAGGGTTTCTCTAGCTTTGGAGCCTGTCCTGGAACTAGCTAGCTCTTGTAGACCAGGCTGGCCTCAAACTCACAAAGATCTGCCTGCCTCTCCCCCGAGTGCTGTGATTAAAGGCGTGCACCATCACCGCCCGGCTGTAACAATCCTTTTCTACACTATGAATATATATTACTCTCATTGGTTAAAAAGCAGACAGGCCAGTAGATGCGCAGGAAGTTAGGCAGGAAAGTCAAATGGGATGGGAAGGAGAGTGGAGTCAAGAGAGACGCCAGTCAGCCGCACAGGAAGCAGACATGCTAGAAGACAGGTAAAGACTCGAGCCACGTGGCAATATGTAGGTTAATAGAAACAAGTTCAGTGATAAGAGCTAGTTAGTAATAAGCCTAAGCTATTCAGCTGACCATTTATAATACTAAGCCTCTGAGTGGTTATTTGGGACTGGGCAGTCAGGACAGGAAAATCTCCATTTACAGTCACCACTGAGCCTCATCCCTACCCACATACTCTAACCCCAACACCTTTCAATAAGACCTTTAGGTCTCATGTATGAAAGGCCACGTCCCAGCAGGAGAGGTCTGGGTTCCCAGGGTCTCTGACCTTCAGGTCACTAGCTGCTCAGGGGGAATCTCTGCAAGTTTTTCACATCTCAGCCCATCCACATAAAGGAAGAAGCCCTCCTGTGTGTCTAAGGTTCCAAAAAGACCTCACACCCTCCTCCAGTGTCCAGCAGAGACAGACAGGGCTCTACAGGGACTCCTTGTGCCACAAAGTCTCACAAAGCAAAAAGGAAACTGAAATCTGGACTAGCAAGATGACTCAGAAGGAAAAGGAGCCTGCCATGGAACTGACCTAGAACCCACATGGTAGAAGAGAAAACACTGTCTTCTACCTTCACACAGGCACTATGAGCACCCCTCCCCCAACACACACAAAAGAAATTACAACGTAATTTTTTTTTAGGAGCTGGAGAAATGACAGATCTTGCAGAGAATCCCAGTTCAGTTTCCAGCACCCTCACAACTACCTTTAATTCCTGCTCCAGGGGATTCAATGCTCTCTTCTGGCCTAATGGAGCACCTGCACTTTGGTACACACACAGACACAGAATGAGAAATGTAAAACTGGTAAAATATTTAAAGAATACAATGTTAAAGATGAGTAAATTCAATGGAAGCTGCTTGGGCACGAAGTAAGCAGGAGCAGCAGAGCCCAGGTAACTGACAGCTGTTTGGTAAGCACATGGCAGGCACTACAGCATGAAAGCCAGTGAGCAGCTCCTCAGTCAACCATGAGTGCGAACCAGAAGGAAGCAAGTGGGACTGCCAGGCAAAGTGGGCATGGCTAAAACATGAGCCTGGCTGCCCTGGAATAAGAGAAGGTTCCTAGAGCTCAAGTGGAGAGTGCTATGCTGTGCTGTGCTAGGCTGTGCTGGGTTAGGCTATGCTGGGCTGCGTTAGGCTGTGCTAGGCTGTGCTAGGCTGTGCTGTGCTGGGTTAGGCTGTGCTAGGCTGTGCTAGGCTGTGCTATGCTGTGCTATGCTGTGCTGGGCTGTGTTAGGCTGTGCTGGGCTGTTCTGGGCTGTGCTATGCTGTGCTGTGCTCCCAGCACAGCATTCTAGGACAGAGGAGAGTCAGGAGTACAAGTTCAAGGTCATTCTCAGCTACAAACTGGAAGTCAATTTAGGCTGGGGTACAAAACCCTGACTCAAGAAAATTAAAACAATCATGAACCAGGCAGTGGTGGCTCATGCTGATTGCCACAAAGTTTGAAGCCAAGTTGGGTGACATAGTGACTCCCTATCTCAACAGGTTGGGCCTGGCTCACTTGGTAGTCTTTATCCAAGGAGCATAAAGCCCTGGGCTCCACCACCCAGGTGTGGCAGTCTGGTGCATTCAGACCTGTCACCACAGCATTCCAACAGCAGACGCAGGCAGGTCAAGAGTTCAAGGTCATCTTCAGTTGCAGGGCTAGTTCGAGGCCTCCGTAGACTCAAGAAAAAAAAAAAAAAACTAACAATAAAGGTCTAACCTCACCAGCACAGTGTGACTGGGTGGCAATGGCCTTTACAGTGAGCCAAGGCTTGTGGTCATGGAGGCACTGGGTTGACTAGGAACTACCTCCTCATTAAAAGCGCCCCCAAGATCCCAGAGTGCGAGGGGCGCAGAGGAAGATCTTGTGAGGGAGGCCTGAGGGTAGTTGCGGTGCACCACCAACTCTACAGGATGAAGGGAGGGCAAATACACCCAGGGAAAAAGCAAGTCCAGGCCACAGAAGATGTCACTGCGGGGCAGGGTGGGGCACCTGTGACTCCAGCACTCAGGAGGCTCAGGGAACCACAAATGAGGAAAAGCACCTGCCTTCTGACCCTGCAATGACCTCAAGTGCTCTCACCTCAAGTCAGAGGTGAGGTCCAGAGAACAACCAGCTGACCCTACCCTGAGTCCGATCTGTAGTCAGAGCTGCAATCTGTACAATCAGCCTCACTATCCACCACCCCCTACTCTGGAAGGGGGATGCGCATGAGTGTAGAACCATGGTGGGGTGAGGGGCAGGCCCCCAAGAGTACTGTGGAGGTTCCTAGAGAGACAAGTCTATATCACAGGTCCTCAGCCACCAGCCAAAGCTGACAGGGAAAAGAGGCCATGTGTACTCAGTAAACACTGTGGAGGACTCAGGTCTCTGCAGATGCCAGTCCCACAGACAGGGCAATTGATGTGATCTTGGCATTGAGCATGAGCAGGACTAGCCTAGATAGCAACACAGGGCCTCATCGTATAGTCCAGGCATATCCATCAATGCATGACCCTCTAGAGTACAGAGGCTGCAGGGAATGCACCACTGCAGCCAGCTGACCTCACTTTAAATCACAGGTTGACAGGCAGCTTGCACCGCTGAGCTGACTGCTCACCTATGAGGGCTGTCAGGAGATAGGTGCCCGTCTGACACGTCCACAAATACCTGCTATGTTCTAAGATGGAGGAAACCAAGGTGCTGGGGGACGATGAGGGGAGCGGACGGGTGGATGGCCGTGTGGCTAGGTAGATGACTAGAAGGATGGATGGGTGGGCAGGCGGGCAGGGATGGGGGATAGTTGTGTGGCTGGGTAGGGGAGCGAGTAGATGGCCAGGATGGGTGGGTGGGGAGAGTGGTGACGAATGTGTGGGTGTGGGTGGGCGATGGAATGGTAGGTGGCAGGCAGGTCAGTAGATGGTACCTGACGAGAAGGAAGAAGAAAGGCAGGTAGAAATAGAGAAGATGAGCACAGGGGGAGAATTATGACGGACAATACAAAGTCAGAAAAAGAAAAAATAGTAAAGCAGAAAAAAGAAACCCCCGCTGCCCTTAGAAACGCTTGGCCCCAAGCATAACCTTCAATGTGACATATGTCACCCACTGCGGGCCCATAGTCAACATAGCGGGCTACAGTCCACATAGCAATGTCGAAGGTAAATGATCCGGAAACAGCTCTCTCCATCTGAAGAATAGATCTTCACTACAGAAAAGCATTCTGTCCATTACTAATATACCCAAGAAAACAGTATTTGTTGGTAGCTGATCCCACCCCCCTAGTGAGGAGCCCATAGAATCCACCATCCTTGGAGTTGGGGTGTAACCCAGCTGTAAGCACCCCCGTGAAGTGCAAATCTGTGTTCCACCATCACATAGCAAAAGAAAGAAAAGTGCTATGCACTGCGGGACAGGAGCACGCTCAGCTTGAGCAGAGCGGAGACTCAGCAGTGCAGAAGGCGACCCAGCCTATACACATACTTGATAGAAACTATCTGCCAAAGTCTGCCAGGATGATCTTCCACAGAAAGTCACCTTTAATCACAAATCCCAACAGACTGTCCCCCGGGAAATGTGGAGAAGAGTGATGGGAAGCAGGTGCCACAGCCTCGGTGAAACGGTACCAGAAAGAGATGCATGCGCAAGGACAGTAGATATAGGAGTGCCTGGAATCCTACCCTAAAGAGTATACGGTTTTTATTGAAAATAGATTCTTTCATACATTATATTCTGATTAGTTTCCCCTCCCCCAACCCCTCTCAGATCCCCACAACGTCCCCACCCACCCAAATCCACATCCTTTCTTCCCCTCTCTCATTAGAATACAAACAGGCATCTAAAAGCAACAATACAAAATAAAACAAAAACAAACAAACCAGAATAGAAAAAAAGCAAACAGTAAGAAAAAAAGGAGCTAAAGAGAAAGCACAAGTAGTAGTTACAGATGCTGAGACATACACGTTCACACACAGAGAAATCCCACAAGTAACATAAGCCAAAGATCTGCAAGAGGGGGAACCCAAAGCACTGTGAGATAAGGGGAAAAAACCCTCCCAAAATACTACTGAGTTCATTTTGTGTTGGCCATCTACTGCTGGGCATGGGGCTGCCCTTAAGAGTGGTTTGTCTACCCAGCGAGACCCTCAGAATCCTTAAACCATAACCCTGACTGCTTCTGGCCTGTGCTGGTTCTTGGCTATTGCAGTTCCCATGAGTGGGCAGAGCAGTCACTAGTCACACCACCAGGCTGGAATTGGAGGGGCACTGGTAGGGTGGACCAAGGAAAGGGCACTCACCACGCTTGGGTTTGGGGAAGCTGTCATGCAGTCGGAAGATGACCTTCTCCACGAAGTGCTGGATGTCACACTGCTCAGGGCCACGTACGAAGACCATCCAGTCATGGGTGAAGCCCTCAGTGGTGGGCTTCTTGCGCAGCTGGGCACGGTGCCCCAGCTCTAACTTCACCTGGACAGTGCACTGAGCGGGGGGGGAGAGAGAGAGATAGAGAGGCAGGGCCAGGTCAGCATGGAGGCAGAGTTACACACTGCTACCCTGCACTCTGGCCTCCGGGACACTGTCAATGCTGGCTGTGGGTGCTTCTGTGTGCTTCTAGGATGCAAACACACATGTACTACACTCTCAGCATGAGAAAGGGCGCAGGTCCTGGCTCCTCCCACCAGCACAGCAGCTGTGGCCCCTTCAACTCCATGGACATCCCAGCTGATTCATTCATCACTAAGAGGACAGAAAGGTCCTCTCCACAGGGCAGTTTTCCCTGGTCACCTCCCACAGGCTCTGTGGCCCCTGCTGACCACTTGGACCTCACAGAGCACAGCTAGGTCCTCAGCTGAAGGGCCCACGGTGCCGGCCTAGCCAGCACAGCAGCTCCCGAGGGAGCGCTCTCACTCTCCCCACTCCTGAGGGTGTATGACAAGGGATCCTGAAATCCCAGGTGGCTCAGGCCAGCCCCAAAGTAAATGCAAAGACACTAAACTCCAAGAGATTCCCAACACAAGGGCAGGGCCACCTCCAAAAGGCAATCAACTAGAATGTCTGCAACACGGAAAACCCTCTCTAGACACATTATGTGCGCACACGTGCGTGTATGTGTGTGAGTGGTGTGCACAGGCCCTGAGTTGACAATGGGTTCTTCCCCACCATTCTCCACCTTACACATCGATGAAGGGCCTCTTGCCTGAGCCAAGAGCATGTTTGTCTGGCTATTACATGTTGCTAGCTTGCTCAGGTGGTCTTAGTTTTTAACAACCTGACATAAGCCAGAGTCTTCTGAACAGGGAAGTTCAACTGAGAAAAGGCTTCTATTGGATTGGCCTGTGGTGTTTCTTGATTAATGATTGACATGTGAGCGCCCAGTCCACCATGGGCAGGCGGTCCTGGGACGTATAAAAAAGCAGAACTAAGGAAAGCACGGGGAACAGGCATCAATTTCCCTCCAAGATGGGCTGTGATTATGAGGTTGGCAAAATCAACCCTTCCTTTCCTGCCCCAGCTATCTTTGGCCATGGTGTTTACCCCAGCAACAGAAAGTCGGACGAACAGGCCATGAGACCTCTGCCTCCCCAGTGCTGGCCTGCCTTTGATATGAGTGCTGGGAGCTCAACTCCACCTTCATACTTGCACAGTGAGTGTTTTAGCCAATGAGCCATCTCCTCAGCCTTTTTACGTCTTTAATGTAGTGTATGTGCACAGGTGGTGAACATGTGTGTATACATGGAGGTAGTGGACGGCTTTGAACGACACCTCAGCAATACTATTTACCTTTTCTAAGATTTATTTTTACTTTATTTACGTGTTTATCTGTGTATCTGTGTGTGTGGGGCTAGGGGCCGGGGGAGGTCAGAAGAGGGAACCAGATCCCCTAGAACTGCTGTTATAGGTGCTTGTGAGTCACCCTGAGGATGCTGGGAACCCAACTCCAGCCCTCTGCAGGAGTAGCAAGTGCTCTTAACAACTGAGTTTCTCCAGCCCCCCAATTCTGGAATCATGAATACACACCACATCTAGGTTTTACTCTTTACTGAGTTACCCCTTCAGCCCAAAGAGAACTTTCTTTGGGGGGGGGGGGAGTTGTGGTGTGTACTGGGTATTGAACAGAGGCTCTAATGCACGATAGGCAAGCACTGTATCACTGAGCTACAGTACCAGGCGCTCCCTAGACACTGATTTTTGAAACAGGGTCTCACTGTGGAACCTGCCCTGTACACCAGACTTGGATGCAGGGCTGAGACTTAAGGTATGTACCACCACGCTCCACCCTAGCCTTCTCCCTCCACTCACCACCAGATAGGTTTCTCTATGTAGCCCTGGCTGTCCTGGATCTCACCCTCTATACCAGGCTAGCCCTGAACTCAGAACTCCTCCTCCCTCGAGTGCTGGGATTATAATCGTGTGCTATCACTACCAGCTATCCTAGGCTTCTATTTATTTATACATTTATTATTTTGGTTTTCCAAAACAGGGTTTCTGGAACTCACTCTGTGACCAGACTGGCCTCAAACTCAGAGGTCCGCCTGCTGGGATTAAAGGTGTGCACCACCACACCCATCTTTACCCCAGCCTTTTTTTAAAGACGAGGTCTCACGACGCAGCCCAGGCTGGCCTTGAATTCCCCACCCTTCTGCAGCTGAGGGCTGGGATCTCTTTCTCTCCTGTCTAACCCGACAGTCACCCAGGCTAAGCTGGCTTGCTAAGTGCTCTACCTAGATAAGCAAGACAATCAGGCAGGACGTCCAGGCTGCCTGCCAGGAACTCCACACACTGGTCTCTGCTAGCCCTCTCCAGGGGCCCAGACCCTATAGGTCCCACCTATGCCCCAACTCCTCTCCGACACCTGACCACATAGCCCTCCAGAATCTGTGTACTCAGATCTCTGCCAAGACAAGCATCCTTTGGTTTCTTACGAAAAGTTCCATGGTTCTAGGTCTATTGGAGGGCTGGCAAGAGGGCAGGCAGGTAGGAGATGCGAGGGAGTGAGTAAAGGCAGGGCCACCTGAAAGACGTGCTCGACCACAAATGGTGAGTGGGGTAGAGCTGGAGAAAGGGAACGGAGGACTGGCAGGAGAAAGCAGCTGGACCTAAGCGCAGAGACCTATCTCTGGGACAATGGGGGCAGGGCTGCAATTCTGCAAGGAGCGGAGAGCAAGTACTGGGGACGTCCAGGGGAACTACACATCAACTCCTAGAAACACATAGCTGGGTCTGGTGCCTGCCAGTGACTCAGCAGAGGACCAGCCTGTGTTACATGGATGCCTGTGTGGACACACTGAGCACAGGATGGAGAATGTTCAACCTGACTCTGGAGCAATACTGTCAGCACCCTGGCCATTTGTGATCAATAGGGCCACTGCTGGCTGGAGGCTCCCTGGACTCCTAAACACTGGTGACCCTACTCTCTGAGCCACCTGGGAATTTCGGTCTGCTGTGGGCCTGTCTCCCTCAATCTACAACTTGCAGCAGAGCCCTGGGCCGGCTGTCTGACAGTACTGGTGACATGGGGTTCCCAGTCGGGTCACAGCACAGGCAGCACAGTGGCTACTGCGAAAGAACAAATGACCACAGTTCCATTGGAGCTGGGGACACAGGCGCCAGAACTTCATGGCACAAGCCAAAGTAAACAGGAGGTTTCAAGGCTGTGGTAGACTGTGCCCAAAGCACTGGCTGGCGACAGCGATGCCCAAGGGGCCGGTGTCAACTGGGGCCACAACACCCCTAGCCGAGGACGCCACAGTCTGGCCCAGCAGCGTCCCAGTCTCCCATACTAACCATCTTTGTCCTTCCTGAGCTGGACCCTGAGAGGTCACAACTTTCCAAAAATAGTGGCAGTGGGACAGCACAGGACCTGTACCACCAACATGAGAAAGGCACTTGAAGCTGCAGCAGCTTGAGCTGAGCCCCAGCCACCCAGGGGCCATTATCGCACAGGCCCCTCCTTGCTGTCCTCTACCTGGAGCCCTTGAGCCCGCAGAAGTAGAGCCACACTTGAGCAAAGCGGGCAGCTGGTTCTCCAGGAGCGGTGCTGATGCAAGCGGCACTCCCACAGCCAGCACAGCTCTCCTCACGCTGTCTTGCCCTAGAAGGTCCTCCGCACTGTGAGCACTTGTTGCACAGATGCCTCTGCACAACCCAGAACTGGGAACTAAAGCGACCCTGCTGCCTGCACCCAGGAAACCCAGGACCTGCCCAGGAAAGTGTCACCCATCCTGCTGCTGGAGATCAGAAGCCAAGGGATGCAGTGGCCTGAAGGCTCAGAGTGCCATCTGGGGACAGTTAAGCTTGGGCTGGAGGCTTCATGCTGCCAAGTCAACTGGCAGAGGGCATTCAGACCTAGAATCCCAATCCAGCAAGCCAGGCAAACAGCATGTGGGGCATCTCATAGGCCTTTCCTGAGCGAGACTGCTCTCTCTAGGTGTGGATGGGCAAAGGGCCAAAATATCGTATTTCACAGGTCTGTGTGATTCCAAATCCAGCCATCCACCCATCCATCTATTCACCCACCATACATTCACATATCCTCCAATCCACCCATGCACCTACCAATCCATCCATTCACCCACCCACACACCCATGCATCAACCCACCACATCTACCCATCTGTCTTCTCCCACCCAAACACCCAGCCCAGCTGGGGCCCAGGAGGCAGTCATTAGCTGTTAATTTTCCTATAGGCTTTCACCGGATTTCTGGAGGGAATTCTTTGTAACAAATGCCCTTTCCTCTGGGAATTCACATGTTACCCTATGGTGTAATTACACCTATCACCTGGCTCCTGGAGCCAGTACCTTGGTATGTACCTGGCTCTCCCCTTTAATGAGAAAAAACGTCAGGCCCACCCCATAGCAAGGTCCACACACACAGATGGGGAAGGAGCCAGAACCCAGACCCAGGACCCCACAGAGCATCGGTGACACAAGACCAAGTCAACTGAACTCTCTAGAACCTTGTCCCTCTAATCCCAGACAGGGCTCCGGGGGAAGCAGGTGCCCTAAGATGATCAGTAAAGCGAAAAGCACCAGACTAAAAGACAAAATGAGTCTGGAGGACAGCCAAAAACAAACAAACAAACAAACAAACAAACAAACAAAACTAACCAGCAGCTCTGGCCCCGGGCTCCAACCACTACCACCCCTTCGGAAAGGGCACAAGGCTCAAGACAGAGGGACGAGAAGAGGCTGGGAAGGAAGGGGTGTGCTGTCCACATGGGTATGGCGGTACTGAAGACAGATGGGGAGTGTCCACAACACTGGGACAGACACCATGTGTCTCCTAGGGATGTGGCAACAGTCCTGGGCAGGGGTGTTTCAACTGTCAGCAATCCCAGTCCAGGCCCCTCACCCCTGCAAAGCAGAGTAAGAAAGCCTGAGACTAGCTTCAGAGGACCAGGGATGTGGCTCCAGCACCTTACCCACAGCCTCCTATGGAGAGGCAGTAACACTCAGAACATCAGGAAAAGATGCTGGCTCCGACTGTCCCAACCTCCCCACCTGAGCCAAGTCTCTGCTCCCAAGCCAGGCTGTGGGCCTGTGTGCCACCTGCGACCACACTGCACCCCTTCTGAGGCCAGGCCTGTGACTCTGGGAAGGGGGCTCCCAGGTTCTTTGGGGATCAGGAACACTGGGATGCTGACACCCTCTCTAGCTGTCTGCTGGGGAATCCCACTGGACTCTCAGACCCTTCCCATTTTCCAGCATTGTACCCAACAAACCAATTCCATTCCATTCCTCCCCAAGGTGAGTAGCAGTCCTGGCCATGTCCCTGCTCAGCACAGAAATCCAATACAACAGACAGCACTGGAGGGGACAAGGTGGCACGAAGGGAACATCTCAGACACTTTCCCGGCCTTCCTATCCATAAGGGAAGCAAGAAGCCCAGGGGAAAAAGCAAACTACGACTTATGTGCTTGCCTCTGCACTGACCTCTGGGTCAGCACCCAGGGTCCAGTCCACTGCTTCCCTGCAGGGTACAGCCCTGGATGGAGGGAGGCTGGGACTCTACCTGTGCACCTGCACTCCCCACACGGGTCTCCCAGCTGCAATGGGGGCAGCTACTGGGTTCTCTGGAGCTGGCAGAGAAGGAAGGGCAGATGACAATGCAGACCAACAACCCAGCTCAGCGCCACCAGAGCATTTCCGATGGCAGGGTCCTGTCTGTACAGCCTCCTGGATGGCCAGGTGCTCAGTCATGGTGGCTGCCTGTGACCTAAAGTCTCAATTTTTCACGTTACTTGGTTAAAACCTAAAGGCAGCTACAGTCACAACTGAGCTCAGGCTGAGAGGAGCCTTTTCCCCACTGCCCCTGAGACTGCCACCTTTACTCAGCATCCCAGCCATGAAGTGACAGCACCCAGCACATCACAGAGGGAATGGCCTCCAATCTCTGGTGGAGACTCTGGTAGGGACAGAGGCCATGCCCTGCACTTTTGAGTGCAGAGGGTGCTGAAGGGACTGGGACTTTGCGTGTGGTTCAATCAAGGAAGAGCCCAGGTAGCAAGCAGGCTTGCAAAGCAGTCTGTCTGTTCGCTAGCAGAAAGCCAAACACACCAGATCCAAGAGTGATGGCACCTGCCACCTGCCCATGGATAGTGGGAAGGTTCCTGGCCCCTGCAGCTGAAACTACACAGCCACATGGCCAAACCAGACAAAGCCGCCTCCATGGCGCCAGCAGTCAGGAATGCCCCAACCTGCCCTTGCGAACAGCAGAGGAAACCATCAGCTGCCACCCCCACAACCCCATACCTTCCCAGGACGAGGCCCCTGAAAACTTGGGCTTGGGAAGGAAGGGGGAGATGTGACCCTGGTGGGAGTAATTTGAAGATGGGGAGGAACTCACTTGGTGAGATGTGGGTAATACGGGCACAGGGCCAGAAGGGACTCAGGAACCAACAGCAGCGCTGGTTACCAAGTGGGAGGGCTGCCAGTGGGAGCCTGGGGAATCCACCTGTGCCTAGGTGAGGCTGACAAGCGAAGGGAGTGTGAGGTGAGGGGTGGGGTGGGGTGGGGGAAGGAAAGATGGTCCAGACAGAGGACAAAACTGCACTAGGATCACTGGACAGTCTTAAAACAGGTCCAGGAGCAATGGCGGCCAAACCCAAGGGACGTAACAGGAGTCTTAGGGTCTGAAGAGCTTGTGGGTACCAGATCAGAGCAGAGACTGCCCTTGGTCTGTCTGAAGGAAGGTGCCACCCTCGGCACTGGGCACAGAGGAGGGTGGGCAGCAGGGTGGGTGAACGGGGCTGCAGAAGTCAGTTCCCCGGGGCAGTCCTGTGCACAGGGGTAGGAGAACAGGGGCAGGCCATGCAGAAGAATGGGAACGTGGCCTGAAGTAGTATCTCAGATGGGAGCGGGTCTAACTGGGGCAAGAAACATTCAAAACATTTGGGGCCAACCAGTACACAAGTACCTGTTTGGGGGTTCATGGAGTTTGGGAAGCCTTGGGGCCAGAGGTTCAGGAAGAATTCCCTCCACAGAGGGAGGGCCAGATATGGATAAGTGTGTGGCATGTAAGGGTATGAAAGGGGATTTGGGCAGACCGAGAGTTCCTGGACACTTTACTCGAGTCTCCACAGGTTCAGAGCCACGCTGGGACCCCAGAGGCTGGAAGTTCCACTGGAGCTCTGAGACATGTTTCCAAGGGTTCTGGGCCAGACAAGGGTGCCAGGGGCTGTGGGATGCACTGGAGTTCTGAGGGGAGTCTGCCTATGATCCACAGCAACTGTGAGTACCCTGGAGTTCCCAGACAGCCTGGGTGGCTCTGGAATTCTTATGGACGCCAAAGGATTCCTGAGGATTCTGAACCAGAATAGGACCCCTAAGGTGCTGTGGGTGGTTATAGCGTTCCAAGTCTTCCTGGAGAGTTGTCGACCCGGCGGGGGAATCCCCAGGGTGCTATGGTAGCACTAAAGCTCCAAGGGGGAATCCCAAAGGGTTCCCGAACAGGCTGGGATGTCCAGGGTGCTAAAGCCCTGGGATCCTGAGAGGCGCCTCGGGAATCTGTGTGTACACTGGGGTTCTAAGGCATGCCTCCGGGACCTCTGAAACGAAATGGAGTTTCCCAGGGTGCTGAAGCCCTGAGGTCCGGAGTGGTGCCCAAGGGGTTCTAAAGGGTGTCTCAGAGGGCTCTGGGCCAGGCTGTGTCGCCCAAGATGCCGTGGCGGCTCCAGAGCGATGTAGATTCCTCACTCAAGAAAAGGGTTTTCCGGGGTGGAGTGGATGTCACTAGGGTGCTGGAATGCCCCCAGGGGGTTCCGTAGCAGAGTTGGGGTCGCGGTGGGGGAGGGGCGCGTGGGGTCGCGATGGGGGAAGGGCGCCCCGATATGGCGATGGGGGAGGGTCGCCCCGGGGTCGCGGTGAAAGGGGGAGGGGAGAATCGGGCCGTGCACGCGCACATCGAGCGCGCGCGGGGTCGTGTGCGCGCAGGGCCGGCTGCCGCGCCACGGGAGGCCGGTCCCGGGCGGCGGCTTCTCACCTGATTGTCCATGGCTGGCGCCCGCCCCGCCCCCGGGCCCGCGTCGCTCCCGCCGCCGCCGCTCAGCGCCGCCCCACCGCCCTCATTGTCTGTCGGGCGCCACCGCCGCCGCCGCTCCGGGCCGCCCGCCCGCCAGCCGCGCTGAACCGGAAACCGCCGCCAGCCCGGGCCGCTCAGCGACCGCGGGCCCCCAGCGGCCGACTCGGGCCCGGCCTCGCCAACAGACACGCCGCCGAGCCTATCGGAAGACCGGACAGCCGCGCGCGGGGCGGGACTTCCGTACTGGTGGGGGCCCGCCAGGCTGCAGGCCGAGCGACGAAGCCGTCAGCCAATAGGAAGCAGGCGCCATAGGGGGCGGGCGGAGGGAGGGAGGAAGGCGCGAGGCGAGCTCGGCCGAGCGGCGCGAAGTGTGCGCCGCACGTGGAGGGGGCGGGGCCAGGCGGCGGTGTGACGCCTGCGCGCTGGGCCCCGAGCGTCCCCAAAATGGCACTACGGCTTCGGGTACGAGCCCTGGAGAGGGAGGGGACACCGGCGACAAGTCGCTGCCGTGTGGTGTAACGAGAGATCAGTTTACCGATCTGGGTCGTACAAATCTAATGGCTTGAGCGCGTTTCTCCCTCCCAAGCCTACAGTTTGTGCATCTGTAAAATCCGGACGGTGGCGTCAATCCCGGGTCTCCCGCAGCCGAGGCACATAACTTCAGCGCCCTCTTATGGCCTCCTCGGGCACTGCACACAGGTGCAGGAGCTTGCACACAGACACAGAATTTAAGATGTCTTTTAAAAGATTTATTTATTATGTATACAGCATTCTTCCTCTATGTATGTCTGCAAGCCAGAAGAGGGCACTAGATCTGATTACAGATGGCTGTGTGGTTGCTGGGAATTGAACTCAGAACTCTTAACCTCTGAGCCATCTCGTTAGCCCCCTAATTTAAGTCGTTTGAAAAACATACATGCAGAATTGTCCAGTGGTTCTTCCTGTGGCTGTAACAGTGCACATTGAAGTGGTGCCATTCTAAATGGTCAGCAGTCTCAGCACCGGGAAAGGACCCAGTCAGTGCTCTTTTGTAGACTAGAGCTGTTTGCTGTTTGTTTGTTTGTTTTTGGTTGGTTGGTTAATTTTGTTTGTTTTTATTCAAGACAGGGTCTAACTGGGTAGCCCTGGCTGTCCTGGAACTCGCTCTGTAGAAAGGGCTGGCCTCAAACTCACAGAGATCCTACTTCCTCTGCCTCCAGAGTGCTGGGACTAAAGGTGTGTGCCACCACAGCCAGCAAGTATGACTATGGCTGTTTGAATACCCTGCCATACTGAAGATTGAACCCAAGGCCCCCACTTTCACGCTGCACACACAGACCTGTTCTCACTTTTTATTTGGAGGCCAGGACTGGGGCTTAAGTCGTTAGCCTAGACTCAATGCCAAAGCCTTGGGTCCCAGCCTCACACCCCATAAACCAGGTTCAGTGGCACATGCCTGTTCTCCTAGTGCTTGGTAGGTGGAGACAGGAAGATTGTGAGTGCAAGAGCACGGGGAGGAAGCTCCCTGCCCTCCCTTGTTTGCAGAGTCAGGGTGCTAAGCCACTTTCAGAGAGACTAGGATGGGTAAAGGGACATAACCGAAGAGGGACAGCCGTGCGAATGCTGAGAGGGGCTAGAAGGGAATGGCATCTGCATACTGTCCTGGAGACGTGAGCCGAGGGCTCGGGTCTAGTTGTCCAGATCTCACGTTAGACTGGAGGGATTCAAACTCCTGAATGTTCTCCTCTGTCTTCCACGTGTGTGCCATGACAGGCATGCCCACGCGCCCAACAAGAGCCAATGGGGAAGTCACCCCAGTGTGGCTGGTGACTGACTAAACACGGCATTCGACAGAGTAGCAGAGAAGAAGACGGCACGCTAGGACATCTGCAGACAAATGGAAGGATGTCCTAGCTCCAGTGACTTGATGCTCAGTGGCGTGGACCAGACCCAGAGGATACACACTGCAGTATCCCACTTCCAGGAGGGAGGGATGGAGTTGGTGTGGAATGGGGGTGGAGCTGGAAACACATTGGAGCAACCCTTGAGAAATAGAGGCAGGACAGTCTCAGGTCCAGCCTGAGCTACAAAGTAAAACCATATCTCAATAACCCTATCAAAACACCAACCTTGCCCAGCAAAATCCCAGAAAAATTCTTCAAAAACCTCGAAAGAATGTTACTCAACTTCATTTGGAAAAGCAAAAAACCCAGGATAGCCAAAACAATCCTGAGCAATAAAAGAACTTGTGGAGGCATCACAATCCCTGACTTCAAACTCTACTACAGAGCTCCAGTACTGAAAACAGCCTGGTACTGGCATAAGAACAGACAGGAGGATCAGTGGAACTGAAAAGAAGACCCGGATATCAATCCACACATAATCGAACACCCGATGTTTGATAAAGAAGCAAAAAATATCAAATGGAAAAAAAAGCATATTTAACAAGTGGTGCTGACATAACTGGATATCAACATGTAGAAAAATGAAAATAGACCCATATCTATCACCATGCACAAAACTCAAGTCAAAATGGATCAAAGACCTCAACATAAAGCCAGCCACACTGAACCTTATAGAAGAGAAAGTGGGAAGTACACTTGAATGCACTGGCACAGGGAACCACTTCCTAATTAGAACCCCAACAACACAGACACTGAGAGAAACAATAAATGGGACCTCCTGAAACTGAAAAGCTTCTGTAAAGCAAAGGACGTGGTCAACAAGACAAAACAACAGCCTACAGAATGGGAAAAGATCTTCATTAACCCCACATCAGACAGAGGTCTGATCTCCAAAATATACAAAGAACTCAAGAAATTGGTCATCAAGCCGGGCGGTGGTGGTGCACACCTTTAATCCCAACGCTCGGGAGGCAGAGGCAGGCAGATCTCTGTGAGTTCGAGACCAGCCTGGTCTACAAGAGCTAGTTCCAGGACAGGCTCCAAAACCACAGAGAAACCCTGTCTCGAAAAACCAAACCAAAAAAAAAAAAAAAAAAAAAAAAAAG
Source organism: Chionomys nivalis (assembly GCF_950005125.1). Taxonomy (NCBI): domain Eukaryota; kingdom Metazoa; phylum Chordata; class Mammalia; order Rodentia; family Cricetidae; genus Chionomys; species Chionomys nivalis. The sequence continues at coordinate 11,771,830 of NC_080091.1, forward strand.
AAATTGGTCATCAAAAGAACAAATAATCCAATAAAAAAATGGAGTACAGACCTAAACAGAGAACTCTCAACAAAGGAATCTAAAATGGCTAAAAGACACTTAAGGAAATGTTCAACATCCTTAATCATCAGAAAAATGCAAATCAAAACAACTCTGAGATTCCATCTTACACCTGTAAGAATGACCAAGATCAAAAACACTGATGACAACTTATGCTGGAGAGGTTGTGGGGAAAAAGAAACACTCCTGCATTGCTGGTGGGAATGCAAGCTGGTACAACCCCTTTAGATGGCAATGTGGTGATTTCTCAGAATATTAGGAAACAACCTTCCTCAAGACCCAGTAATACCACTTTGGGGTATATATCCTAAGGATGCTCAATCGTGCCACAAGGACATGTGCTCAACTATGTTCATAGCAGCTTTGTTTGTCATAGCCAGAACCTGGAAACAACCTAAATGCCCCTGCACTGAAGAATGGATAAGGAAAATGTGGTACATTTACACAATGGAGTACTACACGGCAGAAAAAATAATGACATCTTGAATTTTGCAGGAAAATGGATGGAGCTAGAAAACATTATTTTGAATGAGGTAACCCAGACCCAGAAAGACAATTATCACATGTACTCACTCATAGGTGGTTTTTAAACATAAAACAAAGAAAGCCAGCCTACAAACCACAATCCCAGAGAACTTAGACAACAATGAGGGCACTAAGAGAGACTTACATAGATCTAATCTACAAGGAAGTAGAAAGTAGAAAAAGACAAGATCTCCTGAGTAAATTGGGAGCATGGGAACCTTTGGGGAGAGTTGAAGGGGGGAGAGGAGCAGAGAAAAATGTAGAGCTCAATAAATATCATGAAAAAAATAAAAAAAAACCCCACCAACCTTTGAAGGTGATGCCTGTCTTAAGTCCTTCCCTCCACTTAAAGGCACAAAATCAGCCTTAGTGAAAGAGCTCTTCAGACAGAGAAAACCCAACCCAAGCAATAAAAATAGAAAAGTCAGGGGGAAGGGGACCACCATTTTGAAATTTCTAATGAGTTACATGTCTAGTTATTTGGGTTTTTTTCAACTTTTGAGTTTTCTTTTGTTGAAGACACCATGTAGGCCTGGCTGGTCTAGAACTCCCTCTGTAGGTCAAACTGGCCTTAAACTCACAGACATCCACCTGCCTCTACCCCTTAAGAGCTATGATTAAAGATGTGCACTACCACATCTGTGATATTTGGGGGTTTTGACTGAGTTTCTTGCTGCACTCCAGCCTGACCTCAAATCCCTAGCATCCTCCTGCCTCTGCATCGAAGGTGCTGAGACGACAGCCGTAGGCCTGGCTCTCAACGACTGCTTCTGTTTTCTAGCAGGTCCCTGCAAGGCTCTGCACTGTGTCCGTGGAGGCCAGAGAGCTTTGGGTCCCCTAGAAGTGGAGTGGTAAGAGGTTGTGAGGGCCCAGCATAAGTGCCGGGAACCGACTGTGGGCCCTCTGCGAGAGCTGATAGTCTCTGCAGCCCCTACGTCACCCAGTCATGTGGCAGTAACTGCTGTGTGCTAGCCACTCACCTGAACGGCAGGCAAGCCTAGGCGACAGTTTAGTGCTCTGGGACTCCCACTGGGTTTGGGTTATGCTCACCCACTTCTTTTAATAGTTCACTCGGTGGCCAAATTCCCGAATGTACTCTACAAGCACACCTGCTTCCAAACAGTACACAGAGCAACCTGGAATCCTTGGTCCACATCTGCATCAGGCTGCACACCTTCCCTTCCTCAAACAAGAGGGGACACCTCCCCACCTCTGGTGACAATCGAACTGGAAAGTGTGTTCCCAATGTGTCCAGGGTTGACGATTAGAAGGGCCAGTCTGCCCTGAACTGGTTTGGGGTGCATGCACACAGTAAGGCAAAACTGTGTCTTCTGGCAGCCTTCTGGGGAAAGCCCTTATTTTCCATTTATTTACCATTGTATGCCTATGTGTGATGCATAATCACATTATGGGAACGGACATGGACAGTAGAAAATGCTATATGACCTAATCTACCAATCAAAATAGAGAACCAGGACCTGGGAGGATGGTTCAGATACTAACAACACATCCTATTCTTGCAGAGGACCATGGTCTGGTTCCCAGACCCACCTCAGGTTGCTCACATCCACATGAAACTCCAACTCTAGGGCATCTGTATTCGTACTTTCCTAGTGCTGTGATAAAACACCATGACCAGGACGACTTACAGAAGGAAATGCTTAATTGGGCTTGCAGTCCCAGAGGGTCAGATGTAAATGAAGGCTGCCCCAGACCCAAACAATCACACAGAAACTATACTAATTACAACACTGTTTGGCCAATGGCTCAGGCATACTTCTAGCTAGCTCTTACACCTTAAATTAACCCATTTCTATTATTTTATATTTTACTATGAGGCTCGTGGTTTGTTACCTCTTGCTTCTTGGGCACTACATGGCATCTGCCCGACTCTGCCTTCTTTCCTCCTCTGTCTCTGCTTGGATTTCTCACCTTGCTACATCCTGCCCTGTCATAAGCCAAAGTAACTTCTTTATTAACCATTGGTAATAAAACATATTCACAGAGGGCTGGAGAGATGGCTCAGAGTTTAAGAGCACTGCCTGATCTTCCAAAGGTCCTGAGTTCAATTCCCAGCACCCACATGGTAGCTCACAACCATCGATAGAGAGAAGTGGTGCCCTCTTCTGGCCTGCAGTCATACATGCAGACAGAACAGTGTATACACAATAAATTAATTAATTGATGCCGGGCAGTGGTGGCGCACACCTTTAATCCCATGGGAGGCAGAGGCAGGCGGATTTCTGTGAGTTCGAGGCTAGCCTGGTCTACAAGAGCTAGTTCCAGGACAGGCTCCAAAGCCACAGAGAAACCATGTCTCAAAAAAACCAAAAAACAAAAAAACAAAAAACAAAAAACAAAAAAATCATATTCACAGCATACAGAGGGGACTCTCACATCATTCAGAATTCATCATGGCGGAGCAAAGGCAGGGAGGCAGGAACTGCTGAGAGCTCATCTCTAGATCCACAGCTAGGAGACAGAGAATGAAAGCCAAATTGCAGGAGTCTTTTGAACCCTCAAAGCTCAACTCCATGTGGCAAACTTCTTCCAACTAGACCACACCTCCCTAATTTTTACCAAACAGTTCCACCAAGTGGGGACCAAGTATTCAAACCCATGAACCTGCTGGAACCACTCTCAGACAAACCACCATAGGATCTGATGTGCTCTCGGGTTTACACAGACTCTTGCACGCACGTGGGGTACACACACACACACCAGATAAATAAATAAACCAGGCGTGGTGGCACATGATGATCCCAGCACTCAGGAAGCAGAGGCAGACAGATCTCCGAGTTCAAGGCCAGCCTGGTCTATAGAGTGAGTTCCAGGACACAGAGAAACCCTCTCTGGAAAAACCAAAGCCAACCTAATGAAAAATGATAAATAAATAAATAAATCACTCCTTTTTGTTTGTTTTTGAGACAGGGTCGTGGCACTTGCTCTGTAGACCAGGCTGGCCTTGAACTCACAGATAGCTACCCGCTACCATCACCCGGCAAATAACTCTCTTTATGAGACAAGGTTTCACTGTGTAGCACAGGCTGGCCTGGAACTCACTCGAGATCTACCTGCTTCTTCCCAAATGCTTCAATTAAAGTAAAGTAGCCTATAAACATGCCATGCCCAAGAAAACAGAATATTTACTAAGATTTATTTATTTATTTATTTACTTTACTAAGATTTGGGATGGGTGGTGGCGCACACCTTTGATCCCGGCACTCAAGAGGAAGAGGCAGGAGGATCTCTGGGATCTGGAGTTCAAGGTCATCCTCAGCTAAATAGTGAGTTTAGAGCTAGCCTGAGCTATATGAGCCTGACTCTCAAAAAAAAAAAAAGAAAGAAAGAAATGTCATCCTGATGCCTCCTGAGACTTAGGACAACAGTTGATTTCCCAACAGAGACACAGAAAAGGAAGAAAGCACACAAAACTGTCCGCAGAGCTATTCCTCTCATCCCCCTGCCTCAAAAGCTCTTTTAGTGGGAGTCTTAACTTTCTGGGATCAAACACCTTTCCCTCAGACGCAACAATTTTACTGATAACATCACAGGTTCACACCAGGTGGTGGCGGCGCACACCTTTAACCCCAGCACTTGGTATGCAGAGGCAGGCAGGTCTCTGGGAATTCGATGACAGCCTGGTCTATAGAGCGAGTTCCAGGACAGCCTGGGCTACACAGAGAAACCTTGTCTCAGAAAAAAACTAAAGAGAGAGAGGGTCATAGGTTCACAGGAGTTCCTCCTTCGCTCAAGACTGGACATCCTGGGGACACACCTGAAGAACATCTGGATTTGAAAACAGAAAGAGGGGGCTGGAGAGATGGCTCAGTGGTTAAGAGCATTGCCTGCTCTTCCAAAGGTCCTGAGTTCAATTCTTGGCAACCACATGGTGGCTCACAACCATCTGTAATGAAGTCCGGTGCCCTCTTCTGGCCTGCAGACATACACACAGACAAAATATTGTATACATAATAAATAAATATTAAAAAAAAAAAGAAAACAGAAAGAGGGAACCTAGAAGCAGGGGCCCCGGTTCCATCCCACTCGAGCAGTCCAAGAAGCTTTTGGGAAGGCTAGATCTGACGTGAAGTCCAGGCTGTGTTCTTGGGCAAGGCATTTGCCCTCTCTGAGCCATAGTAGTAAAAGGAAAGTATTCTCGTGCGTCTGAAGCACTGCACGGCAGAGGGTTAGTAGCATGTCCAGACATTTGTGGCGGATGCCAAACGAACCACAGATGAAAAAAATCCCATCCATTGTGAGAAGCCAGGCACAGTTAAGCCTGCTTGTTAGCCTGGGCTAAACAGAAAAGCCCTGTCTGCAAACTCACAACACCTGATGCCACGAGTCCTTCTCCCTGAATGAGCTGAGGAAACACATTCCTGCCGCTTCAGACCCGGCTCCAGGCAGCGACAGCTAGCCTGCCTCTCTTCCCAGGTTGTCTGTGCGGCCAAGGTACTGGAGGGCTTGCTAATTCTGAGGAGGGCACTGCCCCCCTTCCTCGTCTGTGACCCTGTGTGTGTGACCCCGCAGCAGCATCCCGCCTGCCACCCACAAAGGGAGCCCTTTCCCCCATGTGTGACCCCGCAGCAGCATCCCGCCTGCCACCCACGAAGGGAGCCCCTTCCCCATGTGTGACCCTGCAGGAGCATTTTCAGTCACTCTGGTTTTGAAGCACATGTCAGTACCCACGAGTGCCCATGCAGTTTCATGTCACCGCTACCATGTCGGGAGTAGGGGCTCTATGTCTGCTGTCTGACAAAGAGGATAGCATCCTATAGATTAGAGTGAACTAAAAATAAAATCATTTGTGATTTCTTAACTTTATTTTATGTATGTGAACGTTTGCTTGAATGGGTGTCTGCACTTCATGTGTGCAGTGACCGTAGAGGCCAGAAGAGGGCATTGGATCTCCTGGGACTGGAGGTACAGACAGTTATGAGCTTTCAGTGGGTTCTGGGACTCAAGCCTGGGTCCTCTGCAAGAGCAGCCAGTGCTCTAATTGCTGAGTCAATGCCTCCAGCTCCTTATTTGCATCTTTTACGTTTTAGGATTTTTGTCTGTAAATCTACTACACTGGTCACAATGTGTGTAACCACAGCATATGTGCGAAGGGCAGAAGACAACTTGTAGGAGTATCTTTCCATGCCACTTCTGTGGATCAAATTCAGCTCGTCAGACTGAACCACAAGCCATCCGAGCCTTCTCACCAACCCACACTTGCAACTTTAATTTATGTAGGTGAATTAAGGGAGGGAGGAATAGAGGGAAGGAGGAAAGTGGGTGGATGGATGGATGGGTGGGTGGGTGGGTGGGTGGATGGGTGGATGGGTGGGTGGGTGGGTGGATGGTGGATGGGTGGGTGGGTGGATGGATGATGGATGGATGGATGGATGGGTGGGTGGATGGATGATGGATGGATGGATGGATGGATGGATGGATGGATGGATGGGTGGGTGGGTGGATGGATGATGGATGGATGGATGGGTGGGTGGATGGATGATGGATGGATGGATGGGTGGGTGGGTGGATGGATGATGGATGGATGGATGGGTGGGTGGGTGGATGGATGGGTGGGTGGGTGGATGGGTGGGTGTATGGGTGGGTGGGTGGGTGTATGGGTGGGTGGATGGATGATGGATGGAAGGATGGGTGGGTGGGTGGGTGTATGAGTGGATGGGTGGATGGATGGATGGATGCTGTGGGACAATGGTCTGTATCCTGTTAATTATATTTTAAATGAACGCTGATTGGCCCATAGCCAGGCAGGAAGTATAGGCAGGGCCACCAGGCAGAAAATAGAGTCAGGGCAATGAGAACAGGAGAATTCTGGGAAGAGGGCGCAGTCCACAGTCTTTACCCAGCCGCAGAGGAAGCAAGATGTGACTGCCTCACCAAAAAAGGTACCAAGCCACGTGGCTAACATAGACAAGAACAATATAACTTATAATATAAGTTATAAGAGTTAATAAGTCTGAGCTACTAGGCCAATCAGTTTATAAATAATGTATCTCTGTGTGATTTCTTTGGGACTAAATGGCTGTGGGACCTGGTGGGACAGAAAACCTCAGTCAACAGGTGGGTGGATAGATTGGTAGATGGATGGGTGGGTGGGTGGTCAGTGGGCAAGTGGATGGGTTGTTGAATGGATGGATGATGAATGGGTGATGGGTGTGAGAATGGATATTTCCAAGGTAATACTTCACACACATGAGCTAATTTTAATCAACAGAAACCCCAGGAGGAAGAAAATTTTATTTAGAAACAGTGTTTGAACATCTGCACTAGGAAAGGCCACACCCTTATGACTATCCAAGCTGAATACTGTGGAGCAGAAAGTCAGATGTAGGTATGTCTATCTCCATACTCTTCATCACCATGGAAACCACCTGTGCTCAGTAGCCTTCCTTCTAAGTGCCTAGAATGGCCACCATGCTCCCCTCTCACACATCCTGCTCCGTGATGTCACTCAGGTTGGTCCTCTGTTCTCTCCCGCGGCTCTCGTGTGCCTCCAAGGCCTGGGTGTGAATGGCTCAAAGAGTGTATATCCCTGCGCCTAGGGGTGGAGTCTAGAATGTTTTCTAGGATACTTCCCACCTTCCCAGAACACGGTCATGCTCACATTGAATCTATAACATTCATAAATAGTTCCAGATGTGTGAGATGCCAGAGAACAAGCACCGTGCTTCAAGCAGGTGCTGTATCAGCCACATACCCTACCCACCCACCACCACATCGTGGCTGTGGAGAAGCTGCAGCTCCAAAGGCTGCAGGAGGACACAGGCCAGTCATGCAGCACACCAGGCATCCCCTGCCCCTCAGTCACCAAATTAGCTCATCTGGTGGCCACAGCAGGACAAGGAGTGTGGATGAGGGAAAGGAGAAGCAACCACAAGCGTCCTAACTGAAGTAAGTCCTGGCCTTCCGTCCTCAGAGTGCAGACATCTGAGTGGCTGGTCGGAGAGTGGAGAACCCACCAAGGCTCAGCAGTTTTTGTCGTTGTCCTGGATCTCCACATAGGGTAGCCCAATGAACCAACTATCCCGGGGCCAGTAGTGGACTTTGAGGGTTTGACCTGGCATCTCGTACTTTGCGTCCAAAAGGGCCATGGTCACGATACCGTAAGGGAAGGTGATGCTTATGAGGACATGCCTATGGGTAAGGGAAGGGTGATAAGAAATGAAGAGGTGGCCTGGCCCAGTCTTCTTGGATTCTTGTGGATGCTGAGTGGTATCTATAGTTCCAGACTGCTAGGTGTAACCTCTCGCCACCACCACCACAGCCCAGTCTCTGGGTCTTGTTCCTCTTCCCCTCCTACATCCCAGACCTCTGCTCTAAACTCTGGCATCTTATCTCTGACTTGGGGGGTCTTCAGATCCAAAATGGGTGCTTTACCAAATGCTATGCAGGTAGGAGAAGTGGATCCGCTGCCAGAAACTGCAAAGCACACGGTCGCTTATCCAGCTGGTCAACGCAGCAGCCCATAAGATCACAGACATCTCAATCAGATGCCGAAGGTCCCCATTGCTGGTCCTGGGGATAAAAACAATGGCTGAGTCAAGGGTGTGTGGGTGGATGGATGGATGGATGGACAGACAGACAGAAAGATGGATGTATAGGGGTGTGGTTGGGTGGACGGATGATTGAACAGGTGGATGGATGGGTGATGGGCGGATGGGTGGATGGATGGATGGGCAGGTGGATGGATGGATGGGCAGGTGGATGAATAACTGGATGGATGGATGGATGGATGGATGGATGGATGGATGGATGGATGGATGGATGGATGGGCAGGTGGATGAATGGGCAGGTGGATGGATGGGTGGATGGATGGATGGATGGATGGATGGATGGATGGATGGATGGATGGGCAGGTGGATGAATGGGCAGGTGGATGGATGGGTGGATGGATGGATGGATGGATGGATGGATGGATGGATGGGCAGGTGGATGAATGGGCGGGTGGATGGATGGATGGATGGATGGATGGATGGATGGATGGATGGGCGGGTAGGTGGATGGATAGGTGGGTGGGTGTAAGATGGAGGAGAGGTTTGGTGAGTACATTTGCATTAACACAGTGTCCTAAGAGACTGATGGGAAATTCCTCTATCCAAGAGATGTATCTCATAGGTTGGGAGAGGGAAGGAGCAGAAGTGTTTTCTAGGGACCTGGTTTGCTGTAGGTTGGCTCTGAGATGTCCCACAAAGTCCCTTGTATTAAAAGATCTTTCTTCACCTCCACTCTGTAGGGAGGGGATGGAACCTTTCAAAATAGGAGCCTAGATGAGGTCTTTAGGTCACTTACAATGTGTTCTCGAAGGTGGTTGTGGGAATCCCATCCCAGTCAATAGGGTCAACCAATCAGTCCCCAAACCTCTTAAAACTGTCAGCCCAAACAGGAAACACAAAATTGATTGGTTTTGTTTGTTTGTTTGTTTGTTTTTGTCTGTTTAGACAAAAAATGATTAGTCCAAACCAGGCACAGAAAGACACATCTGTCATCCCAGAACCTGGGAGGCTGAGCCAAGAGGATGATTGAGATTTTGAAGGCCAACCTGGGCTACATAGTAAAGGCCTGTCTGAGGGGGAAAAAAAGAAAATTAAAAATACTGGAATGATTCTTGTGGTCTCTGTCTTTTTCTTTCTCTCCGTCTCTCTGCTTCTTTGTGTGTTTCCCTCTGCCTCTACCCTCTGCATCTGTCTGTCTGCCTCTCTCTCCTCTCTCTCTCTCTCTCTCTCTCTCTCTCTCTCTCTCTCTCTCACACACACACACACACACACACACACACACACCATATCTGCCTATATGTTCCAACCTTGCTTCAAACTCCTAGGCTAACCTAATCCTCTTGTTCAGCCTCCACGGTACCTGAGACTGTCTAGGTCTCCATCCTGTGGAGTCATGTGAGACTAATCTTAACTCTTCTTGCTGTTTTAGCTGTGTTTCAGTAGCATCAGAAAGCTAACAATGGTGTCTACTGTGTGCTAACAGCTAAGACTCACTAAGGTGTGTGTGTGTGTGTGACATTTTCTGGTGGCCATGTCTTGAGACCATTCAATCTGGGTTCCTGGCCAGCAGAGTCAAATCCCAGTCCCCAGGAAAAGAATTTCTGGAGATGAATGAGGAAATCATCCTTTATCAGTAGACACACAGACTCTGCCTGCTCACCTCATGATGAAGAAACCATTCACTGGATTCTCTTTGACTAGTGGCTTCTGATTGGCTTGACTAATGACATCTACATCACTTTGTTCAATGACTTCCAGCTGGCTTGACTAACAGTCTTCACATGTGCTGCTCTGTGGTTTCTGGACATGATCAATGGCTTCTAATTGGGTTGACCTGTAGTTTACAGTGTGTGACCTATGCTTCATAGGAATTTCACTTATGAGTTCTGGATGGTTTGGCCTATGGATTTTAGTTGACTCAACCTATGGTACACAGTCACTTAGACCTATTTTATGTGGTTGGCTTGGCCTCTGGTTCACTGCTGGCTTAGCCTACGTAGTTCACTGTCTGCTTGTACTATGGTTTGCTGTTGTCTTGACCTATGGTTCACTGTGGGCTTGACTTAGGGTTCCCTGTTGGCTTGACTTAGGATTCCCTGTTGGCTTGACCTATAGTTCGCTGTTGGCTTGACCTATGGTTCACTGTTGGTTTTACCAATGGTTTCCAGATGGTTGGACTATAGTTTCCAGTATGGTAGACCAGTGACCTCTGCCGGGATTGGCCAATGATTTCCAGTTGGCTTGGCCAATGTGGAGTCCCAGCAGGAACTGGAAGGATTGGATCAGGGCCCTGTAAAAGGACACTCTCCCTAGCCACCTCCTTATGGCTTCTCAATCCAGCTGTCCCAACAGCTGGAGGCCAGAATCTCTGCCAAAGTGGTGCTATCCTGAGGATTACCTATTACCAATTCAAGTTAGTTTAGTTGAATTTAGTGTACATTTTCATTTTGAGGCCAGGTCTCACGATGGATGTTAAGCTGCCCTTGAGCTCACCATGTAGCCCAGGCTGGCCTGGAACTCATGACTCTCCTGCCTCGGGATCCTGCACTTCCGCTGCTCATCTTGCCCAGTCCCCCAGTACCCTTGCCTCAAGTCTCCCAATACCCAGAGATGCCACCCTTATGGCCACAAGGATCCAGCCCCACTCTCAGGATTTCCTTCACTCTGTCCTCTCTTTTTGTAAAGAATCTCCTTTTTTGAAATGTTTCTCAGTTGGTCCTATTGAGTAGCCCTGAATTGCTGAGACCCAGCATGAGTTACAAATACAAAACATAATTATCGCGGCTCTATCTCAGTGGTAGATAACTTGGCTAGTGTGTAAGGGTTCTAGGTTCACCGGGGATGGTGGTGCACGCCTTTAATCCTAGCACTCAGGAGGCAGAGGCAGGCGGATCTCTGTGAGTTCCAGGCCAGCCTGCTCTACAAGAGCTAGCTAGTTCCAGGACAGGCTCCAAAGCTACAGAGAAACCCTGTCTCAAAAAAACAAAACAAAAAAACCAAAAAACAAAAAAAAAAAAGAAAGAAAAAGAAAAAAAGAAAAAGAGGTTCTAGGTTCAATTCCCAGAACTTGGGGCAAGGGAGGGGAACTATAATTATCAAAAAAGTTAAATTCTGCTTTAATACAAGGGCAGGCAGAGGCAGGAGGATTTCTGTGAGTTCAAGGCAAGTCTGGTCTACATAGAGAGTTCCAGGGCAGCCAGGGAGACACAGTGAGGCCCTGTGTCAAAACAAAGAACCAAAAGAACATGTGTCTTAAGGAAAGGGGGGTGAGCTGTGAGCCTCTTGTGGTGGCGCACACCTGTATGGCCAGGAGGAAGGAGTAACAGGAGGTCAAGGTCCTTCTCTGCTTCACAGCCAGTCCAGGTGCACTGAGTCCGTGAAAACCCAAAGCTAAATTTAAAAAAGACACTTTCTGGGCGGCTGAGATGGCTCACAGGTGAAGATGCTTGCCGCTAACCTGATGGCTCACAGGTGAAGGCTACTCTGACAACCCCAGTCTGATGAGCAGGACCCACTCGTTGACCTCTGGCCTCCACACATCACTGTGATGCACTTAAATAAGACGAGTGAATGACTATAAAGCCTGTTTTTAGGTAGACAGTGTTTCAGGCAAACAGACTGACTGCTCTGAACCCGTCCTGTTAATTGGTCATCATGGGGAATGGGCGCCCCCTGCAGGAGACTGGAGTCAATGACCGCTAAGAGCACAGAATGCTGGAAAACAGCACAGGACTCCAAGGGAGAACCAAAAGCCACTAGGCAGCTACACCACCACTTGCGTTCTAAAAAAATTAATTGCTTTTTTTTTTTTTAAAGTGGTACTGGGAATAGAACCCATATACTACTATATATTAAGCAGGGACTTTACGTTTGAGCGCCCAGCCCCTCACTGAGAGATTCTAGGCTGGGACTCCACTCTGACCACGCCCTCATCTCATCACTGGGGATTCTGGGTGGGGCTCCACCCTGACCACGCCCCAACCCCTCATTGGGGATTCTAGGCAGGGCTCCACCATAACCATGCCCCCAGCCCTTCACAGGGGGATTCTATGTGGGGGGGCTCCACCTCTGACCACGCCCCCAGCCCCTCCCTGGGGGATTCTAGGTGGGGCTCCACCCTGACCACGCCTCCAGCCCCCAGCACTCACTTCTTGTACTCCTTGTGCACTATGTAGAGAATGTGTATGGCGATGCTGTTGAGAGCATATGCATTGATCGTGGGCTTCACAAACGTCAAGAAGGTGCTGATTATGGTGGTCGTAATTACAAGGCAGCTGAAGTAGCACCTGAGGGAGGGAAGGGATGGGCAGGTGTCCCAGAGGTGCTGGAGGATTCAACGAGGTCACCTTGGGCAGCCAAAATGGATTCTACAAACCAAGAACTCTGAGGAGTTCAGCTGGGCTCAGGAGGAACCTCCGGGTTCCCTCGGGTCTGCTCAGGAAGGACAAGATTCAAGAGAACCCAGAGGTACCAGACCAGAACTAAAGAGAGCCTGGAGTGAGCTGGGAGGATAAAGGAGTCAGAGGACTCAAGGGGCCTGGAAATGTCAGATGAGGGGTTCAGGGAAGTTTGGAGAGTTCAGAAGATGGGGCACAGGTATCAGTGTAAGGATTACGAGGGTTCTTTGGGTGTAGAGAACCCTTGGCATGGGTTACTAGGATTCCCCTTCCCACAGGTGACTTAAAGCTAGGAAAAACTTCCTGCCTTTCTGGCGGTAATGGACAGGTATGTGGAAGCCCAGGAAAGTCATGAAAGATCTTTGGAGAATTCTCAGGTGGCCTGGTGTTGAGAAGGAACTTGAAGCGCTCTCGAATGGTCTCGAGTGGAGGATCTGGGATGGGAGACGGTCACACGGGGTCCAGAGAGGCCGCGCTACCTGTTTCCTTTGATGAACTTCGGGAAGTAGCAACGGGGCATCCAGACGCTGTAGCCACTGGCCAGCAACCACAGGATGGAAATCTCATCCAGCAGCTGCCCCAGAAAGCTGAGTGTCATGTGGAAGTACATGGAGAACAAACCTGTGGGGAGGCGGAAGCAAGCGGAGGCCGTCAGGAGGGGGCGCTGTTTCCAGAACACTTCCACAAATTCACGCACCAACACATACCTATGACCATGAAGAGGACCGAGACGCCGTAGATGGCCCAGGTCCGTTTTTGGGCATAAGGATGCATGAGGAACATTATGATAGGTCCAAAGATGAGGAAGAACACATTGCTGAACTGCAGGAGAAGCAAGAAGCAGGCTGGTTAGACGAGAACAGAGCAGGGACTCCTATCCACCTAGAGCTCCCCACGGCGGTTCCATCATCTGGGCTGTCCAGGAACGAGCCTGGATTTGTCCGTCACTCAAATGTCAACTTCCCAGAGCATCTTCCTGATTTTAATTTACTACTTTTTAAAAAACAGGGTCTCACGATATGGCTGTCCTGGAACTTGCTATGTAGACCAGGCTGGCCTCAAACTCACAGAGATCCACCTGCCTCTGCCTCCCAAATGTTGGGATTTAAGGTGTGTGCCACCAACCAGCCTTCCCCTCATTTAAAAAAAAAAAATGTTATTCATTAGTATTCCTAGACTTTGTTTGTTTCTTTTTTTTTTTTTTTTTTTTTTTTTTTTTGATTGTTTTTTCGAGACAGGGTTTCTCTATGGCTTTGGAGCCTGTCCTGAAACTAGCTCTGTAGACCAGGCTGGTCTCGAACTCATAGAGATCCGCCTGCCTCTGCCTCCTGAGTGCTGGGATTAAAGGCGTGCTCCACCATCGCCCGGCTATTCCTAGACTTTGATCCTAACATTCAGAAGTCAGAAATAGGTTGATCTCTGTGAATTCAAAGCCAGTTTCATCTATATAGAAAATCCCAGGCAGCCAGGGCTGCACATTGAGGCTGTCTCAACAAACAAACAAACAAAAATCATTGTTTCTAATGGAATCCTGAACCTTTGGCATACTGTTAAAAAAGAACTCCACCCCGACCATGCCCTCAACTTCTCACTGGGGGATTCTAGGCGGGGCTCCACCCATACCCACGCCCCCAGCCCCTCACTGGGGGATTCTAGGTGGGACTCCATCACTGACCATGCCCCCAACCCCTTCACTGGGGGATTCTAGGTGGGGCTCCACCCTGACCATGCCCCCAGCCCCTCACTGGGGTATTCTAGGCAGGGCTCTACCCTGACTACGCCCCCAGCCCCTCACTGGGGGATTCTAGGTGGGGCTCCACCCTGACCCCGCCCCCAGCCCCTTCAGGGGGGTGTGTTCTAGGCAGGGGCTCTATTCTGACCATGCCCCCACTGATCCTGCCATCCATTCCTTCATTCCAGCCATTATACTGTTGGTTCTTTCATTTACTCAGTGAGGGAAGTGTTGAGGACTCACTAAATCTTTTGCAGATATTCTCTCTCATTTTTCCCTTAGTGGAAAAATGTTCCCTTAGTGGATTAAAAATGTTCAGGACAGACATGGTGGCGCACACCTTTAATCCCAACACTCAGGAGGCAGAGGCAGGCGGATCTCCGGAGTTTGAGGCCAGCCTGGGCTACAGAGTGAGTTCCAGACATGTCAGGGCTACACAGAGAGACCCTGTTTCAAAAACCAAAATCCATACATGCATTTAGTTCAGTGGGGTGATACATGCCTGTAATCTCACAGATCTGGAAGCTGAGGCAGGCGGAATGCCAGGAGTTCCAAGCCATCCTGGGCTATGTTGTAAGACCCTGTCTTCACTGGATGGTGGTGGCACACGCCTTTAATCCCAGCAGAGGCAGGTGGATATTTGTGAGTTCAAGACCAGTCCAGTCTACAGAGCAAGTTCCAGGACAGCCAGAGCTGTCAGAGACAAGTAAATTCAGCAATACCTGTGCACAGCATCCATCTTGTCTAAGGAAAAGGGGAGAAGGCTATCTAAACGATATTTAAAGACTATGGGGGCATTACCCAGTCTCGAAACTAACATTCCACCATTGTCTAAAAGGGACATGAGGGCCTGAAAGAGCTCAGCAGTGAAGGTGCTTGCAGTCAAGTCTGATGACCTGAGCTAGATTCCTGGAGCCCACATAGTGAAGGGAGAACTGACTCCCACAGATGTCACCTGCCAGCACTGCCAGCATGCATGCATTCCATAACCACAAAGCCTGAGAGCCAAAATAAACTCCTTTTTAAATTGCTTTTGCCAAGTATTTTCTCACAGAAACACAATAGGTAACCACATGAGTTCCTCACTGCCATCCTCTCTTCTTCCCTCTTGGCTAAATGGTGATGTGTTGTGGCTTAGTCATGTAAAAGGTAAATCCTAGAGAATAACAACACCTAAGCCATGCTGATCTGAGTCTCTGCTTTCTTCTATTGTAGCGAAAGTACTTGTCCGGCTCCCTTGCAGCTACACACAGCCATGTGACTTGGTATTGACCAATGAGATGCAGGCATAACTGTTGCTTCCTGTTTGTGTTTCTAAAGGTACAGGAGTTGCTCTCGCTCTCTCTCCACTTCCTGTCCCTCCCCTCCACTTCTCTCTTTTCCTCTTCTCTTCCATTTCCTCTCTCTTTCTTTCCTTCTCACTCTTCATCCTGACTCAGCCTCCTGAGGGCAGATGTTACAAATGTGCCCTGCCGTGTGAGTAGGAATGTAGAAAGGTAGAAACGGGCTGCCAGCAAGAGGGCCATGTGGGTGAAGCTGCTTATGATTGCCACTAATCCCATCCCCAGGACCGCATGTGGTGGAAGAAAACTTACTCATGAAAGCAAGCCTCTGGCCTCCATATTTCATGCTGTGGCACATGGAAATGTGTGCACACATGTGAATTAATAAAGGAGGAATGAAGCAGTGTTCTCCTTAGTGCTGTGAGACAGCCCAGAATGACCTTGAACTCTTGATCCTTCTGCCTCCATCTCACAAATGCCAGCATGGCAGGTGGTGCCACCATGCCTGGCTGAACCAAGCAATTTGGGCTTTATGCATGCTCAGCTATGCCCAGCTTTTTATGCAGGTGCTGTAGATTTGAATTCAGGCCCATCTGCTTGAAGAGTATGTTTATCCCTTGAGCCGTATCAGCAGCCCCTGGAGGTTTTATTGAGTCACAATTAACAGGTGTGGGGGCCGAGTCCTGCACAGACTATTCCTGGAGACTTGATAGGGGCCATGAGGGAATCAAGAAAAGACATAGACACAGACACTTAGAGAAAAGTTGGGGCCAGATGGGCCATGCCCTCTGATGGAGATGTACCAGCAACAGCCAAGATACTCCACACGTTTTTTATTTGTCTGAGTGAAGGAGGTGGGACTGTGGTACACAGCTGAGATGTGGTTCACCTGGTTCCCAGGGAGGTCTCTGTAAGGGGACCATCTCAGGCTGTGGCGATCTCGGAGGAAGGAGTCGAGATCGCTTGTTTTTGCACACAGTCAGGACCAGTAGCCGGCACCACCGGTTCCCTGAGTCTCACCACAGAAGGCTTTGCCGCTTCCTTGGGTGTGAGGCATCGGGGTCCTTGACACAGCTGTGATCATGCCAATCACACACAGTCTCAGGGCTTCCTCTGATCCCCACACTTAGGGTCTAAGTGGCACGGGCTTTAATCCCTGCTACCTTGCTGACTAACCATGAGGCTCTAGAATGGTAACTGGTTCCCCAGCACCCACATCTGATCTGTGAAACAGGCACAGTCTCCCTTCGCGTTGCTGCCTCAAAGGCTCCAGGACTTACTGGCCTCCATGGCTACAGTTTCCGTCTAGTCAAGAGCACCTGCCAGTTAGCAGTTAAGAGCACTGGCTGCTCTCCCAGAGGACCCAGGTTCAACTCGTGACCCCCATAGGGCAGCTCACAACTGTCTGTAACTCCAGTTCCAAGGGATCCAACACCATCACACAGACACACATGCAGGCAAAACACCAAAGCACATAAAATAAAAATAAAATAAATATATGAGAACACTTGGCGGCTCTGGAATGGCCCGTGAGCCCAGCTACTCCAGAAGCTGACAGAAGAGACCAAGACGAAAGGCAGCCCCAGAGACAGTTTAGTGGGTGAAGTGCCATGCATGAGGACCTGGGTTGAAATCCCCAGAACCCATGCAAACCTAGACAGGCAGTATGCAGCTAGAATCCCGGTCTCTTACTGAGTGGCAAGAGACGGAGACTGGAGAAGGGCCAGAAGCCCGCCAGCCCAGTGTGCTCAGCTCAGAGGCAAACAACCAAGAAAGGCACCTCTAAGGGAGGTGGACAGCAAGGACTGACACCCAGGGCTGTCACCTGACCTGCACACGAGTGCCATGGCCTGTGTGTCCCACATTGTCACACATGAGTGCACACACACATTCACAAATATATATATTCTCCAGTGTCTGCATGTGATCTGTGATATAGACCTCAGACCAGTGCGATGGCTAAAGGTGCTTGCTGCCAAACATTGCTTGCTGATGACCTGAGTTTGATTCCTGGAGCCCACATGGTAGAATGAGAGAAGCGACTCCCATAAACTGCCCTCTGCCAGTCACATGTACACTGTGGCATGTGCACGTGCACACACACACACACACAAATAGGTATGATTTTTGAAAATATACCTATGCTCATGCAAACAGGTGAGTCATAAGATAAGAGAAAAAAGATCTGAAGATGAAGGGGCCTGGTTGGGAATAGGAAGGGGACCCACAGGAGTGGGGGGAGGGCAAGCGAGGATGAAGGGCTTTGGTCAGAACATGCTGTACACGTATGAAAGTGTTACGTGGAACCCGTTACACCAGATAATTGACATCTGCTACCAAGAGCCAAGGCTGAGACTTCATGCGGGGAGAGAGAGAGAGAGAGCTTGGAACACAGCTCTAAATGCGATGTCTCCATCAAATCCCTTCCCCTCAGGACTCAGGGAACCACACGGAAGAGGAGGCAGAAAGGGGAAGAGCCGGGGTGATGGAGGACACCAGGAGAGCTAAGCAAGGCTTCCATGAACTCACAGAGACTGCAGCAACAAGCACAGGACCCTGCATACAGGACCCTGCATACATGTTACAGCTGTTAGCTTAGTGTTTATACAAGACTCCTGAGTGTGTGAACGAACATGTAGGTCTCTGGTTCTCATGCCTGCCCTTGGGCTCTTTTCCTTCTGTTGGTTTGTCTTGTCCAACTTCTTGTGACAGTTTTTATCTTTTTATTTGTTTGTTTTGTTTTTTCAAGACAAAGTTTCTCTCTGTAGCCTTGGTTGTCTTGGAACTCTGTAACTCTGTAGACCTGGCTGGCCTTGAACTCAGAGACCTGCCTCCTGGGATTAAAAGCGTACACCACCACCTCTGGTGGGTTTTTTTTAAATGTTTTCTTTATTATTTATTATGTATACAGTATTCAGCCTGCATGTACACCTGCAGGCCAGAACAGGGTATCAGATCTCATTACAGATGGTTGTGAGCCACCATGTGGTTGCTGGGAAATGAATTCAGGACCTTTGGAAGAGCAGTCAGTGATCTTAACCTCTGAGCCATCTCTCCAGCCCACCAAAAAAAACCTCTGGTGTTTTTGTTGCTGTTTTTGTTTTAGTTGTTTTTTGAGAAGGAACTTAAAGGTGGATGAGTAGGAAGGATGGGAGGGTCTGGAAGAATTTAGAGGAGGGGAAGACTATGATCTAAATACATTTAAATTTTAAAATTCTTTTAAATAAAAATAAACAAGACTGGGTGAGGTAGAGCATGACTTTAGCCGCAGCCTGAGCGGCAGAAGCCGGCAGATCCCTGTGAGGCAGCCAGGATTCCAGGCCAGTTTCACATCAGCCTGCTTCCTCTGTTGTGATGAGCTATCCCATGAGTGACGCAGCCTGGAGGGTAGACAGTTTATATAATCGTCACAGACCGTCATGAACCGACGCTGGGGCAGGACTGCTAGACAAGAACCTAGCGGCAGGAGCTGACGCAAAGGCCATGAAGGGTGCTGCTTACTGGCTTGCTCGCCCTGGCTTGTTCATGCTGTTTTCTTATAGAATCCAGGACCACCTGCCAGGCGCACGCCTTTAATCCCAGCACTCGGGAGGCAGAGGCAGGCCGATCTCTGTGAGTTCGAGGCAAGCCTGGTCTACAAGAGCTAGTTCCAGGACAGGAACCAAAAGCTACGGAGAAACCCTGTCTCGAAAAATCCAAAAAACAAAAAACAAAAAACAAAAACAAAAAAAAAAAACGGGACCACCAGCCCAGGCACAGCACCTCCCACAGTGGCCTGGGCCCTCCCCATCAATCTATCTTTGATGAAGACAAAACCCCACAGCTTGCTCCCAGACTAATCTGAGGAAGGAATTTTCTCAAAGGGAGTTTCTTCTTCACAGATGACCCTAGCTTGTGTCAAACTGACAAACAAGTACAGCTACAATGACTTCGTAGTTTAAAAAGAGGAGAGGAGGAGAGAGGAGAGAGAGAGAGAGAGAGAGAGAGAGAGAGAGAGAGAGAGAGAGAGAGAGAGAGAGAGAAGGAGGAGGAGGAGGAGGAGGAGGAGGAGGAGGGGAGAGGAGGAGAGGAGAGGAGAGGGGAAAGGAGAGGAGAGGAGAGGAGAGAGGAGAGGAGAGGAGAGAGGAGAGGGGGGAGAGGGGGGAGAGGGGGGAGAGGAGGGAGAGAGAGAGAGAGAGAGAGAGAGAGAGAGAGAGAGAGAAACAAAAAGACCCCAGAAAAATAAAAGTAGCTTGGACTAGGTAACAATAGAAGATGGACACGTCTCAGAGGTAGAGTACCCACCTAGAATCCAATGAGAGACTGGGGGCGTGGTCAGAGGTGGAGCCCCGCCTAGAATCCCCCAGTGAGGGGGCTGGGGGCGTGGTCAGAGGTGGAGCTCCGTCTAGAATCCCCCAGTGAGGGGCTGGGGGCGTAGTCAGAGGTGGAGCCCCGCCTAGAATCCCCAGTGAGGAGACTGGTGTGTTGTTCAAGCTAGAGCCCCTGGCTTTGAAGAGGTCATAGGTTTCATACCCAGTACTGTAAGCCAATAAACAATCATTGTAACCAACCCTACTTCTTGTGCCTCTGAAGGAGGCAGGGAGAGGTGGTAGGGAAAACCTGTTGGGTGTCCCGAGTCAGGGACTGTCTCCAGGAATCACTTTGACACCCTTGTTCTACGTTCTGGCTCTCACAGACTCACCTGTCCTCTACCCCCTGTTCCAGGATCGCTCGCTGCCATTCACTGCCTGCCTGGGTTGTGGGTTGGGGCGGAGTACCTGGAGGCAGCGCCTGCTTCAGGACAAGACTTACCTGTAGGAATTACCGTCCACGTGGTGGTAATCAGGCAACCTCCCCGCCCAGTTAAGCAAAAAGAGCTTTCAACCAGGCTCCTGTGCAGTGTTCTGCTGTGTGACCCTGGGAAAGTAACTAAGTCTCTCTGAGCCTTTATTTCCTTCTTGTTAGAATGTGGAAAGAGTCTCTTATCTCAGGACTCAGCGCCCGAAGCTGGAGGATAACCAGTTCTAAGCCAGCCCAGGCTATGTAGCAAAACAGAGGGTGGAAAAGAGCAGCTACTTCAAAGGTGTTTTATGAGGGTTACAGTTAAATATATTGCATTAGATAGGATTAATAAATGTCAGTGGTAATTACAATCATGTTTGCTGTGGAAATAGCTTCAATTATTTTTTCATTTATTTGTTTATTGGGGTAAGAGGTTGCATGACATACCTGTGGAGTCAGTGAGCAAACTATGGAAGTCAGTCCTTTCCTTTCACCACATGGGGCCCAAGGATCAAACTCAAGTCATCACGCTTAGCTACAAGCCCCTTTCCTGCCAAGCCCTCTCGCTGCACAGTCTCAAGTTTTATCCAGTACTTCAACACACCACGAGCTATAGAGGCTCGTTCGCTCCTGTCTGTACTTCCTTGTGTTTTGTTCTGTTGAGACAGAGTCTCTCTGTGTAGCCCTGATTGTCTTAAAACTCACAGAGATCTTCCTGCCTTTGCCTCCAAGTGCCGAGACTAAAAACTTTCACCAACCCTGCCTGATTAGATCCAGTGGTGTCCAGCCTGGCTGTGGTGCAGGAATGAGGATCAGAAGTTCAAGGTCATCCCTGCCGTTGTAGTCAGAGGCTGGCCTGAGCTACACAAGGCCTATCTCAAAACAACAGTTCATTCGTTCAGTCATTGACCGAGAATGGAAAAGTTCAACTCTCCTATCCAGGATCCTGGCCTGACTTCTTGCGCCCCTTGACAGCGGCAATGTCTGTCTCCCCTTCCAAAACACCACATCCACTCTGGCAAGGTTTTCTATTTTGGTCCCCTCTATGTCCCAGAGACCAGAAGACACTGGCGGCTTCTTCCTTCCTTGGCTGGTGAAGAAGGAAATGAAGAGTCCCATCTGCCTGGATGTCTCCATCCACCCCAAGAGCCCAGCAGGGCAGAGGCCACCAACTCACAGAGAACTAGAGGCTGGGGAGACGGCTCAGTCAGCAAGTATGTGCCTTGTGAGTTCAAACTCTTTTCTGTCTTTTTTTTTTTCTCTTCTTTTCATTTGTTTTTTTGATTTGGTTTGGTTTTCTTTTTTGAGACAGGATTTTTCTGTATAGCCTGTCTGTCTGGCTGTCCTGCAAACTCTGTAGACCAGACTGGCCTCAAACTCAGAGATCCACCTGTTTCTGTCTCCTGAGTGCTGGGGTTAAAGGTGGACGCCATCACCCTGCCAGATAGGGGCTGGGGAGATGACTAAGGGGTTAGAGCACTGGCCATTCTCCCAGAGGACCCAAGTTCAGTGGCACACACCTTTAGTCCCAGCACTGGGGAGGTAGAGGCAGGCAGATTCCTATGAGTTCAAGGCCAGCATGGTCTACGTAGTGAGTTCCAAGACAGCTAGAATTCACTTAATGAGACCCTGTCTCTAATAAAGCTAAATAAATAAATAGCAAGGTGGACCTCACCTGACATTGACTTCTGACTTAGACACACACACACACACTCCAACACACACACACTCCAGAGAAGTCTATCTCTATAGATTGGGGCACACACCCTTCACTAGCAATTATGTAATCTCTTATCTGCCAGGGAATATTGTGGGTGTGCCCATTTCCATATCTGTCTGTCTCTTTGTCTGAACTAACCTGTATTTAGCCGTCCTTACTCTACCAGTGGAAAAGCAGGAAAGCAGAGGCTGCAGATAGTAGACCAGAGAGGCTAGACTCCCAGCCTTGGTACATAGCACTCAAGGACAAGCCAGAAGTGACCGACAGTGTGCTGGCTCTGAGGACAACATGGGCAGGGTATGGTGGATGGGAGTTCATGGCCCTTCCAGCGCTCTGCCCTAGCCCCCAGCTCCTGCTTGCTCCTACCTCCTTGTGTGTGCTTGGGCTGTATGATTCCCATGTATCTTCCCAGCCCCCTTGGGGCTGGAGAGAGGACACCTCAGCAATTCGGAGCACTTGCTGTGCTTATAGGAGCCAAGTTCAATTCCCAGCACCCACATCAGACAGCTCACGAGCGCCTGTAAGTCCAGCACGAGTCAGCCAGTGCCTTTTTCTCAAGGCTCCTGGACACATATAGCACACACCCACACAGATACACAGACACATAGGCAAACAAACATACATGTGCAGATAAGTAAATAAATATAGTCCCTGGGAGCCTGGGAGCCTTGAAACTCCAAGCATTTGGCAAACCCAAAGCCAGCCGGCCAGTGCAAACAGGGGCAAAGTGTAGGTCACCCTCCACCCCACTGCAGCCAGCTCTCCTGGGCCTTCCCACAGGTCCTACTTGGTTCCTTCAGCCCACGGACATGCATCATCCAGGTGCCCCAGCCGATGTCGTGCTGTGACGCCCATCCCTCAAGGAGGGTCCATGGCTCCTTGCTTCTGGCTTGGCCCTGGTTCTGTCCTATTTCTTCCACACCACCAGCCAGGCACCCTTCTCCTGGGCACCGTTGTCTCAGGCCATTTTCACTCCCATCCCGATTTCCTGGTGCCGCCATTTCCACTTCTTCTTCTTCTTCTTCTTCTTCTTCTTCTTCTTCTTCTTCTTCTTCTTCTTCTTCTTCTTCTTCTTTTCTCTTGGATTTTCGAGACAGGGTTTCTCCGTAGCTTTTGGTTCCTGTCCTGGAACTAGCTCTTGTACTCCAGCTGGCCTCGAACTCACAGAGATCTGCCTGCCTCTGCCTCCTGAGTGCTGGGATTAAAGGCGTGCGCCACCACCGCCCGGCTTCCCATTTCCATTTCTATTACCCCCTTCCTCAGTTAGCAATCAGGTGCCTGGAACCTTGGCCACACGCCCGGCTTCTGTGTAGTGTATCTTCCACTTGTCCTGACACACACACACACACACACACACACACACACACTTCTGAGGACACCCACACTCACATGCACATATCCCCCCACACACATATGCATAATTTAAAATTTTAAAGAAGTTTTTGGTTACTTTGAGACAGGGTCTCTTAATATAGCCTTGGCTGTTCTAGAACTTGCAATGTGGACGAGGCTGGCCTTGAACTCACAGAAATCCTGCCTGGTTTTGGAGCGCTGGGATTAAAAGCTTGGTTACCATTCTTGGCCAAAATAAGTCTTTGCAACGTGTAATTTAAAAGTTTGTTCAGTGGGAATGGTGGCGTGCTCCTTTAATTCTGGTGCTCTGGATATAGAGGCAGGCGGTTCTTGGTGAGTTTCAGGGCAGCATGGTCTACATAGTATGTTTCAGGACAGCCAGTGCTATGTAGAGAGACCTTGTCTAAAAAAAAGATTATTAAGAATAGACAAGAAAGCCGGGCAATGGTGGTGCACACCTTTAATCCTAGCACTTGGGAGGCAGAGATAGGCGGATTTCTGTGAGTTCAAGGCCAGCCTTGTCTACAAAGTGAGTTCCAAGACAGCCGGAGCTACTCAGAGAAACCCTGTCAGGAACACCACTCCCCTGCCCCCCCACCGCGGGAAAAAAAATGAAAAGGAAAAAGAGAAGACCAGTGCAGTGGCATTGCCTGTTATTCCAGCAACTGGGAAACTGAGGCAGGAAGATCTTGAGTTAGAGGCTAGCCCGGGCTATGAGCCAGACCTGTGACAAGTGCAGGTGATTCATTCTCAAAGCCACCTTCTCCTACTGTGGGCTGTGGCTCAGGAAATCACTGCAAATATGCTCAGCTTTCTCCTGGGTAGCCTTCTGGTGATTTGCTTTTTTTTATTTTGTCCGTCTGTGGATCAGTGGTGGTTTGAATGGAATCAGAATCCATAGCCCCACAGGGAGTAGCACTATTAAGAGGTGTGGCTTTATGGAGGTCTCAAAGGCTAAAGTTAGGCCTAGTATATCTCAGTCTCCTGCTGCCCACAGATCACGACATAGAACTCTCAGCTCCTTTTCCAGCACCCTGTCTACCTGCATGTCACCCTGCTCTTCCCAGGACGACAATGGACTAAACCTCTGAAACTGTAAGCCAGCCCCAGTTAGATAAGAGTTTGTCGTGGTCACGGTGTCTCTTCGCGGCAATAGAAACCCTAACTAAGACAAGGGACAACCTCGGGTGTCATTCCTCAATGGCTCTCCGACCTGTTGGAGACAGGGTTCCTGCTTGCCCAGAGCTGGACTGACACACTCAGATGCACGCCAGCTGCAGACATGCATTCACGTGGTCACAGCCTCCATCACTTGTTCCCATCTATAGGTATAGGCAGTGTAACTCAACGGCCTGAATTGCTTTCTAAGTTTATAAATCCTGTCTGCTGAGATGGTTTCTCATGCTAAAACTGATTGTCAGGGTGCACTGACTAGCCAAGGCTGAACCGTGGTTCCTACAGTCTATGTACTGTATGCCAACGTGGAGCAACAAGAAGGGGATAGCCCACATACACTAAGAACAAACTTGTTTCTGGGAGGTGGTGACGCATGCCTTTAATCCCAGCACTTGGGAGGTAGAGGCAGGAGGATCTCTGAGTTTGAGGCCAGCCTGGGCTACAGAGTGAGTTCCAGGATAGGCAGTGCCATAATGAGAAACTATGTCTCCAAAACAAAGAAACAAACAAACTTATTTTTCTCTTTTTTGACAGTGTCTCCTGTAGCCCAGGCTGGCCTTCAGCTCACCACGTAGCTGAGGCGCTCTTGGGGATAATCTCCCTGCCTCAGTCTCTGAAGTGCTGGGATGGTAGGCGCACCGTGATTGGTTTTCCTTTCTTCCTTCCTTCCCTTCAGTTCCCACCCTGTCCTTCTGACAGCCGCATCCAGTAGTCCAGGCTAGATTGGAAGTCACCACCCAGGCCATGATAGCCTAGCTCTTGGCAATCTTCCCTGCCTCTCAGCTTCCTGAGGTTGGCAGGCATGGGACGTCACCACACCCTGCTTCTGCCAATAAAGTTTTATTGCTTACAACCTTATCCAGGCTCATTTACATATCCCCCAGGGCTCTCCGCCTTGGTGCAGTGGAAATAAACCCTGGAAAAAGACCCAGTTCGCACAGCCAGAAACTCTCACCAGTTAGGTCTCTCTGGTCCCCCAACCTCCATACAGAGGAGCGTGCGGAGACAGACCAAATCCATGAATAAATAAGATATATTAGGAAAAATTAAAAACAAGGTCAGGTGTGATGGCAGGCGCCTTTAATAGCACTTGGGAGACTGAGTTCGGATGGGGTGGATGTGGATCCCGAGATCGCTGTCTGGGCTACAGAGTGAGCCCCAGACAAAACCAAAGAACCAAATGGATTCATACTGAGGAACATTTCATTCTCATTTCCGGACTGCGCGTGGAAATGTCCCAGTGACTGAGGGTGTGAGGTCTCCCTGTCCTGGGCTGCACGATGGGCATTTGGAGATGAGAGGCCGGGGCCCAGCCAAACTTGACTTAGTACACGCTAGGGACCTTTTATTGGGGACCCACCATAGTGGACTGAGATGACTAGAGAATTTCTGGGCCATAAGGGCGTCTGGGAGAGCAGAAAGAGTAACTGTAGAAATCCAGTCTCTCCTGCCTCTCCCAAATGGTAGTTTCAAACTGGTCTAAAAACTAGGTGGTAACAGAGAACCATGGACGGACCACACAGAAACAAGCCCCTCACTGGGGATCCTAGGTGGGGCTCCACCCTGACCACGCCCCCAGCCCCCTCACTGGGGGATTCCAGGAGGGGCTCCACCATGACCACGCCCCTAGCCCCTCACTCGGGGGTTCCAGGCAAGGCAGAGGTCACATGACAACTTTTGATTCTCTCCTTCCAGCATGTCAGCCCCAGAGATTGAATTCAGGTTGTTGGTTTTTACCCCAAACCATCTTATCAGCCATTTCTGCATTTTGTTGCAAGGAAACACACAGACGCACACAGAAACACACACGTGCACCCTCACACACACATGCACACACACAAGTGTGCCTTATATCTGCCAAGCTGAAGCTCAAAGTCTAGTTTTAGGTACGAAGCTAGTTTCCAGCTATCTTGGTCCCCTGGAGCACCTGTTGGCGTCTCCGCGTCTCCCCACAAGGCTGTGTGGATCAGATGAGATTGTGGAGGTGAAAGGTCTGTACGATGTACACACAGTAAGCGCTGAGTAAAAGCTAGCTTTGGGTGTGGTGGGTGCGGGCTTCCAGTCCCAGTGTTCGCATCCAAACGCCAGAGGACACGCGTGGCAGCTAGCCCGGGCTGCATGTTCCAGAACCTGTCTCCGGAGAAGGGAAGTGATGATGCTTGCTGTGGGTAAGCAGCTGTCTCCCAGGCAGTGACAGCAAGCTCGTGTCACCTCCTCTACCTGCCGTCATCTTTCAAGTTTCTCCAACACTGTCGCTGCGTATGAAGACTGAGAGCTTAGTACGCCCAGTGCTGTGTCAGGAGGTACAGGAAGGTAAAAATTGCAGTGGTTCAAATAGGATCATGGAAGGGGAAAAGTGGGATGCGTTGAACATCCTTCGCTGGAGGATTGCAGATAAAAGGACAGGCATCCTTACTTCCTCCAGAAAGTCTGCCTAGGTTCAGCCTCA
Source organism: Chionomys nivalis (assembly GCF_950005125.1). NCBI lineage: Eukaryota > Metazoa > Chordata > Mammalia > Rodentia > Cricetidae > Chionomys > Chionomys nivalis. Next base: position 11,798,797 of record NC_080091.1, read on the forward strand.
CTGACTCCAAGAGCCTCCTCTGGGAGTTCCAAAGGCTGCCAATGCACCCACCATCACAGCACCATTCCTCAGAAGTGAGTCTAAAAACCTACCATTGATCTCAGTTCTACATGACGACGAATGAATGAATGGATACAAGCTGAGACAGACAACTGCTCAAACAAGATTCCCTGTGGAGGAGCTGTGTCTTAATCCAACATTCGGTAAGCCTTTCCCATCCCACCCTGGCCAGAGCCCCTGCCCAGGCCCTTACCGTATTGTAGAACTCAGCCACCAGTTCCGAGTGCTGGAAATTACTCTCGCACCAATCCACCTCAGAGCTCTGGTAGGCAAAGATGCTGGACATCTTTGCTCTGGAATCGACGCACGCGTCTTGTGCCTGGCAGAGGCGCGCCAGCCGAGTGAGTGAGCCTACGAGTGCCCAGCCCAGGCGAGGTGGGGACAGAACAGCTCAGGGCCCCCGGAGCAGGCTGAGAGGAAAAACCTGCTGGGCGGCTCAAATATTGCACCAAGTAGCCTGGCAGATGTGCACGGTAGGGCACCGAGGCCGCCCTGGGCAGCGGCTGAGGGGGTGGTGCTGTTCGGGTTGGGCGACAATGAGAAGGGTGGAGGCCACCCAAGCAGGCACTTGAGGAGCAAGACGTGAAGGGACTAACAGCTTTAATACTGTGTATTCATACTTTAATACAGAGCAGCGCCCACTGGGTAGAGTGCTCCGCTAACACGTACAAAGCTCCAAGGTCTACCCCAGCACCCACGGAACTAGTTGTGGTGGACACGCTTGTCACCCCAAAGTTCAGTAGCAGAGGCAGGAGGATGGGGCATTTAAGGCTGGACTGGGCTACGTAGTGAGGACCTCATCTCCAAAGAAAAGGTAAAAATCAGGCTAAGGTGCTGGAGAGATGGCTCAGGGGTTAAGTGTGTAACATCGGCTGCTCTCCCAGAGGACCTGGGTTCAGTTTCCAGCACCCGCACGGTGGCTCACAGCCATCACCCACAACTCGGTTCCAGGGGACCAGACTCCCATCTTCTGGCCTCCGTGGGGCACCAGAAACACACGTGGTACACAGACGTATGAACGAGCAAATGTTGAAGCACATAGAATAAAACAGGACTTTAAAAATGTCTCAGGAGGAGCAGGGCTGGACTCTGTGGGGGGGGCACTGACCTGGCGTGTAGGAAGCCCCGGGATCCATGGCGGGAGAGGACAGCATACACCTGTCAACCCGGTATACAGGAGGTGGAGGCAGGAGGATCCGGAGTTCAAGGCTACAGAGTAAGTCTGAGGGCCAGACTGAGCTAATGAGACCCCATCTGGGAGGCAGAGGCATGGGGGTCCCTCTGAGTACAAGGCCAGTCGGGTCTACATAATGAGTTCCCTGGGCTACACAGAGAAACCCTGTCTCAAAAAACTAAAGAACCAACCAAATAAACAAACAAACAAAAATCACCAAATAATAAGTCTGCAGAGGTTCAACAGTTCCCGTTTCACAGTCAGGGAGTAACCTTCCATGGTGGTAAAAGCTCTGGTTGGCTTTTTTTTTTTTTTTTTTTTTGATTGGTGTTTGGGACAGGCTCTCACGGTGTAGCTCAGGCTGACCTGAAACTCGCAATTCTCCTGTTTCAGCCTTCTTAATTCTGAGTCGGCAGAAGTGAATTCCCATCGACTCTTGACCTAATTATCTGGCTGTCATAGAGAACCGGGGCATGTCCCCCCGGACCTGTCCCCATTGGGCTTAGCTCTGCCCTCTTGGAGACCTTCCTGTGTGGCCCGCGCTGTGGAATGTCCCTTGAGGAGCAGGTTGTCTTCCCGCAGAAGTCATCCAGGGATGAGGGAACCTGGAGACATCCCACGTGGGGTTCCTGAGTCCTGACTTCTCAGGACTGAGGGAGAAACTTCAAGGCACCTACCTGGTTTCCTAACTTGGGCCATGAATTCATCTCTCTGATTCTAAATTTGCTCTCCTGTGGTTTAAGGAGATTGATAACCAGCTGCTGGGAGCACAAACAGGGCTTCACCTCCATACTCTATGGCAGTAATCCTTTTCATATGCATTGCATTTCTGCATTTATTTATTTGGTGCCTGTTCAGGTCAGAAGACAACTCTCAGGACTTGCTCTTTCTACTGAGAGGCTGGTGGCCAGGGCCGGCAACAAGTGCCTTTACCCAGAGTCCTGTGGTGCGGACAGTGAGCTTGCTCCTTGAGGACATACACACAGGTCACTGAAAGAGCTTTCTTCTCTTTCCCTTTTGGTTTTTGTTGTTGTTATTTTGTTTTCTGGTTTTTGGGGTTTTCATTTTTTTTTTTTTTGAGACGGGGTTTCTCTGTGTAACAGTCTTAGCTGCTCTGGAACTCACTCTGTAGACCAGGCTGGCCTCAAACTCACAGAGATCCACCTGCCTCTGCCTCCTGAGTGCTGGATTAAAGGTGTGCGCCACCACTGCCTGGCTGGCCTTGCTTTTCTGCCTGCCTAAGTATAGAATTTAGGATGGACTCCAAAATACCTGCCTCAGGCTTCCAAGTATTGGGATAACAGGCTTGGACAACCACACTCTGCTTTAAGTTGTTATTTTCCTGTATATAAGAACTCTCTCAGGGGGCTGGAGAGATGGCTCAGAGGTAAAGAACCCTGACTGCTCTTTCAGAGGACCTGAGTTCGACCTGAGTTCAATTCCCAGCAACCACAGGGTGGCTCACAACCATCTATAATGAGATCTCGTGCCCTACATGCCAGAGCACTGTATATATAATAAATAAATCTTAAAAAATAAAAAACCTCTCTGTGGTGTTAATGATTGGGATGAGTGTCTTACTGGGGGATTCTAGGCAGGGCTTCACCCTGACCACGCCCTCAGCCTTTCACTGGGGATCCTGACAATGCCCCCAGCCCAACACTGGGGATTCTGGGCGGGGCTTCACCCTGACCACGCCCCCCAGCCCCTCACTGGGGATTCTATGCAGACACTTTATGGTTGAGCCATGCCCCAGCCCAGAAAACCATCAGCAAATAGAACACTACTTGGCATTCAGTAAACATTCACTGAGGGTTGAGATGTGGTTCCGTGGTCAAAGCTTACCTTGCCACAAATCCACAAAGGCTTTGGTTCCATCTTTACCACAGTAGTAAAATAAAATAAAATGTGATAATGCTAAAAGGAGAGGAAATTATGCACTCGGAATGCTGAGGGAGGAGGAGATGAGTTCTCCACTGCTCTAGACCACATGAGATGCCATTTAAAAAATATATTAAATAATGCAGATGTGGTAACGCACATCTATAATCCTAGCACTAAGATATCGGGGTAGTAGGATCAGAAGCTTGAGGCCTGCCTGGGCTATGGGAGACTGTCTGAAAAAAGGAAAGTAAAGTCCAGGCATAGTGGTGCACGCCTGTAATCCCAAGGAGGCAGAGGCAGGCAGATCGACAGAGCAAATTCCAGGACAGACAGGGATACACAGAGAAAGCCTGTCTCAGAAAACCAAACCAAACCAAACAAAACAAAAGATAAGCAAAATAAAAATAAATGAATACAATAACAATTTTAGCCAGACTTGGCATGCACCTTTAATCTTAGCACTGTGGAGGCAGAGGCAGATAGATCTCTGTGATTTTTTTGGAGGGGGGTCGAGACAGGGTTTCTTTGTAGCTTTGGAAACTGTCCTGGAGCTCGCTATATAGACCAGGCTGGCCTCGAACTCACAGAGATCTGCCTGCCTCTGTCTCTGAGTGCTAGGATTAAAGGAGTGTGCCACCACCGCCCAGCTGATCTCTGTGATTTTTAAAGCCAGACTGGGCTACATAGAGAGTTCCAGGCTGGGCTACATAGTGAGATCCTGCCTCAAAAAAGCCCATAAGGGCTGGAGAGATGGCTCAGTGGTTAAGAGCATTGCCTGTTCTTCCAAAGGTCCTGAGTTCAATTCCTGGCAACCACATGGTGGCTCACAACCATCTGTAATGAGGTCTGGTGCCCTCTTCTGGCCTGCAGACACACAGACAGAATATTGTATACATAATAAATAAATATTTTTAAAAAAGCCCATAATATCAAAAATAAAGACGGAGATGCAGCTCAGTGGCAAGTCCATGCCTAGAATCTGCAAAAGCCCTGTATTCCATTCCAGTACTAAAGAAAATGTATATGTGTGTGTACATATATATGTATATATGTGTGTGTATGTATGTAAGTATATATGTGTGTGTTAGATTGGGAGCGTAGGCCCCGTCCCTGGCATCTATCTCAGCCCCCAGGCCTGGTCTGGACTTCAAATCCCAGGAGGCCAGGTCCTGACCCCACCCCCAGGGAGGTGGGGTACTTAAGCGATCCCCCAAAAGAAGAACACGTGGTCCCCCTTTCTTCCCCCGGGGGTTGCGTTTCTGTGGCTTCCCGGTTTCCCCCTCGGGGCCACCCGAGAGCGCAGATCTCCCATTAAACCTGGATATTTCTTAATTTGGCTTGTTTTGATTTGGCTTGATTGGGAATTTTTGCGTCATCAGGGAGCTCGCGTTAGGAAATATTTCTAACATTATGTATGTGTATATGTATATGTATGTGTTGAAGACCACTTGTTTGTTCCCGGATGCCCAGAACAAAAATAATCACACAGAAATCTGTATTAATTTCAATACTGTTTCGCCAATAGCTTAAGTATATTTCTGGTTAACTCTTATATCTTAAATTAACCCATTTCTATTAATCTGTGTATTGCCATGTGGCTATGTCTTACTGGCAAGGTTCCAGTGCATCTGTCCCCAGCGGCGGCTGCATGGCTTCTCTCGACTCTGCCTTCTTTCTCCCAGCATTCAGTTTAGTTTTCCCCATCTAGTTCTATTCTACCCTATCACAGGGCAAGGCAGCTTCTTTATTCATTAACCAATAAAAGCCACACATATACAAAAGGATTTCCCACACCATGTATGTATATTATGCATGTGAATATATTCAATGTCTGTATGTATGTGCATGCATATATGCATATGTGTGTATGTATGCATGTACATATGCATGTTGTCTTAGGGTTTCTTTTTTTTTTTTTTTGGTTTTTCGAGACAGGGTTTCTCTGTGGTTTTGGAGCCTGTCCTGGAACTAGCTCTTGTAGACCAGGCTGGTCTCAAACTCACAGAGATCCGCCTGCCTCTGCCTCCCAAGTGCTGGGATTAAAGGCGTGCGCCACCACCGCCCGGCTTGTCTTAGGGTTTCTATTGCTTTGATGAAACACCATGACCAAAAAGCAAGTTGGGGAGGAAAGGACTTATTTGGCTTACACATCCATATCACTGTTCATCACTGAAGCGAGTCAGGACAGGAAGGAACTCACACAGGGCAGGAACCTGGAGGCAGGAGCTGGTGCAAAGGCCATAAAGGGATCGATCCCATGGCTTGCTCAGCCTGCTTTCTTGTAGATCCTAGGACCACCACCCCAGGGTTGGCACAGCCCATAGTGGGCTGAACCCTCCCATATTGATCACTAATGAGAAAAAACCTTACAGTTGGATCTCTTGGGGGTCATTTTCTCAATAGAGGCTCCTTCCTCTCTGATGACTTTAGGTTGTCAAGTTGACACAAAACCAGCCAGTACATATGTATATGCATATGTATGCCATGTATTTGTGAATATATGTGTGCACTGTGTATATGTGTGTATGTATATATGCATGAGTATATTGAGGTGTGTATAGACATACACACTGTATGCATATGTGTATATATGTGTGTATATATGTTGCCTTAGTTTGGGTTTCTATTGCTGTGGAGAAACAACATGACCACTGCAACTCTTATAAGAAAAGCATTTAACTAGGTGATTCACTTATGGTTTAGAGGTTCAGTCAGTTATCTTGTTAGGGAGCATGGTGGTAAGCAGTCAGACATGGCGCTGACTACATCTTGACCAGAAAGCAACAGGAAGTAGACTGAAGTACTGGGTTGTTGTATCTTGAGCATGGGAAACCTCAAAGCCTGCCCCCCAGTGACACACTTCCCCCAATAAGACCACCCTCCTAATAGTGCCACTCCCTGTAAGCTTATGGGGGCCAATTACATTCGTATTTATATGCACATATGTGTGCATGTGTGCATACATATGTATATGCGTGCAAAGGTGTAGGTGTCTGATGCTCTTGTTTCTATGAGACTGTTTCTGTTCACACTGCCCCCTCCTATCTTTTTGAACTTGGAGATCCTCCCACATCTGCCTCCCAAGTGCTGGCATTAAAGGCGTCTTCCTCATTTTTAAATTTGTGTGTGTGTGTGGTGTGTGTTTCTGTGATGTACCTGTGTGGGCCTGCAGGACACATCTGCAGGTCAGAGGGCAGCTGTGTGTAGAGAGTTCTCTCCTCCCACCTTTACATGGCTCCCAGGGTTCGAACTGGGACGTCGGACTTGGGCACCAAGCACCTTCATGCCATGAAACATATGCTCACTCCTCTGTTGGTTTTCAAATTACATTGTGTATTACCCCACGCGTGCGTATGGAGGCCAGAAAGGAGTGTCCATCATTCTCCCAGCCCATCCTTCCAGAGCCTGGGGCTGGAGTCTCCACCCACGCAGCAAGCAGTCCCCAGCAGAGCCATCTTTCCAGCCTGTTCGCCTTGGTTTTTTTGAGGCAGTGTCTGTCACTGAATCTGGCGCCGGGCTGACTGGCTAATGATCCCAGGATCCTCCCGTCTCTTCTTCCCCAGTGCTTGGGATACAGGCACCACGCCCAGCACATCAGTGTTCCTAACTGCTGAACCATGTCTCCATCCCAGGGAACGTCTTAATAATAAGCTAAGGGTTGGAGAGACGGCTCAGTGGTTAAGATCACCGGCTGCTCTTGAGGGGGACCTGGAAACTGAACCCACGTGGAGCAGCTCTCAGTGGCCTGTAACTCCTGCTGGAAGAGGCTGGAAAGACGGCTCTTGGTTAAGAGCCCTTGCTGTATCATCCTGAAGACTAAGTTCAGATCCCAGGACTCGTAAAACAAGCCAGGTGCATCCGCAGATGCCAGCTACTCTGGCTCTGAGTGGGAAGAGACGGGGCTGCTGGGGACTGCTTGCTGTGTGGGTGGAGACTCCAGCCCCAGGCTCTGGAAGGGTGGGCTGGGAGGAGAATGATGGACACTCCTTTCTGGCCTCCACACGCATGCGTGGGTAATACACAATGTAATTTGAAAACAAAAGAGGGGTGAGCATATGTGGATGCCAGAATGGAAAGCAAAACCCTCAGGGCGAGTACCATCTCTCAGGGATGCTCTCAAACTCCCCATCCTCTTGCCTACACATCCCAAGTGCTGGAAGGACAGGCAATCTGCCAGTGTGCCCAACAAGCCCTTCTCTTTTTTAAAATTTAACTTTAACTTTAAAAAGAAACAGGTTCTTTCAAATATTATGGGTGTGCATGCGTCTGTGTATGTGCACGTAAGGGGGCGTTTGATTTCTTCTGCTCCCCGCCCCACATACACCTGCAGCTGGAGTTACAGGCAACCTTGAGCTGCTCTATGTGGGTTCAGTTTCCAGGTCCCCCTCAAAAGCAGCCGTCTCTCCAACCCTTAGCTTATTGTTAAGAAGTTCTCTCGGTTGGAGACATGGTTCAGCAGTTAGCAACACTAGCTACTCTTCCAGAGGACCTGGGTTCAATTTCCAGCACCCACATGTCAGCTCACAACTGTCTGTAACTCCAGTTCTAGGGGATCTGATGCCCTCACACAGATATACATGCAGGCAAAACATCAATGTGCATAAAATAAAAATAAATTTTAAAAAAATCCTTTTTTAAAAAAAGTTCTCATTATGTAGCCCAGGTTGGCCAGGAATTGGCAGTGATCCTCCTGCCTCATCCTCCTGGGTGCTGAGCTGACAGGCAGGTGCCCTCCTGAGACTCAGACATTAGGGAAGACAGCCGGAGGGAACACTGCATGGCCATTCCTGCCCCTGTGCACCAGGCAGCTTGGCTGCAATCAGTCCAACACACCCAGAACCTTTGAACTTGACCATCGGCCAGAAATCCCAGCTGGTGCCAGGCGTGGAGGCACACACCTGTGGTGCCAGGCGTGGAAGCACACACCTGTTTCGGCACTCTGCAGGTGGAGGCAGGAGGATCAGTTGCACAGAGTGAGGAGACCCCGCGTGTCCCAGTGGCTCGGCTCCTGTATTCATTATGTGCGCACGGGCCACAGCAGGTGTGCAAGGACAACTGGAGGGAATGGGTCCTTGTGGGTGGTGTAAGGTCTCAACTGAGGAGAACGGTAGAGGTGCCTGTTTAACATATCAAAGTTGGACCCGGCCTTCGGGCTCTCCCAGCATCCCTCAGTCCTTACCTATTGCAGGGTATGGCTGGCATAATCCCACCTTCTACCCTGAACTCTCCAGTCCAGGGGCTGGGCTGCCCTTCCCCAGAGGCTCCTCTGTATATAGGTCAGACAGGTTGGTTACCCACCCCTTTTGTACCTTTGGCTTCCTGGTGCTACACTGGTTCCCCTCTGTCCCCTCTCCTTTCCCCTCCTCCCGCCTCACATGGCTCAGGGTTCTGTCCACTCTGCTTGTGTCTGCGTCCAGCTGCGCTCTCCCACATAAGTAGGGCACACTTTCCCCTCAGCACACCTAGGAGCAGTCCTGTCCTTCCTGTCCTTTTTATCTCTTTTCTTCATTCAGGTCCCGGGGATGAACTCGGGTCCGCAGTTTACCGGCTGAGGCCTCTTGCCTGCTCTTGCCTAGATTTTATAGGACACTCTTCTCCCTATAACTCACAAACTCGACACACTTTGCAAGGTAACATGACGGCACATGGTGCAATGGCACGGACCCACCATGCCAACACTTTAAGGTCATACTCAGCTGTGGAGCCGGTAGCAGGCCAGCCTGAGCTACATGAGGCTCTGTCTTTAAAAGGCTTTAAAAAAAAAAAAAAAAGAGAGAGAAGCCGGGCGGTGGTGGCACACGCCTTTAATCCCAGCACTCGGGAGGCAGAGGTGGGCGGATCTCTGGGAGTTCGAGACCAGCCTGGTCTACAAGAGCTAGTTCCGGGACGGGCACCAAAGCTACAGAGAAACCCTGTCTCGAAAAACCAAAAAAAAAAAAAAAAAAAAAAAAAAAGAGAGAGAGAGACTTTTAATAAGAGGGGCTGGGAGATGGGCAGTGGAGCAGTGGTAGCGCACACCTTTAATTCCAGAACTCTGGAGGCAGAGGCAGGTGATCTCTGAGTTTGAGGCCAGCCTGGGCTACGAGCGAGTTCCAAGACAGTCAGGGCTACACAGAGAAACCCTGTCTTGAAAACCAAACCAAACAGATGACATAAAACAAACAAATGGGGGGAGGGTCATAAAACATCTGGGGTGGCAGGAGCCCCTCCTCCTGACTAGCCCTCTGGGGTGGCAGCGGCCTCCCCCTCCTGACTTGTCCTCTGGGGTGGCAGTGGCCTCCCCCTCCTGACTAGCCCTCTGGGGTGGCAGTGGCCTCCCGCTCCTGACTTGCCACAGCTGCATAGTGTTCTGAACAATCACTTGTGGCCTCTGAGTCAAGAAAGTATAAGAGATCATAAACCAAAGTGTGTGGGGCTCCCTCTGCCAAGCTTTTAGAGGGTGGTCACCTGTGTTGTGTGGGGCTTCTGCCATGCTTCTGAAAGTGACCCAATAAACTCCCTGCTCACCAAGTCAGACTGGGGTAGGGCGGTTTCCAGGTGTCCTGTCCAAGGAAAGTGACATGTATTCACATTTCCCAGAGAAAAATTCAGGCAACAACTTTCTTTCTCTTTTCCTTCCTTCCTTCCTTCCTTCCTTCTTTCCTCCCTCCCTCCCTCCTTCCTTTCTTCCTTCCTCTTTCCTTCCTTTCTTCCTTCCTTCCCTCCTTCCTTCCTTCCCTCCCTCCCTCCTTTCCTTTCCTTCCTTCCTTCCTTCCTCCCTCCCTCCCTCCCTCCTTCCTTTCTTCCTTCCTCTTTCCTTCCTTCCTTCCTTCCTTCCTTCCTTCCTTCCTTCCTTCCTTCCTTCCTTCCCTCCCTCCCTCCCTCCCTCCTTTCCCTTCCCTTTCCTTCCTTCCTTCCTTCCTTCCTTCCTTCCTTCCTTCCTTCCTTCCCTCCCTCCCTCCCCCCTCCCTCCTCTCTCCCTCCCTCCCTTCCTTCCCTTTCCTTCCGCTATCTCTCTCCTGCTTCTATTACCCAGACTTTCCTTAAACTCAGTAGTTAAGGTTGCCCTTGAACTCTTGACCCTCCTGCCTCCATCTCCTGAGTGCTAGGATGACAGCCGGCTCTCAGACTGTTGTGGCAGTGGTGACTCTTGCTAGGACAGATGACTCCCACAAGGACGAGCCAACGCCCACTGGTGTCACTTGTTATGTAACTCTACTTTCAAAATCAGAGAGTTGGCACTACCGACATCTGGAGATTTTAATCTGGTTTGAATTGTCTTGACCTGGATCCCTTGGGGTTTCTCCCCATTTCCCTGTGTGCAGTTTGTGCAAACCACACAGCTATTATAAGCTTAATCACTAAATTCTAGAGGAAAGGCAGTGGTGGCTCCTGTCTGTCATCCTAGCCCTCAGGAAAGACACTCTGGAATTGGATGCCAATCTTGGCAACATAGTAAATTCCAGGCCAGCCTGAGCTACAGGAGACCCTGTCTCGGACAAAAATCACCAAATAAGGAAATGTAGTAACCCCTTGAAGAATAGAAAGGGGATTCCAACCCCACCACATCCCTCAGAACTTCAGCTTGTTTAAAAGGGATTACAAGGTTATTGCATTTTAGAAAGAGCCAATGACTTGACAAAGTTTTTTTTTTTTTTTGTCTTAAACAATTCATATGTGAAAAGGAATAAGACTTACTAGCAGTGAGCCTGGCACGGTGCTACATGCCCACCATCTCAGTAGTACTGAGGCTGAGGCAGGTAGATTGTCATGATTTCCAGGTCAGTCTTGTCTCAGAAAATCAAAAGTAATACATGCCAATACATACACACAGCTGAACCAACCCCTCAGCCCACTGAGGTTTGAATAGTGACATTGAAGGACTGCGGAAGTGGAATAGCAATTGATAGTACTTGTTGCGTAGATGGCAGTTTCTGTCCTGTCTGGTCCTGCAGCCATTCAGTCTGAAAGAAACACACACAGGCTTATATTAACTATAAACTGTTTGGCCAATTAGCTCAGGCTTATTATTAACTAGCTCTTACAACTTAAATTAATCCATAATTCTTTTTTTTTAAATATTTATTTATTTACTTATTATGTATACAATATTCTGTCTGTGTGTATGCCTGCAGGTCGGAAGAGGGCACCAGACCCCATTACAGATGGTTGTGAGCCACCATGTGGTTGCTGGGAATTGAACTCAGGACCTTTGGAAGAGCAGGCAATGCTCTTAACCTCTGAGCCATCTCTCCAGCCCCAATCCATAATTCTTATCTATGCTTAGCTATGTAACTTGGTACCTTTTCTCAGTAAGGCATTCTCATCTTGCTTCCTCCGCATCCGGATGATAATAGCATCTCTGCCTTTCCTCTTCCCAGAATCCTCCTTCTCCTTGTCTGGTTGCCCCGCCTATACTTCCTGCCTGGCCCATCGGTGTTTTATTAAACCAATACAAGTGACAACTCTTTAAATGTACAAGAGCATTAACCCACAGCAGATAAGGAAAGGGGAGATGATGTGGGATGCTCTTCTGTATATGTTTTGTTTTTATTGGTTGATGAATAAAGATGTTCAGCCAATGGCTTAGCAGAGTAAAGCCAGGCAGGGAATCCGAACAGAGATATATAAAGAGAAAGTAGGCAGAGTCAAGGAGATGCCATGTAGATGCTGAAGGAGAAAGATGCCAGAACATTACCAGTAAGCCACAGCCTCATGGTTAAACATAGGTGAATAAATGGGTTAATTTAAGAGGTAAGAGCTAGTTAGGAATATTACTGAACCATTGACCAAACAGTGTTGTAATTAATATAGTTTCTGTATGATTATTTGGGTCTGAGCAACCAGGAAATGAAAGTGCAGTCTCTGTCTAAAAATGGTGCCCAACCTGGGGCTCGGACCCATGACCCTGAGATTAAGAGTCTCATGCTCTGAGGTGGCTGAATGGCTGCAGAACTGGGTAGGACAGAAACTTCTGTCTACAAATGGCACTGAAATGTTTGGCAAGAATTTCCATATAAAGCCTGAGAAAGCTTAAAAGGGGATTCTAGACAGACAAGAACTGAGACAAGTGTAGCATCTTGGTAAGAGACGTGGTTCCTATAAGAGGTTTCCTGACTCAGGATTAGCAGCAAAAACCTTGCAGCTCTTTTAAGAGGCTTTGCTACCAAACACTTAAATGGTATTTATGAGTAGCTGACGCATGCTTCTTGGTGGTGGCAGGGACCTAGAAACTCCAGAGTTGTAGCAATATACATGGCTCCCATCTGTACCTTTGCCATAAAGCTAGACTCTCAGGAAGCTAAGGATGGGAGAGAGTCAGCCACCAAAGTCACAGCTTTAATCCTAGCCAGATTGCTTAGCAGATTAAAGACTCATGTCAGAAAAAGATAGAGATATACAGTAAAGACAGATTCAAATGAAAAAAGCCTCTAAATGGTTTACAGTGTGTTTAAAAATAAACATAGGTTGGGAGAGAAAAGAAACGGGATATAGAAAGCACTTAGGGGAACAAAAGAAATAGCGTTGTAGGTATGGTGGTGCACACCTTTAATCCCAGCACTCGGGAGGCAGAGGCAGGCGGATCTCTGTGAGTTCGAGACCAGCCTGGTCTACAGAGTGAGTTCCAGGACAGTCTTGGAGTGAGTTCAGCAGGAAGTAGCCTTGAAAACTACACCCACATTCCAAAAAATTTGGTTATGGATATTTGTCTTTGTTTAGTGTGTTGGTTAAAAGTTGCTATCAATAATGGTCAGGGAAAAAAGTTAAACCAAAGAGATTAGATTCAGGGTCTTGTTTTGAAAAGAAAAAAAAGGGGAAATGCTGTGAGATAATGCTCTTATACACTGTAAAGACTTGTCACTCACATTGGTTTAATAAAACCCTGACTGGTCAGTAGCCAGGCAGGAAGTATAGGCAGGGCAACCAGACAAGGAGAAGGAGGATTCTGGGAAGAGGAAAGCAGAGATGCTGTTATCATCCAGATGCGGAGGAAGCAAGATGAGAATGCCTTACTGAGAAACGGTACCAAGTCACATGGCTAAGCATAGATAGGAATTATGGGTTAATTTAAGCTGTAAGAGCTAGTTAATAATACACCTGAGCTAATAGGCTAAACAGTTTATAGTTAATATAAGCCTGTGTGTGTTTCTTTCAGACTGGATGGCTGCGGGACCAGGCGGGACAGAAACTTCCATCTGTAGTTGCTGTTTTCAATTGGGCCTGTATTAAGTTCCCAGCCAGGCAGCTCACAATCATCCGTACACTCAGTATTTAATCCCAGCACTCAGGAAGCAGAAGCAGATAGGTCTCTGAGTTTGAGGCCAGCCTGGTCTACAGTGAGTTCTAGGACAGCCAGGGCTACACAGAGAAACCCTGTCTCAAAAAACAAAAGAAAAAAATGTGCACCACCAAGCCCTGGCTTGTTTTTCTTTTTAACAATTTTTTTAAAAATCTTTCATTTTTTAACAGTTTCATACATTTATGCAAAGTATTTTACAAATCAGATTCATTCCTATTCCTCCCAGTCCTCCTGGCAAAGCCTCCTCCCACCTTCACGTCCTTTTTCTGCAACCCTCTGAGTCCAGTAACTGCTGCCTGCTGGAATACTGACTGATCTTATCCAGGCAGCCGCAGCTGCTGTGAGGTCACGAGTGTGCATCAGACATTTCACAGCCTTCACCCCACCCTCCAGCTCTCGCAGTCGTTCTGCCCCCTCTTCTGTGATGTCCCCCAAGCCTTGAGGGGCAGTGGTGCTGAAAACGTCCCACTTAGGACTGAGCACTTACACCTGCTTCTTCCTCTGCGTCTGACTCGTGAGTCTCTGCAAATAGGCAGGAACATTCCAAAGGCAGTTTCACATCCAGCGAGCAATGAGAGGTAGGTGTCTCTCCTTGGCCTGTGACTTCCGAAGGTGGGCACCAGGCATAATTCCCTCCTGTAGAATAGCCTTGACTCTAACCAGAAGGCTGCTGGCTGCCCGTCACTCTCGGGCCACTATTGCACCAGGGTTGCTATCCTGCCGTTCGTCAGAGTGGCAGTAGTCAGAGGCCACAACCGGATAACACAACTGATTTCTTTTCTTTCCCAACAGACTGAATGTCACCTTCTGGCACTATGAAATCAAACCAGCAGGGAGGAAGGCCCCAGTTCCAGCTTGGCTTTTCTGTGTCCTGCAACCAAAGTGACTGGTGTCTTCAGCAACTAAGTCTTGTCACCTGATTATGGTAGGCAACCAAGAGCCATGGCAAGAGCCTGTGTTGTTGTTGTTTTGGTTTTTCAAGACAGGGTTTCTCTGTGTGGCTTTGGAGCCTGCCCTAGAACTCACTCTGTATACCAGACTGGCCTCAAACTTACAGAAATCCGCCTGCCTCTGCCTCCCAAGTGCTGGGATTAAAGGTGAATGTCATCACTGCCTGACTGAGGCCTGTGTTGTTGGAATAAATCTGGGGAGAAACATTTCCGGCCTTTGATGTTCTTTTCTGGCCTTTGTACAAATTTAAATGCAGGTTCTCAGTTACCAAAATGTACCTTCCTCAGGAAACACAGTGGCTGCTCAGGAAATCTTTTCAGAATCCTGGGATGCACCAGAGACTCCCATTTTATAGGCAAAGAAACTGAGACTCAGGAATTCAGCAGCTTGCCTCAGTTCATTATATGATAGCTGTTTGACCTAGAATAAATTCCTTAACATCTCTGGGCTTTAGTTTCCTTTTAGTAATTCGGAGATGAAGTAGTTGCTATTTCTTGGGGTTGCTAAGGATATTAAATAATATGGGGCTGGAGCATGGCTCAGAGTTAGAGGCCCCCCCTAAGAATCCCCTAGTGAGGGGCTGGGGGCTTTAGTTTCCTTTTAGAAACTCCGAGATGTAGTTGCTATTTCTTGGGGCTGCTAAGGATATTAATTAAGATAATATGGGATTGGAGCATGGCTCAGAGTTGGAGCCCCCCCCAAGAATCCCCCAGTGAGGGGCGGGGGGGGGCAAGGCTTGGCGCTGGGAATCGAGATGAACAACTGTGTAGAATGTCTCCCTATGAAGCTCTTGTTCTACAACTACAAAAGACAAAACCAAAAAGATCAATCAGTGCAACTACTTTAAGTAATGCTTATGTCAGGTGACAACTAATTGGGAAAGTTCCAGACTGTGCTTCTGGTGGTAGCAAAGGCAGTGAGTTTCTGCATACATGTCTCAGCCTGATATAGGTGTGTTGGGAAAGAGCTCAGCAAAGAGCAGAGGGAGTCTCATCTGGAAGGAAGTGTGGCTACTGGAGCCAAGCGAGTGTTCAAGGAAGACTAAGGTGGGTGCAGAGGTGACTGACGAGGAGCCATGATGTCACGGGCTGTCACGGGCTCGATGGCTCAGTTTCACCTCTTCCGAGGACCTCCTAGCACAGGCTAGGCTGGAGGACAATGGAGAAGCAGGTGTGGCCGTGGAGGGAGTTTATGGGATTTGGGTCAGGCGGCGGCAGCTCGAGGTGGCGGGGACAGTATTTCTCAAGGTGGAGGACCGTGCATCTCACAGCAAAAACTGTCCACCTGGAATGGGACAATAAAAGGGACGTTTCTAGAGAGCTGGGCACCCTCCAAGAATGAATACAGCTACAGCGAACATCCGGTGACTCCGGCAAGATTCAGGACTCCTGCTCTGGGGTCCTTGGAGGCCTCCAGGAGCCCTGCCTCAGCGTCCCAACTCCTTAAGCTGCTTTGTTCAATACGTTTCTGAGCGAGTCCAAGGCTCGACTTCTAGCATAAGTCCCACCCCCCTTTTCCGAGCGCCTACACCAGGAGTCATGGCTGAAAGCCCCTGGGAATTGTAGTTCCTAAGACCAGGCAAGCACATGCGATGCACCCAGGGATTGCTGCGGGAGCAACGGTGGCGGGCAGATGTCTCACCTGAGGCATCACCTCACCCCGTCGTGCGCTGCTTCCCGCGTGGGCACCGCGGAACTGCAAAGCCCCTAGCGTGAACCTGCATAAGACCAAGATAGGTTTTCCCTAGTCTTTCGAACGCTAACTTCCAATGAAGACCCCGCCCACAGACTTACCCCCGCCTTCTGCGGCCCCACCCACTCCGTTCTCGGAAGTGGACTAGCGAGCGACTCCCGCAGAGCACGCCGGGAATTGTAGTTCCGGAAGCCACGCCGGGGCGCGCGGAGGTATGTGGCCCCGAGTGCTGCTTGGAGAGGCCCGGGCGGCTGCAGGCGGATACGGTGCTGTCTTGTCTCGCTTCGCCGTGCGTTTCTCTCTGCCATGGACTGCTGGAAGCGGCTCACCACTGCGGAGGAGCCTGCATGGAACTGCTCCGCGAGCTTTCCCGCTCATCCCCATAGTGGTGGAACAGACGGTACGGGGTCCTGGTGGGGACATGGCGTGGAGACTTGAGGCGGCAGGGCGGAGTGCAATGGTCGCTGACCTTTCACCTCTGTTCTTTTCCTACCAGGGTCGAGGAGAGCGCGCTTATGACATATACTCGAGGCTCTTGCGGGAACGCATCGTGTGCGTCATGGGCCCGGTGAGCGACCCCGGTGCGCTCTGGAGACACCTAGCTGAATCTCCAATCTTTCTCCCCTTGTCAAGCTCTTGTCTGCTCTTCCTCATCCCTGGTGACCTCCTAGACCCTAGTCCCTAACCATAAACATTCTTTTTCTTTTGAACCAAACTCTTGCTGTCTAGTCCAGGCTAGCTTCCACCTTGCCATCCTTCTGCCACAGCTTCCCGAATGTTGGGTGTCAGGTGCATACACCACCGTAGTCAGCTGTTGCCAGCTATTCTTTGCTTTGTTGTCTTCTGCGGCAGGGTCTCACGCTGGCCTTGAAGCCCCTATGTAGCTGATGGTGACGTTTATTGGGGTGAAGGTGTACCACCACACCAGGGTCATGCCGTGGTGGGACTGGAACTCAGTGCCAGCGTTCTACCCGCTGAGCCCACAGCCCCAGTTAGATAGTTGACTTTTTGAGACAGGGTCGTATGTAGCCCAGGCTGACTTTGAACCCTGATCCTCTTGCCTCCAACTCCCAAGTGCTGGGATGACTGGTATGTACCACCACACCAGGTCTAGGCAGTGCTTAGAGCATGCTAGGTGAGCACTCGACCCACTAAACTACGTCCCAGCCCTGTCCTCAGCTTATTGCCTTCCAGTGTCTGGGGCTCCCTGACCACCCCCTTTCTATGATGGCTCATTAAGCCTCCATCCAGCCCACCTTCAATCTGGGGACAACCTCTACCCTCCCCACTTACAGATTGATGACAGTGTCGCCAGCCTGGTGATCGCTCAGCTGCTGTTCTTACAGTCTGAAAGCAACAAGAAACCCATCCACATGTACATCAACAGCCCAGGTGAGCAGGGCCTGACCTGGATGGGGCTCGAGAATATCCCCTCTCTGGAGAATAGGTGTGAATCAGCTTTCTGCAGAATCTAACATTTAAACTCGCTCCGGGCATGGCAGGGTGGTGCACTTGGCAGGCAAAGGTGGGCAGATCTCTGAGTTCTAGGACAGCGAGGGCTACTCAGAAATTTAGTATTTTTAGCCAGGTGTGGTGGCGTACACTTTTAATTCCAGTATCCAGGAGGCAGGTGCAGGCAGGTCTCTAGAGGCCAGCCTGGTCTACAGAGTGAATTCTGAGACTGTCAGAAAACAAAGAACTAGCTAATTAATTAAAATCGCTCCGAAAGGGCTGTCACTGGCCTGGAACTTTCCAAGTATGCTGGTGTGGCTGGAGAGTGAGCCCCAAGTATCCTCGTGTCTCCGCCTCCCCGGTGCTGGAATTACAGGCGTATGCTGCCGTGTGTATTTTGTGGGTGCTGGGGAATCTGAACCCACTGCCACATGCTTGTGTAGCGGAAACTCTGCCACCTATAACCCGATTTCCTGTTGGCTTCTCACTTCAGCTGAGGTGGCAGGCATGAGCCCCTGCCCTCTGCAGAAATAGCTGATTTTTTGTTTGTTTGTTTGTTTTGTTTTTCAAGTCAGGGTTTCTCTGTAGCTTTGGAGCCTGTCCTGGAACTAGCTCTTGTAGATCAGGCTGGCCTCGAACTCACAGAGATCCGCCTGCCTCTGCCTCCTGAGTGCAGGGATGGGCAGTGTTGATTGGGCACTCGTCAGGCCAGGGGCCTCTCACGGAATTTTCTACGTAGTGAGCACGCTTATTTCTCAACAAAGTTTCGAGTGGAAGGTGAGGATGCTCACCTCCGATCTTACGAAGGGCAGGTGTGCCTTAGAGAGTGGGAATAGCTGGCCCTTCATGGTGACCAGAGTTCATAACCAGGAGGAGGCTGGCAGAGCCGTGTGTGTGTGTGCGCGCGTGCACGCGTGTGTACATGTGTGTGTTGTCCCATGTACGTATGTTTCCTTGTGACCCCTCCTCTCATTCCTGTCACCCACCCACCCCTATGATGTTTGTACTCATATTTTACTGGAACAGAACTGGGGTGGAGAAGGATCCTACTGGGCCCTGACGTGCTCACTGCCCGCAGGTGGCGTGGTGACTGCGGGCCTGGCCATCTACGACACAATGCAATATATTCTGAACCCCATCTGCACGTGGTGTGTAGGACAGGCTGCCAGCATGGGCTCCCTGCTCCTCGCTGCTGGCAGCCCAGGCATGCGCCACTCACTGCCCAATTCCAGAATCATGATTCACCAGCCCTCTGGAGGTGCCAGGGTGAGTACAGGTCTTGCAGGGACGTGGGAGGAAGTCTAGGCCGCTGGTGTTTGCTTGCTGAGGCAGCATCTCACCTTACAGCCTTAGCGGTCCTGCAGCACACTGTAGACCAGACCGGCCTCCAGCCCACTGAGATCTCTGCTCTGCCTCTGCCTCTGCTCTGCCTCTGCTTCCTGCCTCTGCTTTGAGATAGGTGTTTTCATGACTTGGGAGGTGCTCCTTGGGTAGAATGCCTGCTACGCATCAGCAAGACACTGGGTCCTATCTCCGCCGCCAGAGGAAAGGATAACTAACGAAAGCAGAGCCAGGCATGGTGGGCAAGCGCCCTCAGTTCCAGAACTCGGGGGGCAGAAGCAGACAGATCGCTTGAGTTTGAGGCCAGCCTGGTCTACAGAAAGAGTTCCAGGACAGCTAGAGCTATGTAGAGAAACTGTGTCACAAAGCAAAAGAAAAGTAAGATAAAATAAAATTGATCAATGGGAAGGAAATAGGCTCAGAAACGGCAGGGTTGAAGCACAGGAATGGCTCCCTCACTCTGGCATCCCACTGGGGGGGCGCGGGGAACCCCTCCAGTTCTGGGCTTATCTTCTTCCTGCATTTACCACTCGCTCCTCAGGGCCAAGCCACAGACATCGCCATCCAGGCCGAGGAGATCATGAAGCTGAAAAAACAGCTGTACAACATCTACGCCAAACACACGAAGCAGAGCCTACAGGTGATCGGTGAGCACCCAGCCCGTACAGCACTTCCATGGACTGCATTGTCCTGAGCCAGGACTTCCCCACCTGGACATTACTGTGGTGGGGTCACCCTGGGCCTTGGGCGCGGGCAGCAGACTCACTGGCTACAAATGCTCTGAGCCTGTGACCCCTTTCAATGCTGAGAGCCAGGTGTCTCTAAATGGTGGCGGTGTGGATTAGGGGTGGAGCCCCGCCTAGAATCCCCAGTGAGGGGATGGGAGTGTGCCTTAAGTATAGATTTTATGCCAAGTAGTGGTGGTACATGCCCTTAATCCCAGCACTTGGGAGGCAGAGGCTGGCAGATCTCTTGAATTTGAGACCAGCCTGGTCTACAAACCAAGTTCCAGGACAGCCAGAGCTACACAGAGAAACCTGTCTCAAAAATCAAAACAAAACAAATATACATTTCTTTCCCTTTTTAAAAAAATTCATTCGTTTTTTATTATATGTGTATGTATATGAGTGTTTTTCCAGCGTGTATTCTGTGAATTGCATGTGTGCCTGGTGCCTGTGGAGGTCAGAAGAGGGCGTCAGATCCCCTTGAACTAGAGTTATATAAACAGTTGTGAGCCGCTGTGTGGGTGCTGAGGACTGAACCAGGGTCCTCTGCCAGAACAAGTTCTCTTGGTCCATCCAAGCCAGTTCTCCAACTATCAGCCATGAAAACTGGCTCCATCGGTCCGTGCTGTTTTGACAGAGTATACTTGGGTGGGGGGAGGTAGCAAGGGATACTGATGCCAGCAGGGTTTCCCTGGTGCTTGTGACAAAATGGTTGATTTGGGGAGCATGTGCTTGCCACAGTGGATGTGTGGTGGCGGTCAGAGGACAGTTTGTATAGATCAGCTCTCTCCTGATACTTTGTGCATTGTGGTGGTTGAACGCCAGCTCAGCGGAATTGGTGGCAAGCCATGTGGCTGGCCTGCATGCCATTCTTTGGTCTGTCTTGTTGCTGGTGTGTGTGGGCATGCGTGTACTGTGACGTGTAGAGGCCAGAGGACAGTGTTCAGGAGGCGATTCTCTTCACCGTGGTAGTGCACACCTGTCGTTCCCAGCACTTGGCAGGTACAGGCAGGAGAATCGGGAGTCATCCCTTTGAGGCCAGCCTGGGCTCCATGAGCTCCTGCCTGAAAACATGTATTTCTTACTGCTGGGGAAACTGAGACACAGAGAAGTTCCAAGCCCCATGGGAAACAATTGTCAGAGTGCGTGTCTTAACTCAGGAAGCTGGAACACGCTGTGGGGCTGGAAGATAAAATGCTAGGAATGGGTATCTGAGTCCTGGGAGCAGGACGGTCAGGGACAGCTGGTGCCTGGAAGGCAACCTTTGACCTTCAGCTCCCAACCCTTTGCCTTGCTGGAATTACAGGTGGTTCTGGGGACGGAATCAGGGCACAGAGCAGGCTAGACCAGTGCTCTACCAATTGAGTTTTTTTTTTTTTTTTTTTTAAGACATGATCTTGTTCTGTATCCCTGACTGGCCTTGAACTTTGTATCCTCCTGCTCTAGCCTCTCAAATGGTTTTCTCTTTTAGTAACAGCACCTCCTGTGGTCCCATCCTCACAACTTCATACACCATCTGCTACTGGTGGGGACTTCAACCTAGGTATCTCTGCTCTGACTTAAATGTACTGCTTCCCGCCAGAGTCGGCCATGGAGAGGGACCGCTACATGAGCCCCATGGAGGCCCAAGAGTTTGGCATCTTGGACAAGGTCCTGGTACACCCACCTCAGGATGGGGAGGATGAGCCAGAACTGGTACAAAAGGAGACTCCCACAGGACCGGCTGACTCTCCTGCCCCAGCGAGTACCTAAGGCCTGACCTCATCTCTAGGAGCGTGGAGACCCAGGACTGCCCCACACTCTGTCTGCTGAGCCCAGAGGTACCCCTGGAGAAGATGTGGATTGAGGCTGCCCGCCGGCCTGAGACACTGTGACTTTACATTAAACCTTTGTGGTTTTTGTCCCATGTCTGAGGCACCTTCCATTACCTCTCCAAGACACCAGGCTGCTTTCACTTTGACTCCATGACAAACCACTTTGTCGAGACAGGGTTTCTCCATGTGAACCTGGCTGGATCTCAAACTCATAGATCCTCCTGCCTCTGCCTCCCAGTGCTGGGATTAAAGGTGTGCTCCACCGTGCATGGCTGTTAGCAAGCTTTTAAGCCATATACTACCCCAAAGCCAGTAGGTAGAACTATGGTTTTATGCATTTACTCTTTGTGTGGGTTTATGTACCTGAGTGCAGTACCCCTGGTGGCCAGAAGAGGGTGTTGGGACCCTGGAGCTTCCCTGTGGGTGCTGGAACTTGAGAGAAGTACCTCTTACCTGCTGAGCCTGTCTCTGCCCCTGGAGAGGGTAGGTAGTGTGGGCTAGAGGTCCACCAGACGCGACATGGAGGAGCCACCATCCTCAGACCCATGAGAGCTGGCTCTTTGCCATAGGATCCAAAAGCAGGCTGGAGCCAGAAAGAATGGTAGGGGAAATTTTTGTGGACTTTTTACTAAAAAGGGAAGCAGAGGATTGGGTATATAGATATAGCTAAAAAAGGAAATTGGATACGTTTATTTGTGGGAGAGGGGGCAGGTGCCAGTATCCCTGTGGAAATCTGGAGTGACTTCTCTGCTTCCACTGTGGGGGTGGGGTAGTCCTAGGGATCACACCAACACTACCAGTGCCTTTACCTGCTGAGCCATCTTCGTGAGCCCAGGTGTTATTAGGGTGGTAGACAGTTTTTTGCTTTTAAATTCAGAAAATTTGAGGTGTGGGTTGTATTAATGGGTCTTATTTGTTTGAGCGTCTTATTTTTTTTTTATTGTTTGGACAGCATCTCCTGTAGATCAGGTTGACCTCAAACGTGTGTGTAGTCAAGGCCGACCTTGAAGTTGCCATTCCCCTTCTCTCCGCCAGGGTGTGCTGAATAGCAGCTGTCGGGTCGTTGAACCTCTAACCTTGACTTTGCCCCACGTGACCCCAAGCCTCGGTTAGCCCAGATTCAGCACCTCAAGCACGAACCAGAGAGATCAAGGCAGGGCCCAGAGGCGGGACCAACACTAGACGGTCTGGGGCACAGCTAATAGAACGAGCTCATGTCCACTAGCGTGCGGTAGGAGGCGGGTTCGGAGCTGGCCTCAGCCAATGGCCTGCGGGAACATGGGCCGTCTTTTAAGCGGTCGCCTGAAGATGGCGGTCAGCGGGCGCCTGGCGCTGCGAATGCTTTCTGGGTGCGGCTGGGTTCGCGGCTCGGACCCCGCCGTGCTGAGCCGCCTGCGCGATGAGGCCGTGGTGCGGCCTGGCTTTCTGAGCCAGGCGGAGGAGGACACGCTCACACGCGAACTGGAGCCTCAGCTGCGGCGCCGGCGCTACGAGTACGACCACTGGGACGCGGTGAGTGGGCGGAGCCCCAGGGGCGGGACCGATGAGGGCACGCCCACGGGGCGGGGCTGTCTAGTAGACAGCACTGGGGCGGGACTCGGTGGGCTCGGCCCGGCTAGGGCCGGCGTAGTGCGGCTGGGACTGGGGACCAGTCTCCCGCGGCAGCGTGTGACGCACTGCTTTGGTGTGGGACGTGGCGGGTACTCGGCAGCTCAGGAGGCACAAAGTTCGGAACACTAGGATCCGTACATCCTATGGGACAGTGCTAATCTTAATGCCAGAGCTGAGGAAGGGGGAAGGTCTGCAGCTGGGTGGTGTGGGTGGGACCTAGAGCAGGGGGGGCCTGAGCCTGGAAGGTGAGCCGAGAGTGTTGAGTTCCCGGGGATAAAGCAGTGCATGGGGGCTTGGAATCAGAAGGCCTTTGTGGGCATCAGGGAATGTGTTGCAAAGGCAAGATTCCTTTGGACATGAGGTCTTGCAGCTGATGGCTGTCGACAAGGTCAGAGGTGGGAAGAAGCCTCAGGTGAGGGGGTGTCAGCAGTTGGGGTCTCTCTAGGGTCTTAGTGAGACTGAATTGAGCCCGGAGACAGACTCCGAATACTGGGGCAGCACCAGGGACTAGGAATTGGAGCCCGGAGACCAGATGTGCGGTTGAGACCTCTGAGCAGGAAAAACTACCTGTGGACTGTGCCCTCTCCTGTAAGTTTCCAATCACGACCTGAGCTCTCTGTGCAGGCCATCCACGGCTTCAGGGAGACCGAGAAGTCCCGCTGGTCTGATGCAAGCCAGGCCATCCTGCACCGGGTCCAGGAGGCTGCCTTTGGCCCTGACCAGACCCTGCTATCCTTGGTTCACGTGTTGGACCTGGAACCCCAGGGCTACATCAAGCCCCATGTTGACAGTGTCAAGGTGGGCAGAAGGTAGTTTCTCAGAACTCCCAGGATCTGGGTGGGCAGGAGGGCAGATCTGAGCCTGACCCCACCCCCTCTTTCCAGTTCTGTGGATCCACCATTGCTGGCCTCTCCCTGCTGTCCCCAAGTGTTATGAAGTTGGTGCACACCCAGGAACCTGAGCAGTGGCTGGAACTACTGCTGGAACCAGGCTCCCTCTATATTCTAAGGTAATGCCTTGCCCAGAAGCCCTCAGATGAGGTCAGGTGCTTCTAATACCTCTTGTTTGTGCTCTCACAGCAGAGGAAGCAGCCACCACCACTCAGAAAAAACTGTAGAAATGCTGGAAGGGCGGGATTTCCCCCTACCCACCCCAGTCAGCCTCTCTCTTCTTGCAGGGGTTCAGCCCGATACGACTTCTCCCATGAGATTCTTCGAGATGAAGAATCATTTTTTGGGGAGCGACGTGTACCTCGGGGCCGACGCATCTCAGTGATTTGCCGCTCCCTCCCTGAGGGGATGGGGTCAGGAAGGCCAGGAAAGCCACCCTCAGCCACCTGACTTCTACGCCTGTCCTCTGGACTTGTGAATAAAGTTGGAAAAAGAATACTGTGGTTGTCTTCAAATTACCATCTGCCAGGGCTAGGGCCCCCAAGAGACAAGTCTTAGAACCCACATAGCCTGGAGGCTGCCAGGGTGTACCCTATCACACAGACTCCTAAAGCCATTAGAACATTCCTTTTATTGCATTAATTGCTGATCCCCAGTCCCGGGTCTCTTCCTTCTCCTCTTCACCTAGACAGGTTTCTAATAAACGTTACGTGAGCCCTTCAAAGCCCAGGTTGCCTCATGCTTCTGATTCTGAGACACAGAGCTGGCCACCTTCAGCCACCACAGCCACAAGCAGCCGCTGAGAGCTGAGGCAGCTGCTGCCAGCGGTGACGGTCATCGAGGAAGGTCACATCAGCATAGCTGGTGGGCCGGCAGCAGGGTCGACCATGGGCCCGACCCTGCCCACGCAGTCGGGCCAGCACCAGGCTGTGCTGGGTACGGGCCTCTCGGGGACAGCTGCCAGCACAGTATCGAAAGATGACCTTCTCCTCTGAGGCATAGCCCAGGCCCAGCTCAGCCACCGGCAGTGTCAGGCTCCACAGCTGGCATGGACCAGCCAGAGCTCTTGGAAGGCGGACATGGTTGTTACCTAGTGCAGGGTAGAACGGGAATATGAGGCAAGAAGAGGGCTTTAGAAGGAACTGGGGAGTCATGAGGCGCCCCCAGGAATTCTTACCCTCCTGCGGCTTCCAGGTCCCTCCAGTCTCTGCCATCTCGTCAGATGAGATCTCTTCTGCCGTTGCAGCCCCTTGAGGATCAGAGCCCCACCTGAGGCCCAGGTTCAGGTGCAAGGACAGGAGCAGCAGAAACGTGAGTGTTAGTCCTCCTGCAGCCATTGTGACAGGGAGGTCCCAGGACGCCGAGACCCTGGTCCCCTCAATTTATTCACTGCCTGTTCTGGGGATTAAACTCACTGCCAGCACCATGGCTTAGGGAAGCCACTGGGGTTCCACCCACCTTGTCCCCACATCCTCACCCCTAAGAATTGATGGCTTACCCACCCAGACATTCCATAGATCCATTTCCGATGCCCCTGATTTATGAGTGCCATAAACATCAGCCAGAAACAAAGCCCAGAGCTGGCCACCAATCTGTGTCCCCACCCCACCTGCTTTTGCTGGGAAGTGCAGGGACACCAGAAGAGAGTCTCTTGTAGGTCATGCCCTAGAGTGTGGGCCATGTGGGGCCAATCAGGACGGGAAGGGCTCATGGCAGACGCAAGAGTCAGTGGGCTTCCATCCATCTCGGATTCAGTTAGGATTAAGGCATCGCACTCTTGTCTCCGGGCCTGGTTGAGCCAGCATCAAAACAGGAAAAGGGAGTCTAGGCGATAGCCAAGGACTGGGACTCCCCTTCTTGGAAGGCCAACCTGAAAAGGCACAGCCATAGCCAATCTGGGTTTTAGAGCATCAGAGCCCAAGGGGAAGCTGGAGCTTGCTGAATCCCATCATTCCCGAGAAGGAAGAGGTTTTGCTGACTTTTATACCCTAAGACCCAGCAGTGGATATGGGCAACATCAAACCAAGGACGTTGGAGGCAAAGGAATCCAAGTGGTGCTGGACGTGGCAGTGCATGCTGTCCACTCCTGGACACCTCGGCGCTCAGGAGGCTGGGGCAGAATTGCTGCAGGCTGTAGCCGGCATAAGCTAGAGCGAGGCCATCTCCCACGTTCGAAGCCCTGGGTTTCATCCAAAGCACAGCATAAAATGACATGAGGGGCATATCTGTCATCTCAGCACTGGGGAGGCTGAGGCAGGAGAATCACTAGTTCAAGGCCAGCCTGGGCTATGTGAGACTCTATCTCAAAAGGAAAAGAAACAAAAACATTGGCTTTCAAAACCAAAGGTCACTTGTATGTCACAGAATCAAGTTTGAAACAGGTCCCCTGAACACGAGCTCTGCCCCTAACCACAAGGCCATGCATATCCTGCCTGCCCTGGGTGGATGGCACCTTAAACCCAGGTCCAAAAGGCCAGAGAGAGTGGGGTAGGATGCTCAGTGAACAGGGGCATCCCTAGGAATTAGCCCCTTTTCTCAGCCAGGGGCGGCTGAAGCGGGAGTGGGTTTCCCCTGGTGCCACTGAGAGGAAGCCTCTCCCCTCCCTCCCTCCAAGGCTGCTCAGGACCCAGTTTTCAAGGTAGCAGCTGAGGCCAAGAACCAATCAGCCATGTCACCACCCAAGAATGTAAAGCACTCTCCCTGAGCAACGCCCGGCTGGCCTGGATAAAATATATCACTGGGCCTGTCAGGAGATAAGGGTGACCCCAGGAATGTCACTTGGAAAAGGAAAACAGCATCCAAGTGCCAACACTAGGAATAAGTTTGGGTTTCAGTGGCCATGGAAGGAAGCACCTGAGCCAAGAAATGCAACAGTGGCTGGGCTGTATGCAGCAGTACTGTCATCCTAGAAATGCAACAGTGGCTGGGCTGTATGCAGCAGTACTGTCATCCTAGAAATGCAACAGTGGCTGGGCTGGATGCAGCGGGCACAACTGTCATCCTAGCATCTGGGAAACCGATTTCCCAGATAGCCTGGGCTACACAGCGAGACTCTCTCTCGAAAGATAGAAGAGCCATGCCTGCGAGTGGTACATGCCTATGACCCTAGCACTCCAGAGGTGGAGGTGGGAGGAAAGATCAGGAGTTCGAGGGCAGCCTCCACTCTAACAGTAAAGAGAGGACTGGGCACGTAGCTCACTAAAAAGCACCGAGTAGCGAGTCTGAGTCCCGCCATTTCATCACTTGTGCTCAAGCACAGCGAATCCCCATCCTGCACTCCTGGAGGACTGCTGGGAACTGAGCATTCCCAGACAAGGTCCATCGTAAACCCCACACAACACAACGGCACAGGTAGGGCTGGGCGTGGGCAGGGCAGAGCTTCTCCAGGTGAAATTAACTCCTGAAGATGGCACAGGGGACAAGCCCTGGCCATGGACTGAGCTCAGCGGGCAGGAAGGCTGTGTCCGCCCCAGGGGAGGGCTGGGTGGCAGTGAGGACTCGCTTGCACTCTGGGGCAGCTCTTTATTCACGTCACTCTTTGAGGGAGAAGTGCATCTTGTCACCAATCATCTTGCGCTCAGGGTTGAGGCGCTTGAGGATCTGCGCCAGCACATTCACCGTCTGCTCGCTGCTCAGCCCTGTCTTTTTGGTCTGGAACTTTTTCAGCAGGTCCTTTGTGGTCATGGGCTTGCGGGTCAGGTAGCGGCGTACAGCGTCCTCTGTCACCTGGACATCACTGTGGGAGGTGGAGGGAAGGAGGCTCTGGTCACACAAGAGTCCCTTGTGGCCCAGTCCTGTCTTGTAGCCTACTCAGATCTGAACCTACCCGCTGCTGGGTGTAGACTTCCCAGACAGGCTCTGAGGGGCTGTGTCCATCCGCAGGCGCTTGGCTGCTGGAGTCTCACCTGTCCGCTTCCCTGCTGGAGAGAGGAATGTCAGGTGAGGGCAGGGGAGCAGATGGGGCACCAGGGATACAGAAAGATATGGGTTGCCATTGGCTCTCAGTTCCCCCAGGGACACTCACCCTGTTCCAGCTTGCTGGCTGCAGCCCGCAGGGTGGAAGAGGTGCTTGCTGCCTCTGTACTGGGAGTTCCTGGTCGACTGGGGCCCTTAGAACTCCCCCCTGATGGTTTCCGCTCCCTCTTGGGGGGTGTCTTCTTCTTCTGCAGAGATTGGGGTGTGAGTCTGTAGGCTTGGACTACCACTCCCATCCCAGTCCTGGGCTCTGCCTTACCGCCATGAAGAGTGCAGAGGAGGTCTCGCTGTCGATGTCACTGTCCTCCGAACTGTCTGACTCATCGCTGCTGTCTGCACAGGCCAGAGGAGGGTCATAAGCAGAGACCCTAGAGCCCACCCACCACCAGTGAGCAGGAGGATACTGTGACCCTGAGGCTCAAGTGCCCCATGTACCTTTCCTGCGTTTCTTCTCCTGTGGGGTGGGGACCTTCTTCTCTTCCTCCTCCTCCTTGTCTTCCTCAGGAGGCTTCTCCTCCTCGCTCTCCTCACTGCTTTCGCTCTGCTCATCCACGCCTAAAGACATAGGTATAAGCAGAGGGACTGCCAGGAGGGCTCCCATCCCCAGCTGGTCCCTGACACCTACCCTTGGGGCCATCCTCCTGCTGCAGCACTTTGGGCTTGCCCTCTGTCTCATCCGGGGAGCTGCTGTGGGGCAGAGAAGGGCAAACATGAAGACGGATGACCACAGACCTACCACAGCCTACCATGGCCTGCCTCACACCTGCCTCACCTGGAGCCATCTGACATGTAGTCCACCTCCTGGCCCTCAAAGTCCCCATCGTCGCTGTCCTCAAAGGCCTCATCATCTGAGCCCTTCTTCTTTTTCTTCTTCCTGCCTGCCTTGGTCAGTGGGGCCTTTTTCTTAGCTTTGGAGGCTCTGTTGCCTATGAAGGAAAAAGAAGATGTGGGGGGATCAGACTGGATGAGCCCAGAGCGTTGTTCACAGCTAGGTGGGGGCTCCACTCCACCCCAGAGTCATGCCACCAGCCCCTACCTTGTATCACTGTGTTGTGTGGGGCTTGGGGGGAAGGGTTCTCTATCCCTAAGGCCCAACTAATCCTTTTTTAGACATTTTTGGGGCGGGGGCACGTTCAGATAAGATTTCTCTGTGTAGTCCTGGCTGTCCTGAAACTCACTCTGTAGACCTGGCTGTCCTTGAACTCAGATCAGCCTGCCCCTGCCTCCTGAGTGCTGGGATTTAAGGCATGCCCTTTATATTTTAAGATGGGGTCCAGGTAGGCAGGCAGGGCTGGCTGTGAACTCTGGATCCTCTTGCCTAGGCCTGAGGTTTGGGATTGTGGCCAGCGCATCATATGAAGTAAGTCTTCATGTGTCATACCCTGACAAGGAGACTGCACCCCGTGTTAGGCCAATTCATAGAGAAAGCAGAGGCTAGTCTGGGCACTTACCCCTCCCGTGCAGGCAGCTCAGCCTGCCGCCCTCACCCCACTCCACCAGTGGGGTGACTGTCACTCAGTCACCCAGGCCTGGGACCTGCAGCAGAGCACCCTCGGAACAGTCAAACAAACTGCTCCCCTGGAAATTCTGCTAAGGTGCCATGTGTCATGTGCTTCCCTGGGGGCCCTGTCCTTGAACTAGGACCTCTAGGTCCCCGCTCACCCTCCTCGCCACTGGCATCGCTGCCATCGGAGGACATTTCCAGGTCATCCTCCAGGTCATGGATACGCAGCTCACTGGGCTTCTTGCGGCTGCGCTTCTCCTTCTCCTCCTCATCTTCGTCCTGGTCCTGGTCCTTGAGCCGCCGCTGCTGCATGATGCTGAAGTGATTCAGAACCTTGTTCCTCCTGCACATGGGGACAGAGACTGAGCACTCTGGGGATGGTAGAGGATAGTGACCAGGTCACTCAGGCGGGCAGAAAGGATGACCCCGCAAGGTCGCTGATATGAGCCACACAGTATACCCTACGTAGCCTGTCTTCCCATTCAACCAACCAACCAACCAACCAACCACAGAAAAAAACAACCTGGATCATTTCAGACACCCAAATCTTGTAACCATACAGGGTGAACCCTCAGGTCTATGAACACTAAACACTCCTCCAAGCTCAGGGTCTATTCCAGCCATCACATTGGTCAGCTGATTAATATTCCTTTCTATTTTTCTTTTGAGACAGGGTCTCTCTACACAGTCCTGGCTGTCTTGGAACTCATTATGTAGACCAGGCTGGCCTTGAACTCACAGAGATCCTCTTGCCTCTGTCTCCTGAGTGTTGAGATTAAAGGCATGCACCACCATGCCTGGTAAGTTTTGGAGTGTTTTGAGACCAGATCTCATATAATCCTGGCTGACCTCAAACTTAATAATACAGCAAAGAATGAAATTCAACCCCTGCTCCTCTTGCTTCCACCTTTAGGGTAACCAGTGTGCAGGTGTACAAACACACACCACATCCCCCACAATTAATTTATCTCATGAATTACTTAGAGCCGGGCGGTGGTGGCGCACGCCTTTAATCCCAGCACTCGGGAGGCAGAGACAGGAGGATCTCTGTGAGTTCGAGACCACCCTGGTCTACAAGAGCTAGTTCCAGGACAGGCTCCAAAACCACAGAGAAACCCTGTCTCGAAAAAACCAAAAAAAAATAAAACAAAAAAACAAACAAACAAACAAAAAAAAAACAAAAAAAAAACATGAAAAGGGGCTGTACCCCTCATTAAAAAAAAAAATTACTTAGATAGAGCAGGGGTCTTCTGGACAAGGAGCTGTTGTGGACACATGTATGTATTGGGAAGAGACTGCTTTTTGACCTTGTAGTCCTGGCCCCTTGAGAACCAGCACTGGTCCAGGCTTGCAAGCAGGCACACAGCAACCCCACACATCACATAAATACCCATAGCCCTCCCTGGACGCCTTATTCTGGGCCTCCCCAGTTCTCTGTCCCAGCTTCCTTGTATCAGTTTCAACTCTACCTCCTAGGCGGCTGCCATCAGAAAGTTGTGCCCACCCGCGGTGCCACCACTCCCTCAGTTCCCGGCTGTCCTGCTGCCTGTGCTGGGCAGGCTTGCTCCAAAGGTGTTCACAGCGCGACCCCTGTGGCTCACCTCTCCCATTCCTCCTCAGCCTCCTCAGCAGTGAGTGTGCGGTGTCGGGCCAGCGGTGTGAAATTATACCAGTTCTGCACAGGAAAGGCCTCAAAGGCGCCATCGGCACACTGGGTGAAGATGTAGTAGGCTGTGTTCTCTGTCACCCCACCCTTCTTTATGCCTTTGAACCTGTGGAAAGTCTTGGTCAGGTCACAACCTTACCCATAGGGTTGCCTGCACCCCCAGCTACCTCATCAGCACCCATTTGGGTTCTCCTAGGAATGCCTGGGACAGAAGGGCACAGGACACAGCCTCCTTAGCTCAAATCATCGCTTGGCCATCGTCAAAGCTGCTGCTGACAGAATCTGGCCCTGCTCCCAGCCTATAACCCACCATGGCTTCTGTGAACAGAACACTGTCACTGGCTCCATCAGACTCCACCTCCTTTGCCATGGATGGTCCTCTCCCAGGGGTTGTGCCAAGTATTAAGACCTCATTTCGAGGCTACACTCAGGCTGCTGAGCCAGGCCAACAACACCCAGTTGGCTCACCTTCAAGACTAAACCTTGGTTAGTTAGGGCAGTGGTACTAGGACGCCCCTTCTGCTGGAACACACTTGGGGAAGGTGCCCCTCAAGTGTGCACACGTGTGAGAGCACAAGCTAGCCCTCCCCACCACTGGCGCCACTCACTTCCTGCCAGATTTGCCGTTGACCCGGAGCAGCCAGGGCTGGTCCTCAGGCCGGAACTCCTTCAGGACAATGCCATACTTCTTCCGTCGTGCCTCCTCCCGCAGCTTTCGGTTGAATTCGCTGCCTGCTCCGGACTCCGGCATCTCCTCCTCCTGGTAGATCTTCTTGTTGCTCAGATCTCGCTCCAGCCGGGCCTGGGGGAACAGCAGGCATGGTCTCTCAGCCTCTCACAAGAACACCCTTCTGTCTCCCTGTGCTGGGTTCTGTATGCTCCCAGCATGAGGAGTGGGAGTTCATATCCCCAGTACCTTTGTGCAGCTTAGACCCCAGCAGGGAGGGACAGACAGCAAGGCCCAAGTTCAGTGAGATACCGACTCAAAAACTAATGCAGGCAGAAGACAAGAACTGACTCCTGAAATGTTCTCTGATCTGCACACTGTATACCGCACACACCTGTACCCCAACAAATGTCACTGGATAACACGTGCAAAGTGACTTCAGAAGACAGCTGATGTCAGCTCCGGCCTTGACATGCACAGCACACCCACAAGCACGTGTGCACACACAAACAACATACACATCAAGATTCTGGCCACAGGAAATGGGGAACTCAGAATAACAAGAAAACAGACTGGGGCAGAAGACCACAGAAACACGTAGGTGGCATAATGTCCCTCCGGCCTGATGCCAGACTAAGTAACCCTGCTAGCCATAAACTCCCGCTGGGCTGAACCCGGCCTAGCTGTGGAGTTTTCACTCAGCCCTAATCCATCCTTTGTGTGACAGATTCCTTTTGTGGAACCATGTGAACCTTGTTCGAGAGTTTCCCATGGATACAAAGCCTATGCAAAACCTGGTTTAGAGGAAACCCGGGAACCATGGTTCCTCATGAATCAGGTATTTGCACCTGCCCTGGTATTTTCGGAAGCTTCATTCAGTCTGTTTTGAGATACAGAGATCTACTAGCTGAAGTGTAAACACAGGGAAAATAAAGGTGCCCAGAGGAGAAGGGAAACGACTCTGGGTCACGGAGACTGAGCTCTGCAGCCACAGAGGCTAAGCTCATTCTCGTGTGTCTGAGTCTTCATTTCACAGACCGGCGGGAACCCACACATCCGTGCGGTGTTACACACGACACACGTACAGAAAGACTATAGACAGTGTCCACCTGGAGATGGACAGGGGCAGCCCAGACAGTATGGAGATACATTTTAACATGGCACCCAGAATAGGGGGTGGGCACTTTAAAACTTTGGTCTTTAAATTTCCCGATTTATTGGTGTTTTTGAGACAGGGTTTCTCTGTGGATCCCTGGCTGTCCTGGAACTCACTCTATAGGCCAGGCTGGACTCCACTCAGAGATCTGCCTGTCTCTGCTCCCCGAGTGCTGGAATTAAAGGTGTTTGCTTCTGTCACCTGGCTACTATTAACCAAAGAATCCTGTTGTTTAGCCAGACTGGCTTCACACTTACGACTCATCTGCCTTCCTGATGCCGTGGCAACAATCCCGGTGGCTGTTTCCATCTTGTGTTTTGACTTTATCTTTTTGAGACAGGGTCTCGCTGTATAGCCAGGCTGTTCTGAAACTCAGTGCAGACCAGGCTGGCACTAATCTCAGGAAGATCCTCCTGCCTCTACTGCCCAAGCTGGCATTAAAGGTATGTGCCATCACACCAAGCAGGTTTTATCATTAAAAAACTTTTTTTTTTTTTTTTTTTTTTTGGTTTTTCAAGACAGGGTTTCTCTGTAGCTTTGGAGCCTGTCCTGGAACTTGCTCTGTAAACCAGGCTGACCTCGAACTCACAGAGATTCACCTGTCTCTGCCTCCCAAATGCTGGGATTAAAGGCATGTGCCACCACCACCCAGCTAAAAAACTTTTCAACTGCATTTATATTTGTTGTGGGGGAGACTATATGTGTCATGGCATGTTTGTGAAGTCAGAAGACAAATCTGGAGAGTCGGTTCTTTACTTTATCTTTTTTTTTTTTTGTTTTTTTTGTTTTTCGAGACAGGGTTTCTCTGTAGCTTTGGAGCCTTTCCTGGAACTAGCTCTGTAGATCAGGCTGTTCTCGAACTCACAGAGATCCGTTTGCCTCTGCCTCCCAAGTGCTGGGATTAAAGGCGTGCGCCACCACTGCCCGGCTCAGTTCTTTACTTGCTGAGCCATCTTGCTGTCCCCTACTTTTATC
Organism: Chionomys nivalis; assembly: GCF_950005125.1. Taxonomy (NCBI): domain Eukaryota; kingdom Metazoa; phylum Chordata; class Mammalia; order Rodentia; family Cricetidae; genus Chionomys; species Chionomys nivalis. The sequence goes on from NC_080091.1 coordinate 11,832,613, forward strand.
TTTTTTAAGACATGGTCCATGTCTCCTAGGCTTCACTTGAGCTCACTGTGTAGCCAAAGACGCTCTTCAACTTAAGATGCCCCTCCCCCACCAAATTCCAGTGCTGGGGTTACAGATGCATGCCACCATGCCAAGTACTATCTCTGCCTCAGCCTCCTCCAGACGGCTGGAATCGCACAACTGCTGGGTTATAGGTGTAGCCACCATCATTTCAGGAAACTGATTACTGCAACCACCAGCCCCGTCAGGTCCCTGCCCAGCCGCCCAGAACGACAGACTCACCTGGTTCCAGGTAGCAAAGTTGACCTTATCCGCCGCATTAAAAGCCATTATGTTGTACTTTTTGGTTGTGTTCCTGGAATGGACAAGACAATTCAACAAATCCACCACGACTGCTGCATGGTTGCAGGTAACGCTGGGAACTCATAGAAGACTTTAGAGCAGTGGTTCTCAACTCTTTAACACAGCTCCTCACACTGTGGGACCCCAACCATGCATTATTTTTTTTTTTTTTTTTTTTTTGGTTTTTTCGAGACAGGGTTTCTCTGTAGCTTTGGTGCCTGTCCTGGAACTAGCTCTTGTAGACCAGGCTGGCCTCGAACTCCCAGAGATCCGCCTGCCTCTGCCTCCCGAGTGCTGGGATTAAAGGCGTGCGCCACCACTGCCCGGCCATGCATTATTTTTGTTGCTCCTCTCAGCAGTAATTTTGCTACGGATCGTAATGTAAATATCTGTGCTTTCCAATGGTCTTACACAAACCCATGAGAGGGTCACTTGACCCCCGAGGGGTTGTGACCCATAGGTTGAGAACCACTGCTCCAGAGTTTCCCTGTCTAAGAAGCTGGATCCATCTCCTCCAACTCAGAAAGAGTGAGACAGATCCACGGGCACCAAACATGCTCACAGTGCATATCTGTACACCCAGACAAGACATTCATAAAGAATAATAAAGCTTTAAGAAAAAGTGGGCCAAAGGTGTAAAAGACCCCCCTACTGTAGAGAGGGGCGCAAGCAGGCAAGGAGTGAAGGCAGATGGGTCTTGGTAGGTTCAAGCCCAGCCCGGTCAAATCAGCTAGGACTGACTACACAGTAAGGCCGACTTCAAGAGCCCGGATAGCTCAGTCGGTAGAGCATCAGACTTTTAATCTGAGGGTCCAGGGTTCAAGTCCCTGTTCAGGCAGAAGTTGTTTTAGACACTCATACACTAATGCTGCCGGGCAGTGGTGGCACATCCCTTTAATCCCAGCACTTGGGAAGCAGAGGCGGGCAGGTCTCTGTAAATTCGAGGCCAGCTGGTTTACAAGAGCTAGTTCCAGGACAGGGACAAGCCCCTGAGCTACAGAGAAACCCTGTCTCGAAAAGCATCTTCAAGGGTGGAGCGCTTGCCTAACTAGCATGCACGCACCTAAAATTGGAGTTGAAGGATATCTCACTCTTAACAGATGTATAACATCTGTGACTAGTTCGGGTTGGTTTGTGTGTGTGTGTGTGTGTGTGTGTGTGTGTGTGTTTTACGATCGAGGATTTCTCTGTGTACTCCTGGCTGTCCTGAAACTCGCTCTGTAGCCCAGGCTGGCCTCGAACTCAGAGATCCCCCTGCCTCCGCCTCCCGAGTGCTGGGATTAAGGCGGCCACCATGTCTGGCCTGAGCGTCTGAAACAGGACAAAGAGGCCGACGCTGACATCAACTAAGGTGTAATTGCTACTGAGGCAAGGGCGGGAAGCCGACCAAAGAGTGTGTGGCGTGGGTGACTTACTTGGGGACACGGACGACATACTCGGTGACATTCTGGTTGCCGGGGCCCTGCAGAGGATGCACGGGTCTGTGAGGCGAGAAGAGGTCGCGAATCTGTCCTGCGACCCCCCAGTTCCCGCCTCATCCATACTCACTATAGCCGCCATGGCCGTTGTTCAAGTGGTTCCGGGTCGGCTTGACCCGGATCCTTTGTGGTGTCCCTGGGTCCGGAGAAGGCAACTTCCGTGTCACGTTAGTAGGATCTTGTGTTTCTGATTTCCAAACCCTTAAGTCTCAGAAAAAGCTGGGAGAGCTTTAAAAAAACAAAACAAAAAACACCCTCTCGGCGCGTGCGTCACAGCCTGACCCGGAAGCAGAACTGCCACTCTGACGGCAGTTACCTCAGCGCCCACTTCAGCTTCGCCTCCAACCTCGGAGAGGAATGAAGCCGCCTGCAGCCGGCGTTCTCTTCTTCTATAGCGTGAATGATTGACTCACGCCGCGCGGCCACGCCCTCCGTGACGTCACGGCGCAGGCACCGCGGGGCGTCCTGGGTAGGGTGGGAACGGCGCCTGGCGGGCGTGTCCTTGGCGCTCTCGCGCGCGCGCGCGTGCGCCGAGGGCGCGTTGCCGTAGCAACCGCGGCCGGCTCCGCGGTGGGGGGGCTCTCGGGGCGCCTCCGGGGTGGGCGCGGGATTCCGTTTCCTCTGCGTCCCGGTGCCGAGGGAGTCCCGGGGATCTTGCAGCATGAGCCCCTTGTGACGCAGAGCGGAGCCGAGGGCTCAGGGGTGGGGAGCAGACGGGGTCTCGCGTAGCCCGGCCTGCGGACGGGATGGGTCTGTGTGAGTCCACGCTGCCCCAGACGGGCAGAGCTCTGAGGCCCCAGGAGAAGGGTAACGCGGGGAAGGGGGCGTGGGAGGGGCAGGCGTCCTCGCCGTCAGGGTGTGCACACACTAACAGGGCAGAGGCGCAGCTGCGCATGCCCCCGCCCCACCGTTGTTGGTGCCTTTGGGAGATAACTTAACGGGTAGCGAGGCCAGTCTCCGAAATGGAAATTACAACTCTAGAGGGAGCGCTCAGAGAAAGGGAGTCAGCGGGACGCATAGGAGTTGGTTAAGCGGGGCTGCGGGGAGACACAGACGTGGAACCATAAACTCTTGACTCCACAGATATGTCTAGTAGCCAAGACATTGCTTTCTTCGCCATCAGAGGCCGTGCGCCCTGCATCAGAGGCTGACTAGGAGGACCAGAGCGAGTGGAAAGGGGGAAAGAACCATGGCTGACTGTGAGGGTCTGAGGCAGGGAGAGGAAAGGGCAGAGACGCCAGCAGGCGGAATAGACAGCAGCACCTCACGGTGGGCGGAGCAGGGTGCGGCTGGGTGAGTTTGAGGACCTTTCCTTTCCCTTTCATCATCTGTAAAATGGGGTGGTGGAGTTACTGAGGTGCTCCGAGGAGGTCTTTGCAAATGGCTCAAGAGAATCCCAGCGGTGCGAATCCCTTCGATGCGAGGCCACGATCCCTAAAGACACGCACTAGTACCCGCTCTGTCTTCCCTGAACACCATAGATGTCCTGAAGTCCCTCCTGATCATCTTCGTGGTGGGCGGCCCCGGCTGCGGGAAAGGGACCCAGTGCAGAAACATGGCCACCAAGTACGGCTTCTGCCATGTGGGGCTGGGCCAGCTGCTGCGGGAGGAGGCTCAGAGGAGCACCAAGCGGGGCCGGAAGATCCGGGACATCATGCAGCAGGGACTCCTGGTGCCCACGGTGAGAGTTCAAGGGAAACGGGGGCACAGCAGGACAGAGTCCCCACGACGCCAGGGTGTCCTGGCCAGCCATTGCCTTGTCATGCTGATGGTCGTCATGAGAAGCTGTGAAGTGGGGCCGGTTAAGGGCCTCTGTTGCTCCAGCCCAGGACCCACGTGGTGTCTCACAACTGTAACTCTAGTTCCAGGGGGATCTGACGCCTTCATCTAGCCTGAGGGCTCTACGCACATGCACAGACATCCATGTAGACATGGATAAATAAATAAACTCTACCCCAAAAAAAGTCATGTTAAGGGCTGTGGCGGAGGTCAGTTGGCAGAGCGCTCACCTAGCATGCACAAAACCCTGGGTCCCATCCCCAGCACCGCAGAAACTGGGTGCACACTGGACAACCCAGCACTCAGGAGGTGGAGTCAGGAGGATGAGGAGTTTGGTGGTATCGTGACTACAGAAAGAGTCCATGCCAAGGACCAGAGAGATGGCACTGTGGGTGAAGGTACTTGCAGCCAAGTCTAACAACCTAGCTCAGTCCCTGGGGCCTCTGTGATGGAAGGAGAGAACCCCCTGCTCTAAGCTGTCCTCTGACCCCCACACACGCTGTGGAACATGCGCCACCCCTCCACAACTAGATACATAATAAAGAGATCTAGTAAACTTTGTTTTTGAGACAGGGTTTCTCTATGTAGCCCTGGCTGTCCTGGAGCTCTGGAGACCAAGCTGGTCTGGAACTCAGAGATCGGATCCAAGTGCCTCTACCTTCTGAGTGCTGGGATTAAAGGTGTGAGCCTCCATCACCCAACAATATCTAATAAACTTTTAAGAGTCCAGCCTTGAGCCTGGCGGTGGCATGCTTCTTTAGTCCCAGCATTTGAGAGGAAGAGGCAGTTGGATCTCTGCAAGTTTGAGGCCAGCCCAGTCGATGAGTTCTAAGATAGCCAGGGCTGCACAGAACAAATGAAAACCTACAAGCAGAAAGAAAGCTAGTGATGAAGGTGCCGGGTCCTGCTTCCTCCGCAGCACCTGGCCTCTGAGGGGCGGGGCGGGGGGCGGGGCCTGCGCACTGAGTCCCGAGTCCACGCACTTTCCTTCCCAGGGTCTCATTCTGGACATGGTCAGTGACAGCCTGTTGTCCGGTCCAGAGAGCAGCGGTTTTCTCATCGATGGCTTCCCTAGAGAGCTGGAACAGGCCAAAGAGTTTGAGCGAATTGTGAGTGTCCCGACCCCACAATGTTCTGGATGTGCGATATGCGTGCCTGCGTGGAGGTTCCAGGCTACCCCTCCCCCACTCCTCTCAAAGCCCGAAAGGATGATGCCTGAGGGTCTGAGGCTGGGAGACCTCCTTTCTTTTAGCTCTAGTGGCCTAGGCTGCTCTCAAACTCACAACTCGGACAGGCTGACCCTGAAGTCGTAACCTTCCTGCCTCCGCCTTTCGGGTGCGAGATGGCAGCCCCGTGCCACCAGAGGGTGGAACCCAGGCAGGGCTGCGTGCTAGGCAAGCCCTCTGCCTGCCAGGACCGTGCCCAGCCTCATGCGCAGTAAGGGTCAGAAGCAGGGATGCATGAAGGCGTAGGCCTGGACGCCCAGCACTGGGAGCCTGTGAGGCAGGAGTATTGTGGTTTCCAGGCCAGCCCAGGCTACATGTAGAGTTCAGCTGTCTCAAACAAACAATAAAAATTGAACAAAACAGGCTGCAGTCTAGAGGGCTCAGCAGTTAAGAGCAGTAACTGTACTTTAACTCAGTTCCCTACGTGGTGGCTCACAACCACCTGCAACTCCTGTTTTAAGGGACCCGCCGCCCTCTTCTGGCCCCTACAGGCTTCTGTGTGTATGGTGCACATAAACTCACCCAGGGAAAGCTTATACACATACGTTTTTGTTCGTTTATCGAAACAGGGTTTCTCTGTGTAGCCCAGGCTAGTCTCAAACTCTGAGGTCCACCTGCCTCTACCTCCGAGTGCTGGGATTAAAGGCGTTAAAGGCGTGTGCCGCCACCACCTGGCTCACACACATGCACACACAATTTTTTTTTTTTTGGTTTTTCGAGACAGGGTTTCTCTGTGGTTTTGGAGCCTGTCCTGGAACTAGCTCTTGTAGACCAGGCTGGTCTCGAACTCACAGAGATCCGCCTGCCTCTGCCTCCCGAGTGCTGGGATTAAAGGCGTGCGCCACCACTGCCCGGCCACAAATATTTTTTAAATCATAAAAAAAAAAAAAAAAAAAAAAAACTAAGGTGGGAACAACTGTGGAAGGCACAATTGGCCTCCACACTCGGATGCTGGTGGTGCAAGCTGATGGAAGAATCCAGAGAGTGAATTTACCCATGCAGAGAGTTGCCAATGAGCTCAGTAAGCATCCCCCTGCTGTTGCCATGGGGACGTGCAGGCCCCATGTTCCCAAGCCAGTGGTTTTATGAGAAGCTGGGAGCTTTGCTGCAGAAGTAGCATCCCTGCCCCTTGTTTAAATATCAGTCAGATCCTTAACATGTGAAACTGTGTAAACGAAAGGGAACTGTGGGCTGGGAGTCAGGGTGGAGCAGCCTCAGTCCTCAGTGTCTCATGGCCTTTCTTTTTTCTTTCTTCCTTTCTTCCTTTCTTCCTTCCTTCCTTCCTTTCTTCCTTTCTTTCTTTCTTTCTTTCTTGAGAGGGTTTTTGTGTGTAGCTTTGGTTCCTGTTCTGGAATTTGCTCTGTAGTCCAGGCTGGCCTCAAACTCACAGAGATCTGCCTGCCTCTGCCTCCTGGGTGCTGGGATTAAAGGCGTGCGCCACCACCGCCTAGATTTGGCCTCCACCTTTTAAGTACCCAAGGGTGACATTGATGTCGATGCCTCTACCTCCCCTTCCCCAGTGCTGGGAGGACAGCGAGACAGCACTGTCCGTCTGGCTGGCTTTGTTTTTTGTTTTTTTTTTCTGGAGACAGTGTCTCTCTGTGTGGCCAGGCTGGCCAGGAAGTCTCTGCAGTCCTCCTGCCTAGGCCCACTGAATGCCAGGAACACAGGCGTGCAACATCACAACAAGGTGTTGGCTGGACAGTAGCAGTTAATTCCTTTTTTCAGAGATTCAAATTTATGCATGTGAGTATTTTGTTTGCACGTCTGTATGTCCACTACAGATGTGCCTGGCTTGCCCCTTTGAGGTCTGGGTCTGAAGATGGCATCAGGTCCACTGGAACTAGACTTAGAATGGTTGTGAGCCCTCATGAGGATGAGGTCCTCTCCAAGGACACAAGCACTCTACCACTGAGCCCTAACCACGCACCACATGGGTGCACTTGACAATACCTACACAGAATAAGTCTTTGTCTTAAAGACCTGAAGATTGAAGCCTGGTGGTGCACTGACACCCCCAAAGTCCCCAAGAGAGGGGCTGAGATACAGCTCAGGGGTGGAGCCCCTGCTTAGAATCCCGCAGTGAGTGGCTGGGGGCGTGGTCAGGGTGCCCACCTAGAATCCCCAGTGAGGGCTAAGAATGTAAGAATGTGCCTTAAGTGTATATATATATATATATTTTTTTTTTTCCCCCCGAGACGGGGTTTCTCTGTAGCTTTGGTGCCCGTCCCGGAACTAGCTCTTGTAGACCAGGCTGGCCTCGAACTCCCAGAGATCCGCCTGCCTTTGCCTCCCGAGTGCTGGGATTAAAGGCGTGTGCCACCACTGCCCGGCTAAGTATAAATTTCTTGCCAAGTAGTGGTGGTGCACGCCTTTAATACCAGCACTCAGAGGCAGAGGCAGGTGCTGATCTCTTTGAGTTTGAGGCTAGCCTGGTCTACAAAGTTCTAGGACAGCCAAGGCTACACAGAGAATACTTCCTTTCTCAAAATAAGAGAGAAAGAAGGAGGGAGGAAGGAGAGATTTTGGCTGAAAAGATGACTCAGTAGTTAAGAGCACTCAATGCTCTTTCAGAGGATCTGCATTCAGTTCCCATCACCCACTTCAGGTGATTCCCAACTGCCTGCACCTCACTCCTCTGTGGGTACCAGTGCTCGCTCATGTGTAGCACACACATATACTCGTAGTTTAAAAAATATTTTAAAAAAGAATGAAGAATGGGCTGGAGAGACAGAAGTTAAGAGCACTGCCTGCTCTTCCAAAATCCTGAGTTCAATTTTCAGCAACCACATGGTGGCTCATAGCCACCTATTATGAGATTTGGTGCCCTATTATGGCATGTAGGCAAACATGCAGACAGAACACTGTATACATAATAAATAAATCTTTTTTAAAAAATATTTATTATGTATACAATATTCTGTCTACATGTATGCCTGCAGGCCAGAAGAGGGCACCAGACCTCATTACAGATGGTTGTGAGCCACCATGTGGTTGCTGGGAATTGAACTCAGGACCTTTGGAAGAGCAGGCAATGCTCTTAACCACTGAGCCATCTCTCCAGCCCAATAAATAAATCTTAAAAAAAAAAAAAAAAAGGATGAAGAGAGACCAGTGAGATGTCTCAGCAGGTAAAGTGCTTGCCACCAAGCCTGGAGAGAGAAAGACAGAGAGAGACAGAGAGACAGAGAGACAGAGAGACAGAGAGACAGAGAGAGAGAGAGAGAGAGAGAGAGAGAGAGAGAGAGAGAGAGAGAGCAAGCCCGTGGAGGGACAGGGGAAGGGCAGAGAACTGTCACCCTTCCCATGTTTGTCTTACATGCTCTGCACATGCAATGCCCACTACTGCAAATCAAGCCTTGACTTGGGTGGGGGTGGACTCGGAGGGCAGAGCGCTGGCTTCCTATATTTAAAGTCCTGAGCTCCATCCCCAGAGCCTGGGTAGAAGTGAACCCCATTAGTGTCAGCTCAAGGATGTGTGGAATACCTGCCATCCGAGCACTGGTCTGGGGAAGTGGGAGCAGGAAGGACAACTGGGGTTCAAGGACAGTGTGGGCTTCTGAGACCCTGTCCAAAAGAAAAAGGAGAAGGAAAAAAAAAAAGAGAGGAAAAACAGCAAAGGGTCAGGTGAGGTAGCACACATGTTTAACCCCAGCACCCGGGAAACAGGCCGGTGGATATGAATTGGATATGAACTTGTGGAAAGCCTGCTCTACAAGGTCAGGTCCAGGGCTATATAGTGCAACCCTATCTAAAAAGAAAGGTGGGGGGAAGCAAAACGGCATAACTAAGTAACAGGTTTTATGGTATCAGCATTCAGGAGGCTGAGGCAGGAGGAATGTTAAGTTTAAGGTCAGTATTGGGTATATAAAATGAATGACCTTGTCTTAAAGAGATAATAGTCAATAAATAAAATAATAGGGGGGTTGGAGAGATGGCTCAGCGGTTAAGAGCATTGCCTGCTCTTCCAAAGGTCCTGAGTTCAATTCCCAGCAACCACATGGTGGCTCACAACCATCTGTAATGAGGTCTGGTGCCCTCTTCTGGCCTGTAGGCACACACACAGACAGAACATTGTATACATAATAAATAAATATTTTAAAAAAGAAAGAAAAAATAAATAAAATAATAAAAGAACATATCCAGTATGGCTGTGCACACCTGTGATTTCATCTCCTGGCACTGGAGACAGGAGGATCAGGAGTTCCATGTCAGCTAGGGTGGCATGAGACCCTGTCTCCCAAAGTACACCAAGGGTACATGATATGGCTCAGTCAGCAGAGTGCTGGTGTTGCAAGTGTCTGGGCCTGAGTTCTATGCCAAGAGTCCATATAAAAACCTGGGTGTGGAGCTGGAGAGATGGCTGAGGTTAAGAGCACTGGCTGTTCTTCCAGAGGTTCTGAGTTCAATTCCCATCACCCACATGGTGGCTTGCAACCATCTATAATGGGATATGCTGTCCTCTTCTTGGCGTATAAGCATACACGCAGGCAGAACACTGTATGTATGATAAATCTTTAACATGAAACAAAAAATCTGGGTGTGGCATGTATGCTTGATCTCAGCTCCTGAACAGGGGAGACAGGAACATCCCTAGGGCTCGCTGGCCAGTCTAGCCTGCTTGTAAAGTTTTAGGCCAGTGATAAACCCTCACAAAACAAACAAAAAACGAAGGTTGCAGGCTGCAGAGAAAGCTGTCAAGAGTGTGTATTGAGGGGGCTGGAGAGATGGCTCAGAGGTTAAGAGCATTGCCTGCTCTTCCAAAGGTCCTGAGTTCAATTCCCAGCAACCACATGGTGGCTCACAACCATCTGTATGGGCTCTGGTGCCCTCTTCTGGCCTGCAGGCATACACACAGACAGAATATTGCATACATAATAAATAAAAAAAAAAAAAAGTGTGTATTGAGCCAGGGAGGCATGGTGCCATTCCCCTTCAATCCCAGACACGTCTGAACGTTCAAGACTCTCTCTTAGAAATAAGAAGTATTTTTTTCAAGACCAAGTTTCCCTGTGTAGCCCTGGTTGTCCTGGAACTCACTCTGTACACCAGAGTGGCCTCCAACTCAAAGATCCATGTGCCTCTGCCTTCCAAGTGATGGGATTAAAGGCATGCATCACAATGTTAAGCTAAATGTTTAAAAGAATGTATATTGCTGTTTCTAGAGGACCGGAGTTCAGTTCTCAGCATCCATTCATTGCCAAGGGCCCTGATGCCCTCCTCTTCTGGTATCCATAGACATTGAATTTATATCACACAGACACAGTCCCCCCCCCGCCCCCCGCCAAGCTCATGGCCTCTTGGGAGTCTGTGCAAGACCCTCTCCTCACCCTGTCCTGTTGGATATTGTCTAGGTGGGCAGGGCCCCCAACGTAGTCATGGTGTTTGACTGCTCCATGGAGACCATGGTGCGCAGAGTGTTGCAACGTGGACAGGTAGAGCACCGGACAGATGATTCAGAATCGACCATCCACAAGCGTCTAGAAACATACTACACCCTGTGTGAGCCCGTCCTGGCCTTCTACCAGCAAAAGAACCTTCTGCGAAATGTGGGTACCTGGAAGAAGGCTCCGCTTAGCCAGTTTGAAATGGGGATTCTATTTCATGTAGCCCAGGCTGGCCCAGAACTCATGTCTCCCCAGCACTGACAGATGTGAGCCCCTGGATGTGTTTAGCTCCTGAAAGCTACAGTGGGGTCCCAAAGCTGCACCTGTGTAGCTATGAAGCCCTGATGCTGCCCATACGTCTGGCTCAGCACAGGGTAAGGGACGTTGGTGTTCTCATCTCTGTGGGAACAAGCATTGGAGACTCTGCCTTCTGCTCCCTGTACCCATGTGGTCTCAACTCCCCCCACACCCATTGCTGTTACCCAGGCTGCAAACTTGCTCACATCAGGGATTGCCTTGAAGCAGTTATGGGAGCATAGATCTTGCCATGAGCTGTACCTTGACCCTATGGCTTCCTCTCCCCTAGATCTTGGCTGAAGAAGCCCCCGAGAGCATTTTTGCCAAGTGCTGCTTGGTCATTGAGAGTCTGCAGTGAGGCAGGGAGGGGCCAACGTCCATCCCCCACAGTACACAGGACCCAGGCCTGTGAGGTGAGACCTTGGTGATAACAGGGCCCCTTGTGGGCGGACAGCACTTAACACAGCCAGAGGGGAACTACCTTCACCTAGAGGTGGCAGCTGTCACTGCATCATGTGGACACTGGTCATTTTGTAGTGTGCCATGGTGTGCAAGGGGTCTGAAGGCAGCTTTGGAGAGTGGGTTCTTTTGGGCCTGATGCTGTGGCCCATAAGCCCCTCCCCCCATCTGGCTGGGGTTCCAGGGGAGTCAATGCACCTGATTTTGGGACCAGCACTTTCACCTGCTATGCCATCTCTCTGGCCCCGACTGATTTTCATCACAAAAGGTAACTTCACAGGCTGGCACACTGCCTTAGAGCCCTTGGCACTACCCACTTTGTCCATGCATCCCAAGTGGCTTTTACTCATGCAGGCCTGACCTCTACTTCCCACTCAATATTAGCCACACACAGGCAAGTCAGGCCTGTGCCCCAATGGGATGTTTCCACAAGGCAGCCTTAGTGACAAGTGTGGCCACATCCATGGGAACATGTGCCCCAGGGAGCATCCTCAGTGCCTGGTTCTCCAGGCCCCAGAGGGAAAGAGTACAGACAGCTGGGTAGGCTCCCCAAAAGGAAGGGGACCGCACTCACTCATCACCTCTACCCTACTCGCTCTGTGTGTAATGAAAGGTCACCTGCTGCCGAGGTCTACTTGAAGGGTAGAAGACAGACAGCAGCCAGGAAGACACAGGGAGGTTTTGTTACCATTTATTTGTGAAGTTAAAAACGAGCGATAAAAAGTAAAAACTGCCATACAATTTTTTTGTTGTTTTGTTCTCATTTTCTCAGTTTATCTCATCCTCAACAGATGACAACGTACCAGGCCAGTCCTGGGTTGGGGTGGGTATGGGGCGGAGCCAGGGAAGAGCAGAGGGGAGAGAGAAAGGGAGAGGGGAGATACAGATAGATGGGCAGAGCAGGAGGGGCCTGCGACACCCACACCTGGTCCAAGGAATGTTCCAACTCTAACTAAAAAAACGAAAAACAAAGATAGCAAGAGTGACTTGTTTCTTTCCTTTAAAAAGTTTATTTAAAAACAAGAATAGGCCCCGGGCAGTAGGGAAGAAGTGAGCCGCTTCCCTCAGAGGGTGGGCTCAGAGGCTGGGGGATAGAGATTTATATATTTCTATATATATATCATTTTATAGGTTTTGTTCTGCTCTTTGTGATTTAATTTTTAAACTTTTTTTTTTTTTGGCAGAGGTTAAATTCTCGCTATTTTCTAAGGCTGGCTCAACATGAAGGATCCCGGTTTTGGAAGGAAAAAGATGTGAGACACACAGAATGAGAGAGGGAACGCCTCATGAGGGGGACCCCCTGCACCCCGGGCAGCCATTGCTCTCTCACCAAACCAATCAAATTATAGAAACCAATAAAAGAAGCCCCCAAATGGAACAAAAATGGAGGGAAAAAATATTTTCACAGATGAAGTTCATATCCATTTGCTTCAATTGCCTGCGGAGAGGGAGAGACAGGAATGGTCATGGCAGGAGGGCGGCCGGACTGCAAGAGGCTGCGACTCCAGGCAGCCGGCCAGGAGGCCGGACCCAAGCCCGCACAGGCCAGGCAGGGGGCTGTGGCTGTCTGTCTTGGGGACTCTGCTGAAGTCAGACTGCTCCTTGGTGGAAGAGAAGCAGAGAAGAGGAGGAGGGGTCTGCAGCAGAAGCCAGAGGCATGGAAGGGACGCACAAGGGAGAAGTGCCAGGGTGGGGAGGAGGGGGCAGAGGAGGGAGGCGGCGGCTCGGCGTCACAACATTCAGATCATGGTGTCCCCACAACACCCCTGTGAGGTAGGTTGGAAGGTGGCAACGATCGTCATGCCCACTTCACAGACAAGACTGGGACACAGAGGCAAGTGCACTAGAGGTGGCCTTGCCAGGCAGGGAGGGCCCAGTCCCCTCAGTGGGCTCCCCTCCACCCCAGCAGAGCCAAGGCCGCCTGCAACACGCAGTTACTTGGACATGGGGGATAAGGATGGTGTCTTTAAAAAAATAAAAGAATAAAAAAGAACAAAACCCAAAATAGTGATGCTGAGAAGGGGAAAAAAATAGACATTTTCTTCCCAAGTGGCCAGATTTTGAGCGAGCGGGTTCGGCAACCGGCATGGCGCCGAGTACAGTCCCCACTTCCTGCCCCCACCCGGGACACCCCAGCAGTTCAGAGTTCCACCTTTTCGGCCGGTGCCCCCAGCACCCGACAACGTTGCACCAACAGCAGCTGCGGCTGCTGGAGGAGCCTCTTCCGTGAGCCTCTGCACCCAGCAGGCGTGCGCTTCCCAACGGCGGGGCTGCGGGGCTCCGGGAGACTCTGGCCACGCGCCCGAGGCTGGCATCAAGGGCACACCCCGCAGGGGAAAGGGTTTCCGGCGCTACCCACTAAGGCAGGATGGACGGTGGCCGGGGGTTGGAAGGAGAAAGGAGGAGGAGGAGGGTGGCAGTTCCCACTTGCCTGCTGCTGTCCCTGCTGGGTGGGAGGTGGCTGTGGGCCACCAGGGCCTGGGGTCTGTCCGTAGTAAGCGGCCTGCTGTCTGTAATACTCAGCCCAGGCGGCGCTGTAGTCGGGCTGGGAACCAGGGGGTGCTCCAGGACCCCCACCAGTGGCCACTTGCGCTATAGGCAGAGAGGACAATTAGTGGCTGGCGGAAGAACCCACACCCATGCGCAGCCCCATCCCCGGTCCCACCCAGCAGCTCACCTTGCTTCTTGTAGTATTCTTCCCAGGCCTTGGTGTAGTCCTGCTGTGGGGGCGCACCAGGTTGCTGGGGCTGCTGGCCTGAAGAACAGGGTGTCAGGACAGCTGGATCCTGTGTGCAATACCCCACTGCTCCCTGGCACTGAACTTACCAATCTTCTTGTAATACTCTTCCCAGGCCTTGGTATAATCCGACTGGCCAGTGGGCGGAGGCTGGGGGGGCTCCCCCTGTGCAGGTGGGGCTGCAGGGGCTGGGGCAGGGCCTGGCACAGGGCCCGGGGGTTGCTGGTAGTAGTGGGAGTAGTAGGCGGCCCAGGCAGCATTGGGGTCTGCAGCTGCTGCAGCAGCTTTATCTACAGGAAGAGATGTCGGTTGAGGGAGGGCACGGCAGTCGGTCTGATGTCACCCCCAAATCTCCTACACGGTACTGACACTTACTTGGGTCATGGGGAGCAGGCGGTTGCCACTGGGGGTAGGTATTGCCCCAGCCCTGAGGCGGGTACTGATGAGGAGGGGGACCACCGGCACTGCAGGGGAGGAGAGGTAGTCGTGAGCTGGCTCAAGAGTGTGATATGGAAGTCCCTACCACACCTAAAGCTGGGGCTGACACACAGGATGGAGACCAAGGTCAAGCGCAGAGCAGTCTCTAAGGGCACCTATCAAACAGGCTGAACACAGCCCTCCTGTGCTTGAGGGGGCAGGGCTGAGACAGGCCCTGTCCCTCCTGTGCCAGGGGCTCCACAAGCCCATACACAATCCAGAAAGCCAATGAATACTCACTGTGGGGGTGCTCCTGGAGGCCCCTGGTTGAAGGGTCCAGGGTTGAAAGGCCCCATAGGTCCAGCAGGGCCTGGTCCTCCAGGGCCTGGTCCAACTGGGCAGAGGGGACCCTGAAGGAAAAAGTGGCAGCGGTGGTGAGCAGACCAACCGGGGCGGGGGGCCTTTAACAGCACCCATGGAACTCACCTCTATCTTCTCCTCAATGAGCTGCTTTGCATGGTCAATCTGCTGGGGTGAGCCCCGGATGACGAACAACTTGAAGTTGGGGTCCCCATTGGGTGGCAGCTGCCGAGATATCTCCACAAAGGCGCCCGTCTGCTGGTTAATGGCCTTCACATTCTCACCACCTGGGATGCGGGATGACAGCTAGTGAAGGGCTGACAGGTGCAGAACCAGGCAGGAAAGGGCAGAGCCTCAGGGACTCACCTCGACCAATGACCAAGCCACACTTGTGGGTAGGAATGGAGAAGGTCATCTCTCCTCCAGGAGGGCCCCAGTTGCCTTGGCCCCGGCCCCGACCCCGGCCCCCAGGGGGCATGCCAGGGGCCCCTGGAGGACCTGGGGGCCCACTCCGAAGGCTCTGAAGGAGGTCATTGATGATCCGGGCTGCATGCTCACACCGGTCTGGAGGCCCCATGATGTGAGCAATCTTCTCAGGGCCTGTCCCGTCATCTGACGGTCACACCAAGAGACAGCCACTTAGAAAGTCAAGCTTCCTGACTCTGCCATAGTTTGAGACCAGCTTCCCTGACTTGCTGCCAACATGCAGGTGGACTTTTGCCCAGAACATGCCCCCATCCTTTCAGCGTGGCATGAGTGTCTTCCCACCTTTGGGGTCCACAGAACTAGCTAAACTTGGGGAGACAATGGTTTCCGAGAAGCAACCAACAGGAACTTGGCATCAACTTTCCATAAGTACTGAGGGCCTACGAGAGACAGGGGCAACACTCGTGCCTGGGCCAAGATGGTGCCCACTGACCTTGCTTGAACTGGATGCGTACACCAGCGTCATTCTGGATCTTCTTGATCATCTCTCCACTCCGGCCAATGACCACACCAACTGAATGCCGGGGTACAGGTACCTGGGAGGTCAGGAGGCATAGGGTCAGCCAGTGAGGCCCTAGCTCTGCCCTGCTCCTGCTGCCCACCTCTCTGGAGTGCTTGCACTTACATCAATGCCTCCACCAACTCGAGATCCGTACTCATTGCGGTCCCCAAAGCCGCCCTGGTCACGTTCTCGCAGGATGTCCATCACCATCTCACAGGCTTGCTGTGGACACACACATTGGACAATGGGTACAGGCAAGTGTACTGCCCCAGCACCCCGCCACACACACCTGTAAGGGTCCTCCACATCCCTTAGAGAGGTGTTCACCCCAAGGAATAAGCC
This sequence comes from Chionomys nivalis, assembly GCF_950005125.1. Classification (NCBI taxonomy): domain Eukaryota; kingdom Metazoa; phylum Chordata; class Mammalia; order Rodentia; family Cricetidae; genus Chionomys; species Chionomys nivalis. The sequence continues at coordinate 11,848,425 of NC_080091.1, forward strand.
GAAGGGTTAAGGAAAGAATGCTGCTGCCAGCAGCAAGGTAAGACCCCAGAGCAGGCCTGACAGTGGAGCCTTCCAGAGACCATGCTGTCTGGGCACTCACCTGCACTTTGTATGGGTCCCCGATGATTCGCAGTGGCTTGTCCACATTTGTATTCTGGGAGCCATCTTGAATTAAAATCATCTTTACCCCAGCGCGCTCCTACAATGGTAAGTGCCTGTCAGAAGTGGGCTCTGACAGGGGCCCGCTGGGGACTGTGGGGACAAGTGTTCTGCCCTGCGCCGCTCCGCACCTGCAGCTGCTTGATGGTCTCCCCGCCCTTGCCAATGACCAGGCCAGCCTTGCCAGCGGGGATCATGATCTCCTGCACCGTGCCATTCTGACCCCCATTAGCGTTATCATGGAACTGTCCTGGGGGTCCCCCACGGCCCCGTGACACAATGTCATCCAGCATCATCTTCGCCTTTCTGGAGAGAGAACAGAGTGAGCACCCAAGAGTGTGTTTCCGCTTTACACTCCACTCAGGTGAGCTATCTGGACCTGGGGCTGTTCAGGATTGAGAGGGGTGTGAACTCATCTACACAGTTCTAGGAGCAGGTCAGGTAGGAGGGACACACATGGGTGTCATTAACACCCAAAGGAGACCCAGCTGGGAACTTACTGGACAGACTCAGGGGCTCCAGTCAGGGACACGCTGCGCTCAGGGAGGCCACCACTATCTGCAGAAAAGAGGAGAGGCTCAGTGCCCAGAGGGCTGCTGTGTGGACAGGAAACTTTCAGAACAGTCTGCAACCCTCTCTGACAAATCATTTCACTCCCCTGCCAGAAGACACCCGGAAGGCTGCTTTTTAAAATCTCACTGGGGAAGATGAAACTTGGGAGGTAAACAGGCAGAGCACCACGAGACCAAGGCAGGAGGATGGTGAGGGGAGGAGGGAGAGTCCAGAAATCAGTTCTGGGGCTCCCTAGCAGCATCCGGGATCCTGGCTCAAGTCTGAAGGGAAAATCCTGAGCAAGGCCTTACAGGAGTGCTCCACAGCAGATCCAAGCAGCCTCAGAGCCAGGCTGAACCTGCCACTCTGCTTTCTACGGCACTAATCCGTATTCCATGGCATGTTAGGTGACAGCATAGATCCTGCCACCTCGAGAGAGGTGCCCCCATGCCTAAGTCCACATTCGCCTACACTACCCCACATATAAACCAACCCCGATAACCTGAGTTCAATATCTGGATCCCATCTGATAAAAAGAGCCAGGAAGCAGTACAGGCTCTGATCACCCTGACCAGAGCTGACCTCTGACCTCCAAGTGTGTCCTGTGGCAGGTGTACCCCCCACAAACACAAAAGAAATAAATACAGTAAGAATATAAAGTATAGGAGGTTCCAGCCACTGTGGCGCCTGTCGCTCTCAGTGGCAGTGCATCCACCCAGCAGAGCCAGCTCTGCACCAGGGTCCAGGCAACTTTAGATGACGGCCATACCTGGTGAGATCTGAACTTTGCAGCCCGAGTCCTGCTGGATTTTGTTAATCTGCTCACCACCTCTGCCAATGACTGGGTGGAAGGAAAAGAAGAAAGGTAAAGGCCAGGAAAGGGCACCCAGACCAAAGATGCCCACCAGTAGCCCCTTGGACTCCACCCTCATTATGGGGCCCCACACTCACTCAAGCCCACCATGCCGTCTGGGACCCTATACTCTTCTGTCATAGAGGTCCTGTGGGAAGAGACACTGAGCATCAGCCTCCAGCTCTCCTGGAGATAAAGGCCTGGACCCCTGAAGCCCCAGGACTTCTGCTGTACACTGTTACTAACAACCCAAGGGCAAAAGCTTCAGGGCCAGAGTAAAGAATGAAGATACCAGTTTACAAATGGCATGAGTCGTCCCATTTCCTCAGGTAGGAACAAGCATTTGAATTTCTTTTTTCTTTCTTTGCTTTTTTTCCTGAGACAGGGTTTCTCTGTGGCATAGTCCTAGCTGTCCTGGAACTAGCTCTTGTAGACCTGGCCGGCCTCGAACTCACAGAGATCTGCCTGCCTCTCCCTCCCCAGTGCTAGGATTAAAGGTGTGTACGGCTGCCCAGCAGCACTTGAATTTGTTTCTGGAGACAAGTGTTCCATATAGCTTTGAACAGATTCCCTGCCTCTACCTCCCATGTGCCAGGATAGGACGTGTGTCACCTTGCCTGTGATTCTTGTTTGTTTTTTGAGACAGGGTTTTTGTGTAGCCTTGGCTGTCCTAGAACTAACTTTGTAGATCAGCTGGCCTTGAACTCAGAGATCTGCCTGCTTCTGCCTCCCAAATGCTGGGATTAAAGGTGTGTATCACTACTGTTCAGACTAAACAATTACAATTTCTTTCTTTCTTTCTTTATTATTATTATTTTTTTTTTAATATTTTATGTGCATTGGTGTTTTGCCATGGGTGTTGGGTGCCCTGGAACTGGAATTACAGTTGTGAGCTGTCAAGTAGGTGCTGGGAATTGAACCCAGGTCCTCTGGAAGAGCAGTCAATGCTCTTAACCGCTGAGCCACCTCTCCAGCCCTGCCTGTGTTTTCTTGGAACAGGGTGCTGGGGAGGGAATCCAGGGTGGGTGTTCTATTGGCTGAGTTACAGCTTCCCCACCTTGGACATTTTCATACCACATTGACAGTCCAGACATCAGTAAAAAAAAAAGAGGCTCACCACGCAGTTCATCTCATTCTCCAGCCAATGTCTATTGTCAAGAAATTATAGGCTCATTCAAAGACAATCAGTGGCCTGTCCCAACAACCTGGTCAGATTCACCCTAGGCAATCTGAGGCAGCCGGGCAGCAGCAGAGACCCACAGGCTCCGACTACCCTGGAGCATCTGCCCAGTCCTAGCCAGTGCTTCTGAGTGCCCAGCGTGGGAAAGGGAGGGACAGGCAGAGCAGCGAGGAGTAATTTTGCTCCCATGGTCACACACCTTGCCCCCACTGCCAGCACCCAAACCAAAGACACCAGGAGGCCAGGGAAGAGCTTACCTGGGGGGAGGATGGATGGGTCCCAGTTGAGAACCAATAGCTGAGGAAAGAAATTCAAAGCAGAGCCTAATTTAGAGCCTATTTAGGCTCCACAACCCCAGCCCATGATGTCCCTGCTTATACCAGGGGCAAATAGTACCCAAAACATAGCCCTGTGCCTGGACCTCATCCTGAGGGCACTGTGGCCGCTTCCCATTTAAGCCCCTGTGTAAGCTTTCCAATGTTTCAAATTCCATAGGCTCGAGGACCCTTAAACCTTCTGAGCCACTACACAGGTCTCCCGGACACCCAATGCCCCCATGCCCACACACCAGCGGACTTACAGTCTCCCTGGGAAGCCAGTTTCTTGCTGTCTGGCTGGTCTGTGGATGAGAGAGACTGTCAGATGCGACACCACCCACCTGCACCGCCTCAACCCTAAAGCTGGTGCGTTATGTTCCAGGCACAGTCACCACTATCCCGTATGACAGCAGAGATGGAGGGTGAAGGTGCTGGCCCAGAGTGACAAAGTTCACTTTTAACATTAGTACTATCACGGGGTCCTTCCAGATTAGAGCTGGACATACCCAGGGAACAAGTGCCCTGCTTAGGAGCAACCTTGGCGATACTGTGCCCTGTGTCTCGTCTCCCACAAGGAAGGGACAATTTTGAGAACCTACAGTTTTCCTTGGTCACAATCGACCTGCCCTTCTCTCAGCTACCTGATACCTCAGGGTGGCAGACGGAACAAAAAACTGGGCAACTCCCCTGTCTTAGAGCCCCACTGGGACAAAGTACTCCTCTCAGTCCCAGGCTTCCCTCCAGGGTGAAAACCAGTCACTGCCGTCACCACCAGGAGTTACCTCCATCTTCCAGCTGTCTCTTTTGGCCCCCAAAACCGAAATCGGGAGTGTTGTTATTCACGGTGGTAGCAGCATCACCTCCAATTTTGGCTGCAATCTAGGGTGAGGTAGGAAGTATAGACAAGTTACTATCTCAAGCAACCCTCGAGTTCGCCCCAGCCTTGGCCTGGAGTGGCAGCTCTGGATTTTGGGTATATACACTCTGGAAACTTTTAGGAAAGTCTCCCTGCAGACTCCCTGTTCTCCCCTAATGGCAGAACCCCTGTTCACAGGCTATTCTAAGTGCAAAGGAAACAGCAGCTTAGGAGGACAGGAACCCTGGGTCACCTCACACAAGTGGCCTGGGCAGCAAACAGGACTTCAGCGTGGTCCTTCCAACTTTCCTGTCTCTCACCTCTGACATCTTTACAAAAAATCCGGAGAGCCGGGCGGTGGTGGCGCACGCCTTTAATCCCAGCACTCGGGAGGCAGAGGCAGGCGGGTCTCTGTGAGTTCAAGACCAGCCTGGTCTACAAGAGCTAGTTCCAGGACAGGCTCCAAAACCACAGAGAAACCCTGTCTCGAACCCCCCCCCCAAAAAATCTGGAGACATCTCAGCCAAACTCTTGTCTTCAAAGCACCCGACATCCCCATATAACCAAAACAAAAGCCCCTCTGGGATACAGCAGAGTTGAGTGCACAAAGCACCTTCACATTATCCCCAAACAAGCGAACACACACCCCCCAAATCCTGAACTCAGGAACCAGATAGTCTATACTGTAAGAACCAACTGTGCTTATCCTTGACAGCAATGACACCACCACCCCAAGGTAGGTTGCATCTTCATCAACACTGTGGGGAACGACCAGAAGAAAGGCATGCTAGAACCCACCCCACCTGGCAGTGAGGAAGGCTAAGACGACAGAGGAGCCAGTCCTTAGCCCAGAGACCCCTGGGCAACACCATCCATTGTGAGCCTGGGCCATTTAACTTTTAGATGAAGAGAGTGGGGTTGTGAGCAAAGTTGAGCTGGGTCACACCAGCACATGTCACTTCTATGAGCTGTCACCAAACAAGTCACGTTCCCAAAGGGAGACAGACAACTCTTTTGAACTAACTCAAACAGTAAAGAGCAGGTGCCTGGTGTCCGCCTTCCCCATCTCACCAACAAAGGGTCCTCTCTTAACCAACCAATTCCAAGAGGAAGGACTTCTCCCCATGCATCACCAAATCCCTTCCCGGGGAAGAGACAGTATTGTTTGGTTTGGGGACCTGTCTTGATTGGAAACTGGAGTAGGGGTGTGTAAAGCAAGATCCTCTACCTATAGGGTAGGTGTTGAACTTCTGGGAGGTTCCAAGTATGTGCTAAGCTGGGTCCCCACCTTCAAAGCATGTGCTGCCTCTTCGAATCCCCTCCGATAGTGGTCCCCTAGCATCCTCGAACGCAACTTTTGCAAACCCTGACGTGGCTCTTGGGGACCCTAATATAACAAGCTCTCATGGGTTCCAAGAAGGGTCTCCCAGTACCCCTGACCTCATCCTTTTTGAAGTCTTGCTGGCTGGGAGTCCTCATTAGCCCTAAGAGCAGTTCCCTAACAGATTGCAAACCTTCATGTCTCCTAAGAGAGATCCACGACTGCATACCCAAGAGTGGATCTTGGGGACATCCTCATAATGCCCAAGCTCAGGCCTCTGCAAAACCAGAGGACCTCTTCAAATCACAACCCCTCCGGGAATCTGGGGTGGTTCATCAGAATACAAGGCCGCGTTTCCTGAATGGAAATGCAGAGTGCAAGCTTGGGGGTGGCTCTTGGGGACACTGTCCCAGACCGCGAGCTTTGTGGGTTCTAGAGGAATCCTCCAGTGCACTCAGGAATGGTTCTGGGGAACTCCGAGCCGGCAACCCTCCTATTCTAAGAGACCTGATGCAAGTTCAGGGCTGGGACTCGGCGACCCCCAAAGCTGCCAACCCTCGTCCAGTGCAAAGTCTGGCTTTCGGGAACCCCCTCTGAGTGAACCCCTAACCCGAAGCACGCAGAGGGTCACCCTCATACCGAGGTGGCCCCAGACTCCCCGCCCCGAGCCCGCCGCCCACGTGACCCTCCCGCGACCCCGCGCGCGCCGCCGCCCCCTCCCCCGCGCGCGCACGCGCCTTCGCGGCCTCCTCACCTGGCGGGCCCGCTGCACAGCGTCGGCGAAGGCGTCCTTGCGGATCCCTGGGCCGCCACCACCGGGAGGCTGCGAAGGGCCCCCGGACGCGCCTCCTCCACCCGGGCCGCCGCCGCCGGGGCCTCCGCCGCCCCGGTCTCCCGCGCCCGGCGGGCCAGGCGGAGGGCCTCCTCCCGCACCCGCGGCTCCTCCTCCTCCGCCGGCAGGAGGCGGCGGGCCGGGCGGGGGGCCTCCGGTGCTGTAGTCCGACATGGAGCGGCGCGGACGGGCCTGGCGTGGAGGCTTCAAGCTGAGGAGGAGGCGGCGGCGGCGGCTCAACGCGGGAACAAGGCCTCGCTCCACACGGCCGCGGAGCACGATGGGAAGCCAGCGGCTGGGAAGATGACGGGGGGGGGAGCGGAGAGGGGCACCTCCTCCCGCCGCCGGCGTGACGGACGGCGCGGAGCAGCCAGTAGAATGCGGCTGTGGCTCTGCGCCGACCAATCGTGGGCCGTGAATCCGGGTGACCAGTCAGACTCCCGCAAAGCTCAGGGGGCGGGAGGTAGGGAGTGACTGACGTCTATGGGAGTCAATAAACCGTGGGCTGCCGGAGCTGGGCGGGCAGTTCGAAGTCACGCGAGAAGACAGGAGGCCAATGAGGCGTGAGTTCCAGATTCGCTGGGCGGCTCCAGAACGAGAGCGATGGCGCTGTCCAGTCACGTGGGCCTGGCGGCGGGGCTTAGCGAAAGCGCTCCTGGCTGAGCGGGCGGGCCCGCGGGGAGATAGCTGTGAAAGCCAGCCAGTGAATGCACGCGGGAGGCGGTGCTTGTCGAGACCGGCAGTCCCTTAACCCAGTCTCTGAAGCGCTTTGGGGTGATGTTCTTGGATTTGGACTTGACGGCTTTGCTTAGACGCCATGTCCCTCGACTTCGGAGCCAATGGCTGAGCGACAGGAGCAAGCGTTCGATGACTGACGTCTTCCTGAACGAGTAGCAGCGACGGAAGTAATAGCGCCCTGTTTTGATGGGCGCGCACCTGCATTGGGTGGAACCCGTTACCAGACGGCGAGAGCGGATTAGCGGGAGCCCGACTGAATGGCAGCGTACGTGGGCGGTGGTGCTCTGCCACCGGAACTACGGCCTGGCCTCTAGATCAGCGCCCCAGCAGCCTGTCTCTGGGAGCACTTACACGTGGCCTGCTCGAAGCCTGGGGGGATCTGTTTATGGGGTTGTGGGCGGCCCGAGGTTTAGTGAAGAACCCAGGGGTATCCCCGGTCTTCCCTCTCATCCCGAGGACCCAGAGCCTGTATTTCTTCCAGTACTCAAGGCACCAACTCCTCAAACTTACAGCAAACCTGTTTCTCAACTGGACCCAGGTCCCCACAGAGGTCCAAACTCCAGCTCCCAACCCAGGACGCACCCTGGATAGGATCCCTCTTACAGGGGGTCTAAAACCCCCAGCTAACACCCTGGATCCAAAAATCTCAGGTCCCTACAGGGACTTTTAAGCCCCTTGTTTCCCAGGCCCTCAGGGTGAGGGTTGAATCCAGGACTTTGCTGGACAAGCTCTCTACACTGGCATATGCCCCTATACTCAGATTCCCCACCCTGAACCAGCTAATCCCAGACAGAGACAGCCAAAACTATCTTTATTCTTTGTCCACACCTTCTGTTGGACGAGCCTGCAACAAAGCAGGCTGGAATGTCAAATCAACTCAGACTGTATCCTGCAGGAGGGAATCCCAGCACTTCTAACCCTAGTCCTGGATGGTTTTTGCAAACCAAAATGGCCCTAAAGCCTGAGCCTTAGTGAGCTTTCTGAGACCCAGAGACACTGGGAATTCCATTCTCTTTTTGTTCGGGGCATGTCATCTGCTCAGGACTTGTACACCCAGGGTTTTCTTCATGGCTTCGTACACCACGTAGCTGATACCGCCTGCTGGTAACACCTTCAGTAATGTGGGTGTCATGCCTCTGTACAGCCCAGGCCAGCCCTGTTGACTCAGTATTCGCCGGAAGACTCCCAGCATGGTGGGGTTGGAGCCCTCCACAGTGTCTGGGGATAGACAAAGACAAGTTCAGCACTGGGTGTGATGTGAGATGTCACTGTCAGTGTGAGAGGATCTGGGTCACATTTTGGGCAGTCTTGTCGAGATCATTCGGTTATTGCCATGTATGTATTTTGAGACGGTTTTAGGTAGTGCAGGCTGGCCTAGAATTCCATATGTAGCTGAGGCTAGCTTTGGACTCGTGATCCTCTTGAATCTACCTCTTGCTGGAATTACAGCACTGCTACACCCCGTTTACCCCTGGCTTCATGCATAGGCACACGCTCCATACTGTGCCAGGCTGAGCTCCAGCCTCAAGGTATGTCACCAAAGATGATCTGGAATTCCAGATCTTCTTGACTCCACTTTCCAAGTGATGGGGGGACTTCTAATTTGAGAGTCAGGGTTAGATTGGTGAGTGAGCATGTGCTTTGGTGGATTCAGTACTCAGCATAGGCATTACCTATGGGTAATGGATGGGTTTATGGAGAGGCTGGAAGTTTATGGGGAAGGATGAGAAAATTCAGAAAGCCAGGATGAGGTAGGGACGGGGCCAGGCTGACCTTGTGCCTGCATCCGTGTGCGCACCAAAGTCAGCGGGTAACTGGCCATCTGGCCACAGGTCGAGGACAGTGTTACAGATGACAGACTGACCAGGCCACTGGGGTCTGTCATGTCCCTACCCGACTTCTGCCACAAGCACCGGAGTAGCTGCAAAAGGAGGCAAGAATGCTTTTTTTTTTTTTTTTCCTCTGAGACAGGGTTTCTCTGTAGCTTTGGACCCTGTCCTGGAACTTGCTCTGTAGACCAGGCTGGCCTTGAACTCACAGAGATCCGCTTGTTTACTTCCTGAGTACTGAGATTAAAGGTGTGTACCAACACCACTTGGCAAGAGTGCTATTGATAATGACTCAGAATCAAGATGGGCATGATGGTGCATGCCTTTAACCCCAGCACTGAAGGACCTCTTTAAGTTTGAGGCTAGTCTCATCTACATATTGAGTTCTAGGTTTGCTGAGGCTACATACTGAGACCCTGTTTTAAAAAAACAACAGTCTGCCAGGCGGTGGTGGTGCACACCTTTAATCCCAGCACTTGGGAAGCAGAGGCAGGCGAATCTCTGTGAGTTCGAGACCAGCCTGGTCTACAAGAGCTAGTTCCAGGACAGGCTCCAAAGCTGCAGAGAAACCCTGTCTCAAAAAACCAAAAATAAATAAATAAATAAACAAACAACAGTCTTTGGATCTCTGAGTTCGAGGCCAGACTGACCTATAGATCGAGTTCCAGGCAGCCAGGGCTACACAGAGAAACTGTTTCCAAAACAAAAACAAAACAGTGGTCTGGACAGATGGCTCAGCAGTAAAGAGCATTAGTTGTTCTTGCTGAAGACTCAAGTTCAGTTCCCAGCACCCAAATGCTGGCTTAACTATATCCCTGCGAAGGGGCAGGGAGAGAGTTATGGGCTGACCTGGAGTCAGTGCTCTCTTCTCTGGGGACACACACCTCATAGACAGCCAGATCAGTGCAAGCATAGGGTACGATGCCCAGCATGTTGGGCAGATAGCCTCGGTACAGTGCTTGGGTGCCATCCCGTTCTAAGATCTGCCTGGCGCAGTCCAGAAGTCCTTTATACTGGCCAGTAAGGCGAAGGGTCAGCCGAGTCTTGAGTACCTGGAGAGGAGGAGGAGGTCTGTTTGGTTAAATACTCTCAGGCAGGCTTGTCACCCCCCCTGGTAATGGTAGGTGGAGATATTGTCAAGGGTTCCAGGGTTCAGTTGTGCATTTGGAGCACTGGGGCACCTACATGGAAAGAGGGGGCTGCACTGGCCTGATTGTTCTCGTTATAATACCTAAGGGGTTGAGCTTTTTCAAGAAAAGAAGTTTAAACCCAAGTCTGGTTAATACACCCATTATCCCAGCACTGGGGAGGCTGAAACAAGAGGATTGCAAACTTCAGGCTAGCCTGGCTTACATAGCAAGACTCTTTCACAAAAAAAACAGGCTGATGCAGTGGCTCATTTGGCGGAGGGCGTGCCTAGTACAAAGCCGTGAGTTTCATCTCGCACCCCCATAAGCTGGTAGTGGTGGCATGCACCTGTGATCTCAGCGCTCAAAACTAGAAATGGGACAGGAAGTTTAAAGTCTTCCTTCTACAGGGCGAGTTCCAGTTCCGCCTAGTTACAATGAAACCCTGCCTCCCACTCCTTTTTGAGACATGACCTCACTATGTAGACCAGGCTGGCCTCAAACTCATACAGATTTTCCTGTCTCTGCCCCAGAGTGCTGGGATTAAAGGCACCACCACACCCAACATGAAACCTTGTTTTCAAAACAAAACAAACACCCAAGCCAACGGGACCCCAAGACATCATCTAACCATAATCAATGCCCAAATTCCCACTCTGTTTGAGACTGGGTCTCTAGTAACCCAGGCTAGCCTCTAGTTTGCTGCGTAGCTGAGGAGGATGGAGAACACAAGGTCAGCCTGGGTTACATGAGACTTCATTTCAAAAGCAAAAGAAGAGGCAGTGCAGTAAGGCATTTGCTGCTAAGCTTGATCCTGGCCCCCATGTGGTAGTTCCAGGTCCTGGGGATCCAATGCAATCTTCTGATCTCTGCAGGCACTCAATGTACATGTACAGACACACCAACAGAATTTCGAAAAAACAGATGGGGTAGTGGTTGAATGCTTGTCTACCATGTGCAAAAACCCTGGACTCAACCCTCATTGGTGCCTCAGACCCCCAAGAAGAGAGGCATCACAGTGCCCCTGACCCCCAAGAAGAGAGGCATCACATTCACACACCAACACCAACACACACATTAACATACAACCAGAAACAAAAACTTCTGAAATACAAAAATGTCTTTTTTTTTTTTTTTTTTTTTTTGCACAGGGTCTCACTTTGTAGGGCTGGCTGTCCCAGAACTCACTCTGTAGACCAAGCTGACCCTCAACTCTCAGAGATCCACCTGCCTCTGCCTCTGGAGTGCTGAGCTTGAGGATGTGGCCCCGTCTAAACGTCTACTGGGGACTGTAGAGGTGAGTGGCTTGGGCCCTGTAAACCTGGAGAGTCAGCGGACACATGTGTCCTTACATGTCTGTCACAGCTGGGGAGAAGGGCACAGAGCCACACTAAGGTATGTCCTGCATTGGTAGGAAAGGAGCGAGCCTGTGTCCTGACGTCACACAGCAGCGCGATCCTGGCAAGCTGTAGGGGAGAGCTGAGGCTGACTTGGGGAAACCTTCAGCTTCTGTAAGAAGTAGAGCTGCTGGCCCCCGTGTGCACCTGCCATCCCGGAACTCAGGAGGCGGAGTGAGGAGGGTCAGGAGATTAGCATCATTTTCGCTGTGCAGCGTGACCAAGGCCATCCTGTGCTACACTTGAAAACAAACAAATCATCTCACAATCATTTCTCTTCTCCCCACCCCCTAGTGTCAGAATTTGAAATCTCTGATAAAGTTTTAAGTCTGTAGGAAAGTGCATAGCCGATCTCTGGGGTTGTCAGAGCCAAGGGATGGGCCATCTGGGGACAGGTCAGCACAGGGCACGCAGCAAGGAAGAGAAGTGCAGGTGGGGTGATGGCTCGGTGGTGAGAGCTTGCCTAGCCTGAGGGAGGTCCCAAGTCCCATCTCTAGCATCCGAGAAAGAAAGAAATGAAGGGGAAAGTTGTATTTAGTGTCTATGATCCCAGCACTTGGGGCCCACGCAGGGTGACAACTGGTGTTCTGGGCTATGCTGTGTTCAAGTTTGAAAACTTGTGTCAAGCAAACAAAATAGAGCCAGACAGTGGTGGCGCACACCTTTAATCCCAGCACTCAGGACACAGAGACAGGAGAATCTCTGTGAGTCTGAGGACAGCCTGGTCTACAGAGCAAGTTCCAGAAACCCTGTCTCAAAAGCTAAAACAAACACAATGAAACAGAGAGAGAGAGAGAGAGAGAGAGAGAGAGACAGACAGACAGACAGACAGACAGACAGACAGAGACAAAGGGCAGGAGGGTAAAGGAAAGTGAGGAGGGAGAAGGAGCGAGGAAGGTAACAGGGGAAGACAAGAGGGAGAAAAGATGGTGAGGGGGTGGCCCAGCACCAGCCCTGGCTACTCAGGTCCTCCGGCCTTACCTCCATGGGGTTGATGAGAGTCTGGGAGATGGCCACAGCCAGGGATCCCGCCATCACCCGCTCCTGGAAGGGCGGGTAATCCTGCACACTGCAGAAGAAATTCTTACACTGCAAGTGAAGGAGGAGTGAGAGAAGCCGCCAGCCGCTGTGCACCAGAAGGGCAGAGGGTTGCGCTGCACGCTGGAGCTTTGCTCTGTGGAAAGTCACCTCAGACTTACCTGCTCAAACACAGAGAACTTGATGGCGTATTCCGGGGCGATCTTGAGCACGTTGATGCCATTGCCCCTCCAGAGCGAGCGGACACCTCCCTCCTGAATCAGGCTCCGCAGGCCACTCAGCAGGTGCCTGAAGTTACTCTTGGAGGAGTACACCTGGGAAGCGAGAAGGATGAGTAGCCCTGAGAGATCCCACCAGGTATCCCCAGTCCCTCACTGGGTGGGTTCTAGGCGGGGCTCCACCCTGACCACGCCCTCGGCCCCTTACTGGGGGAAGAGGTCTAGGCAGGGGCTCCACCCCTGAGCCAAGTCTCTAGCCTTCTTTTTATTTTATATTTTGACACATGCTCTTCTCACTAAAATTGCCCAAACTGGCCTTGAAGCGGAGATCCTCCCGCTTCAGCCTCCAGAACAGCTGGAGTCACAGGCCTGTGCCTCTAGGTGGATCCACCCATTTAGTCCTAACACTTATCTAAAACCCCACTGTGGCCAGCTCTTGCGAGGCTGGTTTGTAAGCCCAACTCTTTGGGAGCCTGAGTTAGGAACACTGTAGTTCAAGTCCTTTCTAAAAGGGCTACAGAGTGAGTTCAGGGCCAACCCGAGCTACTTACTGAGATATCTGAAAATAAAAAGTGACAAGGGAGTGACCGTCCAGTGGTCAGAGCCCTGGAGAGCCGGCTCGGGTCAAGAGCACCTGCCGCTGCTGTGGAGGAACCTGATTCCCTTCCCCGCACCCACATGAAGGCTCACAACCATCTGGAACTCCAGTTCGAGCAAACCCATCGCCCCCTGTTGGCATCCAGTGGCACTGCATGCATGCAGTGCGCGGACTTGGGGTCAAATTCTCACTCATATAAAATAAAAATAAATGTGTTTTCAAAAAGAAAGAAAGGAGGGCTGGGAATGTTGCTCATCAGCGAGGGCTTCTTTAGCGTGTGTGAAGCCCTGGGATCCATCCTCAGTCCCTTCCATGCCCGCACGTCCCTCTGCAAGCACCTCAGAGATATCACCCACAACCCGCAGACCTCCAAACCTTTTAACTTGGACTGTGTTGCTCTCTGTGACTGGAGTTCTCTGAGCCCAGTCCCAGCACTACTTCCTGTTCCCATCACACGCAACTCCAGTCTCAGCTCCACTTTACGGGACCTCTCTATCGAGACCCAGGCTCTCCTGAGCTCCACCAACTCCATCTCCTCCACCCCTCTCCACCATACTGTTCTCCAAAGGGCTCCAGCCCTGCAGACAAACCTGCATGTACACCCTGGCTCGGTCCAGGGGGGCCGTCCCTGTGCGAGACACCGCCCCAGCCATGGCTCCTGAGAGCAGAAACTTCCACAGGGCCCCCTTGTTCTCCTCTTCCAAGACATCCACAGGGACCATCAGCCGCTCTCCTGTGTCCAGAACCTGCATGAACATCCAGTGTCGAGTCACACTCAGCCCTGAAGGAGCTGCTCCTTACAGGGTCCCCTCTGCTTTTCTTTGCTGCCTTGATGTGGACAATTCTTTGGAGGGGGTGATTTGATGGTTTCGTTTGTTTATTTTGTGACAGGGTTTCTCTGTGAGAACCAGGCTGTCCTGGAACTCATGCTGTAGACCAGACTGACCTGGAACTCAGAGATCCACCTGTCTCTGCCTCCCAAGTGCTGGGATTAAAGGTGTGTGCCACCATGCCCAATTGATTTTTCTTTCTTAGTGATTTACTTATTTTTATTTGTGTGTGTGTGTGCATACATGTGAATGAAGGTACCCAAGGGGGCCAGAAAAAGCCATTGGTCTCACGGGAACCTGATGGAGGAGGGTCATCTTTCTATCCATTGTTTCATTGGTTAATTAATAAAGAAAACTGCTTGGCCTTTGATAGGACAGAAAATTGGGTAGGCGGAGTAAACAGAACAGAATGCTGGGAGAAAGAAGCCGAGTTAGGCAGGTGCCATGATTCTCCCACTCCAGACAGACACAGGTTAAGATCTTTCCTGGTAAGCCAGCTCATGGTGCTACACAGAATATTAGAAATGGGTTAGATCAATATGTAAGAATTAGCCAATAAGAGGTTAAAACTAATGGGCCAAGCAGTGTTTAAAAGAATACAGTTTCCGTGTAATTATTTTGGGTTAAGCTAGCCATGCGGGCGGCCGGGTACTGGGGACGCTGCCGCTCCTCACAACAGGAACCGGAACTACAGATGGTTGTGGGCCACCATGTGGGTGCTGGGGCCTGAGCACTCAGCATCTGAAAGAGCTCACAATTCTGTGTATGTGAGAGTGCAGGCGTGCGAATATGTGCAGTGCTGTGTGTGATGTGTGTATAATGTGTGTGAGAGAGTGCATATGAGTGTGTGCAGTGCTGTGTGTGAGAGTGTGTGATGTGTGTATAATGTGTGTGAGAGAGTGCAGGCATGTGAATGTGTGCAGTGCTGTGTGTGAAAGTGTGTGTGCAGTGGTGTGTGTGCGGTGATATGTGTGTGAGTGTGTATAGGTCAGAGGTTGACATTTCTCTGTAGCTTTAGAGCCTGCCCTGGAACTAGCTCTTGTAGACCAGGTTGGCCTTGAACTCACAGAGATCCACCTCAGGCTGGCTGACCTTGAACTTCTGGTGTCCTGCCTGCAGCCTCCTGAGTGCTGGGTAATGTGTGTGTGTGTGTGTGTGTGTGTGTACCACCTCATGACCTCACCCCTGAGTCCTGGGGTAATGGGTGTGAACCACCTCATGGTCTCACCCCCCAGTGCTGGGACAATGGGTGTGCAGCACCTCATGACCTCACCCCCAAATGCTGGGACAATGGATGTGCACCACCTCATGACCTCACCCCCAAGTGCTGGGACAGTGGGTATGAACCACCTCATAGTCTCACCCCCAGTGCTGGAGTAATGGGTGTGAACCATCTCATGGTCTCACTCACCCCCAGTGCTGGAGTAATGGGTATGAACCAGCTCATGGTCTTACCCCCCAGTGCTAGAGTAATGGGTGTGAACCATCTCATGGTCTCACTCACCCCCAGTGCTGGAGTAATGGGTATGAACCAGCTCATGGTCTTACCCCCCAGTGCTAGAGTAATGGGTGTGAACCATCTCATGGTCTTACCCCCCAGTGCTGGGGTAGTGGGTGTGAACCATCTCATGGTCTCACTCACCCCCAGTGCTGGGGTAGTGGGTGTGAACCAACTCATGGTTCATGTGTGTGGGTGGAGGTGAGGGAGGAGGCAGGGATGGGTTGGGTGAACCAGGTGTAGAGCTTTTCTAAATAAGACCCCAACCCTCTTAAGCAAGATCTGAACCCTCGAACAAGGTTGCGTTACCTCGGGATGGACTCCCATAGCTGCTGAAGGATTCGGGTCTTGGTCTCAGTGTCCCTCGGGCATCTAGCTGGCTCCCAGCTGAGAGTGGATGATTGCCTGGCTTGTGAATTTAGGGGCAAGGGAGGATGAGGTCACAAGAGTGCTTGTGAGCTCACGGGCATGATGGGTAGGCAGTGGATTGCTCTTGTCTCCCCATGGTGTGCACATTCCTAATCCTGTAGCCCAGGAAGAGCTAGCGTGGTCCTCTGAATGGTGCCTAAACAATAATTTTCATTTGTTTTGTTTTGAGATGGGCGGCCTGAAGCCCAGACTGGTCTCAGACTCACCAAGTAGTTGAGGATGACCTTGAATTCCTGATCCTCCTGCCTCCACCTCCCAAGGCAGGAAGCAGAATGGAGTTAGTGTTGAAGGAGAGCTTCCACATGGGCAGATGGAGAGTTCTGGAGGTAATGATGGGGTAGCTGTGTAGCCCAGTGAACGAGCTCTGGGCTGCCAAATCTGCGGACAACAAATCTTCTTTTCTTTCTTTTCTTTTTTTTTTTTTTTTCGAGACAGGGTTTCTCTGTGGCTTTGGAGCCTGTCCTGGAACTAGCTCTGTAGACCAGGCTGGTCTCTAACTCACAGAGATCCGCCTGCCTCTGCCTCCCGAGTGCTGGGATTAAAGGCGTGCGCCACCACCGCCCGGCACAAATCTTTTCTGAGACAGCATTTCTCTGTGTAGCCCTGGCTGTTCTGGAACTTGCTTTGTACACCAGACTGGCTGTGAACTCAGAGATCTCCCTGCCTCTGCCTCCCAAGTGCTGAGATTAAAGGTGTGTCTTACCACCACTTGTAATATTAATTTTTTTGGAGGGTGGGCATCAGTGAGACAGGGTCCCATGTAGTTCAGGCTAACCTCAAAACTTGCTATGCAGCCAGCAATAACTCCGCCCTCCTGATCTTCTGTCTTTACCAGTCCAAGTGCTGAGATGACAGGCGTGTGCCACCTCACCCAGGTTTAAAGAGAGACAGGGTTTCTCTGTGTAACAGTCCTGGTTATCCTGGAACTCTATTCATAGACCAGGCTGGACTGGAACTCAGAGGTGTGCCTGCCTCTGCCCTTGGAGAGCTGGGATTAAAGGTGTATACCACCACAACCCAGGGTGTGTGTATGTGTGTGTTTTAATTGGAGCTGGAGAGATGGTTCAGCCAGTAAGAGTGCATATTGCTCTCAAACTGGGCAGTGGTGGTGCACACCGGCAGAGACAGGTCTGTGAGTTCAAGGCCAGCCTGGTCTACAGTGTGAGTTCCAGGACAGGCACCAAAGCTACAGAAAACCCTGTCTCGAAAAAACAAACAAAGTTGACAAAAAAAGAAAACATAGTGCTCAGCCGGGCGGTGGTGGCGCACGCCTTTAATCCCAGCACTCAGGAGGCAGAGGCAGGCGGATCTCTGTGAGTTCGAGGCCAGCCTGGTCTACAAAGGGAGTTCCAGGCAGGCTCCAAAGCTACAGAGAGTGCTCTCACAGAGGACCTGGGTTTAGTTCCCAGCACCATGTTAGGTGGCTCACAGCCACTACAGTTCCAGGGGATTTGAGGCCTCTGGCTGTCTCACATACAGATCAGATACACACAACAAATCAAATCTTTAAAATGTATTATTTGGGTGTGCTTGTGTGGAGGTCAGATGACTATTTTGTGGGCTCCATTCCCTCCTTCCACTTGCATGTGAGTCTCAGGGACCAGATTTGGGTGGTCAAGGCCTCACTCGTGGTGTGTCTGTGTGTGTGCATGTGAGTGCAGTGTCCTCAGAGGCCAGAAGGGGGCGCTATATCCTGGAGTTGCAGCTGTAGGTGATCATGTGGGTGTTGAGATTGCAGCTCAGGTCCTCTGCAGGCACAGCGGGCTCTCAACAATGAGCCATTTCTCCAGCCTGCTTGCTGTTTATAAATGGAGTGGAAACTGAAGCTTCCAGCTCTTGGAGAAGAGGGAAGAGGAGAGGGGCAGAGGAATGGGGAAGGAAGGAAAGGGGGGGGAGGCGATAGAGGAGAAGCAAGAAAGTAGGGGAGAGAGGAGGGAGAGGGGATGGAAGGAGGAAGTGGGAGATGAAGGCGGTGGGAAGCAGGGGATAAGGTAAAAGGGAAGAGAGGATGGAGAGAGAGAGAGAGAGAAAGAGAGAGAGAGAGAGAGAGAGAGAGAGAGAGAGAGAGAGAGAGAGCTGTGTCTCATCTCCCCTCCTTGGGAGTACCCCAGTGCCATTCACACACCTATAAGTTTCTAAAAGTCACAGACCTACAGCGGGGTCAACAAAGCTGCTCGCTGCCAAGTCTGACCACTGATGATGGAAGGACCCACATGATGGAAGGAAAGGGCAGATTCCCACAAGCTCTGCTCTGGCTTCCATATGTCTCTCCCTCAAAGAACAAATGTAATTAAAAAAATGAAAAAGCAACAGTGAAAGAGCTTAGAAAATTTATTCTCTTCCCTTGAAATGACATACACGGGCAGAGAGACGGACTTGGTGTAGGCTGGAGGGAGAGGTGGAAGCCACGGTGGGGTCCTCTTGCCCCTCAACATCCTAGTTCCTTTCACAGTCCTTTGATGGGGTCCCCAGAGATCGGGGAGTTGAGCAGGGCCCCCCCACTTATCCTAAGCTCAGAATCCAACGTTGAAGGAGGGTATGGGAATGTGGTGGGGAGTCAGGGGACTTTGCTCTCCATCTGGTAGAAAAATAGACCCCGAGTCAGTCTGGGGTTGTTTCATTTTGCATACTGGATGCTGGGTTTCAGGAAGGATGCTGTGTATTGGTCCTTAATTGTGTCTTTCTGAGGCCCAAGCAGGGCTGGCAGTGCTGGGATGCAGAAGGTCCCCTTGGCTGTGTCCCCTGGCTTCACCTGGCAAGTCCCCACCCATGAGTAAGCAGACCAGACCCTCCCAGAGGAACCTGGGCTCTGGGAAGTTACTAGCCTGGCAGGTGGGCGGGGTGTGGAAGACATTGCAGAGAGGGAGATGGGGAGGGAGGTGATTTGGGGGAGTAGTGGGGGAGTGAAGGTGTGTCCTAGCTGTGGGGAGATTCAGCATTCATGTGGGGTATGGTGTGGGACATACATACCATTCCCTTACTGCCTGGTGTGGAGCTACTAGTCCAGGGTCTGGGCTTCCAGAAGGATCCCTGATGGTGTGGGATGCAGTGGGAATCAGCTTCAGGGTGTGTCTGGGATACTGGGGTGCCTGTGGGATCTGAGATGCTGCCACTGGGCTGCTGGGATCTAGACTTAGGGAGTAGACTGAGAACTTGGGGTGCAGGAGCAAAGGACTTGGAACCTGGTAGTGTCTGGGAGAGCTTGGTCTTCTATGGCTGGTATCCAGAGAAGGGGTTGAAGGAATCTGGGATCTGAGATTGAACAGCTGTGGCATCTAGAATCCACCCTGGAGCTCACACGTCGGTGGTTCACGGAACCAGAATCCAGGGGATTAGGACTTGGGACTCTTGGATCCAGTGACAAGAGATTGAGGGTGTGTTAAAATGTAGATCCGGCAGTCAAAGCAGAAGGGCATGAAACTCCAAGTTGAGGTAAAAGAATTGTTTGGGGTGAGGGATCTGGGATCCAGTAACCCAGGATCTTGGCGTTGCTCTGTCAGGACCCTGTGGCTAAGAGTTCCTGGCTTCTAGAATCCAGACTATGAGGCGAGTGACAGGGAGTTCACTGGCAGATTTAGGGTCTCAGGTCTAGCGAGGCATGAGGGTCTGGTGCCTGAAGAATCTGAGATCTGGGTTACGGGATACATGGATGTGTGCCTTCATGCTTGGGGCACTGGGACCATCTGTTGTTGCACAGGGTGGCCCAGCACCCAGTGGGTGAGGCAGGGAAAAGCAGGATCCGGCTCTGGTGTGTGGATGAGCAGGGTCAAGGGGCTTGGGGATAAGGGCTCAGGGCCAGAGTGTGGATAGTTCTGCATCTCAAGTGATGTGTGAGGTACAGCAGTTGGGGTCTGGGAGTCTCGCTGTGAAGTCGAGGATCCAGTACTGGGGTCCAGTGGCCAAAGAGTGGGGCCTAGTGGTACAGATGTCAGAACACAGGGCCAAAGACCTGGGACCTCGGGTACTGGTATCCAGCGGCTTGGGTTGGGGATTAGGAACCACTGGTCAGGCCATTAGTTTCCGGCGGTTGAGGACATCCCATGGGAGATGCCGTGATGAAGATGAGGGAATCTTGCAGTGACAGGTTCCTGGTCCCTCACCTGGATGTGACCCCCAGGGCCTGCTTCATGTTCTCGTAGACCACGTAGGAGATGCTTACGGCTGGAATGACCTTCATGAAGTTGGGGGCAATGCCCCGGTAGAGGCCCCACACACCCTCCTGGGATAAGATGTGTCGAAGCAGACCCACCATGGAGACCTGTGGGCCACCCTCAATGGAGGCTGTGGGTGGGTTGGGAGCCAGGTAAGATCAAAGCTTCCCCCTCTCATTTCCCCCTCCAGGCCCACCCGAAGGGGTGGGCTAGGTGACTATTTCAAAAGAGGCAAGAGAGTGATATAAAGGAACAGCAGGCCCTACCACAACACTATGGATGCCTGAGGGTCTAGGAACTGTCAGTCTTAGGGCGCACATTTGGGGATGAATGGAAACAGTAACAGTAGGTGTGTGTGTGTGTGTGTGTGTGTGTGAGAGAGAGAGAGAGAGAGAGAGAGAGAGAGAGAGAGAGAGAGAGAGAGAGAGAGAGAAAGAAAGTGTGTAGAATTAGGTGTGTGAGAAATCCCCCTTCCTTAAAGTTAGTCTTCTCCTTCTCTTCAGGGCTAACTTCTGCTCATCTTTCCCTCCTCCATCCCAAAGCTGGCTGTTTGGGAGAGCCGTCCGTGGCACCTCAGTCTAAGTCGGGTTCCTACCTCTCCTCTCCTCAACCCTGAATCAACCCTGAATCGTGGAACGATTGCTGACCCTCCTTCCCAGGGGATGAAGTTCATGAGGGTACAGAGCATTTATCTCATTTGCCAGTCGTTTCTCCAGCAAAAACCAAGGAACACAAACACTAAGGTTCACAAAAACAGACTCAGGGAAACCAGAAAATAATCCGTGGGAGGCAAATACAGAGGGAAAACAGTGGGGAAGCTGAGGCAGGAGGACTGTCCTGAGTTCCAGCCCAGCCTGGGACACAGCACTCCTCTGTCTTAGGGTTCCTTGGGAAAGAGAGCTTCCTGCTCTTCTGGAAGCCCAGAGCTCAGTTGCTGGCACCCATGCAGGTGACCTCCTAGCTCCAGGGAGTCTGATGGTGTCTCAACTCCCCACACCCATGCTCATGCACGAGTGCAGAAATAAAAAGAAATCTTAAGAAAAAAAACCACCGTGAAATAGAAACAAAACAATAGAAACAAAAAAACTAGATTGTCCTTAAGATTGGGCATGGGGGTGCACACCTGTAGGAGGCAGAGGCCAGTGGCAGATCTCTGGGTTTTGGGCCAGCTGGGGATACATAGTTAGACCCTGTCCCATTAAATAAATAAATAATGACACTGCCCTTCCCTGACTTTGGCTAGCTCTGTTCTTAGCAGGCCTCACTCCCTTGTTTCCTCTTAGCTTTGAATAACAGCTCAGGTTACTGGCAGGCCCAGATATGCCACAATGTTGCCTGCGGTACTTCCCTGTACCCGATGCCACTGACTTCTCAGATGAAGGACTCCCTGGTCAGCATCACTAGTGGGTAAACTGAAGTCCAGACAACAAGAAAGACCCACAGGAACCCAGCCCAGACTCTACCTCCATGGACTTAGGGGACAGCAGGTGGGACCCAAATAAATGGCTGACTTTCCTACCCCAGCCTCCCGCCCAGGCTTCTCACCTTGGGCCTGCATTCGGGTCCGGACCAGTGCCAGAGGGTAACTGGCAATCTGGCCGCAGGTGCTGGAGATGGTGCCACAGGCCAGGAGCACGAGAATGCCTGGGTTTGCTGATTCGTGGCTGTACTGCTGAAGCCAGCGATTCTTCAGAGTCTAGAAGAGAAAGGAACAAGTGGGTTTAGAGTTGCAGATAGAAAGACCCTGGTGTAGAAGAGCTTGTTACCAGCTCTGTGTGTCAAGGTTGCTGGTGGTAGATATGATGGTGCAGTTTGTCTTCCCCACCGGTCAGACGCCCCAGCACCTCACTGGGGGATTCGAGGCAGAGGCACCACCTCTGACGGTGGCCAGCCCATCACTGGGGATTCTAGGTGGGCGTTCCACTCCTGACCACGCCCCCGGACCCTCATTGGGGGATTCTAGGCGGGGGGGGGGGGGATGGGGGAATCCATCCCTGACCACGCCCCAAGCCTGCCTCTGGGGGATTCTAGGTGGAGGCTCAACTGAGGGATTTTTTTAAAATATTATTTTATTTTATGTACATTGCTGTTTTACCTGCATGAATGTCTGTATGAGGGCATTGGATCCCCTGGAAATGGAGTTACAGATAGTTGTGAGCCACCACCATGTGGAAGCTGGGAATTGAACCCCAGTCCTCTGGAAGAGCAGTCAGTGCTTTTTCTCTGTTTGCTTGCTTTTTTGAGACCGGGTTTCTCTGTGTAACAGTCCTAGCTGTCCTGAAACTAGCTCTTGTAAACCCAGGTTGGCCTCGAACTCACAGAGATCCTACTGCCTCTGCCTCCTGAGTGCTGGGATTAAAGATGTGTGCCACCACTGCCCTGTGCAGTCAGTGCTCTTAGCAGGTGAACCATCTCTCCAGCTCCCCATTTTGGATTTTTGAAGAAAAACTCTCCTCCAGATGGGTCCCAAATCTATTAAGTAGCTGAGAATGAACTGGAACTCCTGGCCTTCCTGCCTCTACCTCTCTAGATGGGGTACTGAGGTCCTGGGATGGACCCCAGACTCTCTGCATGCTAGGGGAGTGCTCGAGGCCCTGAGCTATACCCTCCATCCCTCTGAAGACAAGTTAGTGCCTCATCCTGGGGTCTTCGGGTACTTTAGCTGATGAGATTTATAAGGATGATGGGCGTGGGCTCTGAGAGCCACACTGTCCTTATATGAAGAAGAGGGACAAAGAGGGGAGAGTCAAGGGACGTCAGACATAGAAACGGGACTGATGGATCTACAGTGAAGACGGAATGCTTCAGGAATTGCAGTGACCATCTGTGAATCTAGCTGCCCAAGAGGCTGAGGCAGGAGGGCCGATTATGCCCGGGGGCTTGTGATCAGCCTGGGCAACAAAGTAAGACGTCGTCTATAATGAGCGTAGGTAAAATTTAAAATAAAAGAGGAGCCAAGCAGATGGCTCCGCAGAGAAAGATTGCTTCATGAGCAACAGGAGCTGAGTTCAGAGCTCAGCGTGCAAAAAGGAGCCAGATGTGGCTGTGCACACCTGTAAACACTGCTCTGGAGAGGCTGAGGCAAGAGGATCTCTGGGGCTGGCAACTAGTCAGCCGAGACAAGTGAATGAGCATGGGAGCCGAGTGAGAGACCCTGCCTCCCTCCCGTCTCTACCTCCCTCACCCTCACAGGAGCTGCAACCAGTGGAAGATGCCTATTCATATGGTTCCTATGTAGCATATGAGAAGCCGAGGGGAAGGAAGCCATGTGCCCCAAACTCTGGAATTTTCTGGAACCTTCTTCCAAGATCTTCCTCTCCCCCATCTTCCTTCTTTCCTCTTATTATTTTTTGGGGGTATATGTGTGTGCTTGTGTGTGTGCAGGGGTGCATGGCCACTGGAGGAAGTGTGGAGGCCAGAGCTTGGTCAATAAGGTCAAGCTCTCTCACCTTACGTTTGGAGACAGGCTCTCTTACCGAACCTGAAGCTTATTGACTGGCCAGTCAGGAAGCTCCAGGATCCTCCTGTTCTGGCTCCCAGCCCTGGAGTTGCAGATGCTCTTCCTAGTGCTTAGATTCACATCCTCTTCCTTGTATGGCAGGCATATTATCAACTCAGCCAGCCCCCTAACTTCCCAAGCCCCTCTTTTGAGGCAGGGTTTCTCTGTAACTCTGATTGGCCTAGAACTCACTACATAAAGCAGGCTAGACTCATAGTTACGGAGATCCGCCTGTCTCTGCCTCCTAAGGGCTGAGATTAAAGGTGTGCGCTGCCACCACCACCCGTTTAAAAGACTTATCTATTTTCATTTTATGTGTATGTGTGTTTTGCCTCCATGTATGTCTGCATGCCATAAGCATGCAGTACCTATGGGGGTTAGAAGAGGGTGTCTGATCCCCTGGAACTGGAGCTATGGGTGGCCGAGAGCCACCATGTGGGTGCTGAGAATATATATGTTAAATGAGTTGTCAAAAGCTGTTATGGACTGATGAGATGTCTCAGTGGATAAAGGTGCTTGCACGCAAGCCTGATAGCTAGGTTTGATCACTGGAACCCACATGGCGAAGAGAGAGAACCAACTCCTATATGGTACCTGCTGACGTCCACACACACAGTGACACAAGGACACACACAGAGACATAAACATGACCTGCTCGGGGCTGGCAAGATGACTCAGTTGGCAAACCTCTTGCTATGCAAGCATGGGGAACTGAGTCTGATCTCCAGCACCCACGTCAAAGCCAGGCATGTTGTATATGCCTGTAAGTACGTTGCTGGGGAGGCGGGAAGAGGATACGTGGGTTCACTGATGAACCCCTCTAGCCTCCTTGATGAGCCCCAGGTCCCAGTGAGAGATACCATGTCAAAAAATAAGGTGGACGATATCTGAAACCTGAGGTTGTCTTCTGGCCTTCACACACTTGCATGCGTGCACACGCACACACAGTATTCTGTTGCCAGGGACAGTGGTCATGCCTTGAGTTAGTACTCAGGAGGCTGAGACAGTGGGATTACCCATGAATCCAGGCCATTATGGGATGCATAGTGAGCCCCCACCGTTCCAGTTGGTGGAACATTTGCCTAACATGCATGAAGCCCTGGCTCCACACAGCACCACATTGACTTGGGGTGGTAGTGTAGACCAGTTATCCCTGCACTCAGGGGGAGTTCAAGGTCTTCCTCAGCTACCTAGTAAGTTTGAGGTCAATGAAGGCTATATAAAATCCTGTTTTGAAGCCGGGCAGTGGTGGCGCATGCCTTTAATCCCAGCACTCGGGAGGCAGAGGCAGGTGGATCTCTGTGAGTTCGAGGCCAGCCTGGTCTACAAGAGCTAGTTCCAGGACAGGCTCCAAAGCTACAGAGAAACCATGACTCGAAAAACAAAACAAACAAACAAAACAAAACAAAAAAAGTTTTAAGAAAAAAGGAAAGGAAAAGGAGGGAGACAGGAAAAGGGGGGAGCTGGGAAGATGGCTCAGTGGTTAAGAGCACGGCTGCTCTTGAAGAGGATCCAGGTTTAATACCCAGCACTCACATGGCAACACACAACCATCTGTAACTCCAGTTCCAGGTAACCTAGCACCCTCTTCTGGCCTCCACGGGTACCACATGCAGTACCACATGCAAACAACTGTACATAATAAAAATTGAAAATAACAAATAATTGAAAAATAAAGGAAGGAAAAAAGAGAATGTGCTGTCCTGGAGACCAGGCCAGAACCCACACATGCTTTGGGGAAGATGGTGTCCGAGGCTTATTTTACACCATGTTCACACTCTCAGGAACTGGAGCGGCCCCAATTCCTACAAAGCTAAACCTTCCATAATTCCAAAGAGGCAAATGTGAACCCTAGGCGTTATCTGCAGCACCTTAGGGAGGGAAATGGTTATATTATTATTATTCTTGTCTTGAGAAAGGGCCCAGGCTGTCAAAGAGCCTCCTGCCTCTGCCTCCCAAGGCATGGGATTAAAGGCATGTGTCACCATGCCTACTTGTTGTGGTAATCCTCCTGCATCAGCCTTTTGATTGTTGGATAACAGGCACCACCCTCCATGCCTGGCTAAAAGTGGCTTTTTATATTTTTAGAAAGATTATTTTTTTTATTTATGTGTGTGTGCCTATGTGAGTGTATATGCACCATGAGAGTGCGGTGCTTTTAGAGACCAGAAGAGGGTGCCGCATCCCCTGGAGCTGGATTTATAGGGCACTGTTAGACCTGATGTTGGTGCTGGGAACTGAACTCAGGTTCTCTGCCAAAGCAGTGAGCACTCTTAATGGCTGAGCCATCTCTTTAGCCCCATCCCCATTCTTCTATTTGACTGCTGTTGATTTTTTTCTTTCTTTTTTTTTTTTTTTTTTTTTTGGTATTTTGAGACAGGGCTTCTCTGTAGCTTTGGTGCCTGTCCTGGAACTAGCTCTTGTAGACCAGGTTGGCCTCGAACTCACAAAGATCCACCTGCCTCTGCCTCCCAAGTGCTGGGATTAAAGGCGTGCGCCACCACCACCCAGCTGCTGTTGATATCTTTTAATTTTTGTTTTTCTTTTCTTTCTTTCTTTTTTTTTATAACTTATTTATTTTTATTTTATGTCCATTGGTGTTTGGGCTGTCTGTGTGAGAGTGTCAGATCTTAGAGTTACAACAGTTGTTAGTTGCCATATGTGTACTGGTTTGAATCCTGGGCTCTCTGGAAGAGCAGTTGGTACTCTTAACCAACCACTGAGCCATCGCTTGAAGCCCCCCCCCTTATTTTTTTCCAGAGTCAGGGTTTCCTCTGTGTAACAGTCCTAGCTGTCCTGGAACTCACTCTGTAGACCAGGTTGGCCTCGAATTTGCAGAGATTTGCCTACCTCTGCCTCCTCAGTGCTGGGATTAAAGACATGAGTCACTAGGTCTAGTTTAAATTTTGTTTTCCAAGCTGGGTGGTGGTGGCACACGCCTTTAATCCCAGTACCCGGGAGGCAGAGGCAGGTGGATCTTTGTGAGTTTGAGGCCAGCCTGGTCTACAAACTGAGTTCCAGGACAGCCAGAGCTTAAACAGTGAAACCCTGTCTTTAAAAAATAAATAAATAAACAAACAAAATTTTGTTTTCCAAGACTGGGTCTTTTTACATAACTAGGCTGTCTTAAAACTGACTACCTAGCTCAGGCCACCCTTGAACTCCAGATCTCCCTACTTTCAGCCTCCTAAGTCCTGGGATGGCAAGTGTGCGCCACCATGTGGAACTGGAAAGAAGTTTTTTTTTTTCATCAGTGACAGAAGGGAGGTATGATGTCTGGAGGGGCTCTCCAGGGCTTCAAGGCCCATCACAGTTTTGAAGTCTATGATTGTCCTTCCTAGCTATGAGAAGCAAAGAGTGTCCTCGGCCAGATCCCAGAATGAGAAAGAAGGGAGGGAGGGATGGTACGTTATCCACAGACCTCGTAGACGGCTAGATCGATTCCAGCATAGGGGATGATGCCCAGCATGTTGGGCAGGTAACCACGGTAGAAGGCACGGGGCCCTTCGCGCTCCAGGATCCGCCTTGCGCAGTCCAGGAGCCCCTTGTACTGGCCAGTTTTCCGTAGAGTCAGCCTTGTCTTCAGTACCTGGGTGAGAACTCTGTCAACCCCTTGAAAAACTACTTCCAAGAATCATCATGCCCAGAAGTGACGTCACCTAGAAGTTGCTACTCCCGAAAGCAGATATCCTGTGGACCTAGCTGGGTCTGAGGAGGTAGAGTGTCTACTTAGTGTACATAAAGGCCTGATTTCCATCCTGAGCACCACGTAAATCAGGTGTGGTGGCTCATGCCTGTCACCCTTGCACTTGGCAGGCCTATCCATAAACGGCCCGTTACTATGACTACTACGTCCCTAGAAGTTACATCTCAAATTGAGATACCCAGACAAGCTAGACAGGAAACGACTCCTGGTCCCAAGTCAGGCAGTTAGGGTTACAGTTAGCTCCACACACAGTGCAGAGCGGGGAATGGCTCAGTACCGCAGGCCCACCCTCTCATGCTGGGTCTTCCTCAGGCCCCTCCTTCTCACCTCCATGGGGTATATGATGGTTTGAGCTGTGGCCCCGGCCAGGGAGCCAGCCACGAAGCGCTCCTGAACGTGCAGCGTCTCTTGCTGCCCCCGGATGGCCCGCTTGATCTGAGGGTGGAACACGGGGGTGGTGTGAGGCACATAGGAACCTTGGAGATTATTGAGTTGCCCGTGCATTCCACTGTTCTTCAGCTGGCACGGAGTTGGCCAGTAGGGGGCGTGGTGCAAGCCAAAGCCCTTGAGCCCTTGGCTTAATTTACTCTCTCCTGGACCAACCTGTTCGTAAGCCATGAACTTGATGGCTGACTCAGGGGCGATCTTGAGCACGTTGATACCATTGCCCCGCCAGAGGGACAAGATGCCCCCTTCTTGAATCATGTTCCGCAGGCCCCCTAGGATGTTGAGCCGGTTGGACTTGGAGGCGTGGACCTGAGTGGGGAGAGAAGGTAGCTTTAAGATGCTCTCCTAGGCCCAGGACCTGGACGATGGGGTGAGCCCCTTCAGGTCCTCTCACCTGCATGAAGACCTTGAGACGGTCCAGAGGAGCTGTGCCTGTCCGCGACACAGCGCCGGCCACCGCGCCAGCCACCAGCTGCTTCCACCACATGCCGGTAAGTTTCTCCTGCTTGGAGAACTCATCAGGTACCGTCAGGCACTCCCCAATGTCCAGGACCTGAGGATGGGGGCTGCAGGTGTCATGTCCCAGCAGAGGTGGGGGATGCACCTGGGTCCTAAGTAGGGAAGGCTCCCCTATGAATTCCAGGACACCCCAGAGTCCACCAAAGGTCCTTGCTTGGAGAGTCCAGCTGATCCCTTTTGGATCCTGCCACTAAAACATCCAACCAGCTGCCTAGCTATGATACCCTAGGGTTCCTCTGGGAGATCTCCGTGGAGTTCCACTAAAGCAGTGGTTCTCAGCCTTCCTAATACTGTGACCCTTCAATACAGTTCTTCATGTTGTGGTGACGCCCAACCATAAAGTTAGTTTTGTTGCTACTTTATAACTGTAATTTTGCTACAAATATTTACTGTAATACTGTAATACTGTAATGTAAATATTTATGTTTCCTGAATAGTCTTAGGTGACCCCTGTAAAAGGGTTGGTGGTTTGACCCCATGGATTGAGAACCACCGCACTAAAGGATCCATTAAGTACTAAAGATAATAACAGTCCACTGAGCCTTACCAAAGGAGCCATGACTCCCACACAAGAGTCAACTGCAGTCAACCTGTGAGAGGGTCATTAAGGTCAAGTCTGAAGACCTGAGTTCAATACCTGGGAGCCACATGGTGGAAGGAGAGAGGAAGACTTCCCCAAGCTGTCCTCCAACCTTCACACACGTGCCCCTCACACAAAATAAGTAACTGTTAAAAACAGAATCCAGGAGTGGTGGTGGTGCACGCCTTTAATCCCAGCACTTGGGGGCTGAGGCAGGGGGTGATCTCTGAGTTCAAGGCCAGCCTGGTCTACAGAGCTAGTTTCAGGACAGCCAGAGGTACACAGAGAAACCCTGTCTCGAAAAGCAAAGCAAAACAAAACAAAACAAAAACAAACAAGAAACAAAAACAAAAAAAGAAAAAGGTGCCACTGGATTTCACCAGAGGGTCCCCTGATCTTACCAAAGGAGCTACCGATTCTTACCAAAAGATCCACAGAGTCCCACCGAAGAATCTATTGAATCCTACTGAAGAATCTACCAGATCCCACCACAGGATTCCAGCAAAGGAGCCAGTGAGTCTTACCTAAGGATCTGCTCTCATAGCGTCTCCTCCATGGGGAGGCCTTTCCTACAAGTCTTCCCCCAAGAGTCTTTCCCAGGAGTCCTCCCGAGGAGGCTCTCCCTCCTAGAGTCCAGCCATCGATTTCCCAACTGTGGATCTTTGGGGGTGAACATCTCTGGATCTCCCAAGAGGATCGCACTGGCTTTTTCCTCAGCATGACATCATCACCACGTTGCCATTTTAAGGCAGCGATTACCGTGGCCTGGTAGCTATGGCAACGAATTGAGCAGAATAATCTGGTGATAACTGGGTCTATGGTAATGGAGCTATCGCATCCCCTGATAGGGAGGGGCCAGTTACAAGACCTCCCCAGGAAATCCACTCACCATCCCACCCCAGCTGCAAGGAATCCTGGGAAGTATTAACTATATAGGAAGCAGAAGGCTAATCGAAAGACTCCGTGGTGCAGCTTCCACCATGGGGGTGCCATCCGCCATGGGGTCGAACTCAGCAGTGGCACAGCTGTTTGGGGGTCACCCAGGTCCTGTAAGTGACCCCTCTGGGTGCTCTAGTGAAGCTCGAACATCTTATGGGCTTACCACATCAGACCTTGGAGAATCCTTCTTTTGGGTTGTGTCACCTCACCTGAGGCGAGCAAATATTTGTCCACATTTCCCCGGACAAGCAAAAGCAACGAGGATCCTGTCAGATCCCACAGACGGACCTCCTCCGGACACCAACAGGCTCCCTCCCCACCCCCAGTGATCTCCTCTGTCCTCCAAAGACAGTGTCTGCCTACATCTTCCCCTCAGCCGCAGCGGAGCCGAGGAGCAGGCGAGGAGCAGCCGGCAGCTGGCAGTTGTGTGGGTCGACCGTGGGAACACCATTTGGTGTATTCCCCCCCCCCATAACACCATTTGGTGTATTCCCCCCCATAACCCTAATTCCAACCAACTGGCCCTGGAATCTGAGCAAGACTAATGGGCTCTGAGCAGATAGCAGGGATGTCCATTGGGGTTACCGGGCTCCTGAACACCTCCAGAGTCCTGGCCCAGCCCTTTTGAGACCCGGGGAGGCTGGAGCTAGCTTCCACCCCTGCCGGTGCCCCCCAACTTACCGTAGAATGCTTCCAGAAATACAGGACATCCTCCACATTCTCCAGAGAGTGCAGCAGAAAGTGGTCTCGCCATTCCTGCCAATCAATGGTCATGGTGCCATCGCGGTCCATGCTGGAGGTGGGGTGGGCAGAGGCTCAGTGTCCGGGCTGGCGGAGGTGGGGTACCGCTAGCTTTCATGGACTTGGGGAGCACAAAGTGCATTGCTTCTCTTCAGAACTGGTTTTTTTTTTTTTTGGTTTTTCGAGACAGGGTTCCTCTGTAGCTTTTGGAGCCTGTCCTGGAACTCCCTTTGTAGACCAGGCTGGCCTCGAACTCACAGAGATCCGCCTGCCTCTGCCTCCCAAGCGCTGGGATTAAAGGCGTGCGCCACCACCGCCCGGCTGGTTTGTTTGTTATTTTGAGATAGGATCTCACTCTATTGCCCAGGCTGTCTTGGAATTCACAGCAATCCTCCTGCCTGAGTACCTGAAGCTAGCTAGAACAACACCCCATACCTGCATTTATTTATTTATTTTTTGGTAGGGTCTTACCCTGAAGACCAGGCTGGCCTCCAACTCATGTGCAATCCTCCTGCCTAGCTTTCTGAGTGCTGATATGACAGCCATGTGCCACCTGGCTAAAGCATTTTTTTAAAATATTTATTTATTTATCATGTATACAATATTCTGTCTGTGTGTATGTCTGCAGGCCAGAAGAGGGCACCGGACCTCATTACAGATGGTTGTGAGCCACCATGTGGTTGCTGGGAATTGAACTCAGGACCTCTGGAAGAGCAGGCAATGCTCTTAACCACTGAGCCATCTCTCCAGCCCCCTGGCTAAAGCATTTTAAAACCTTCTTTAAATTATTTATTTTAAATTGTGTGTGTGTCCTGAAGCGTGATTACAGGTGACTGTGAGCCAGCTGGCTTGGGTGCTAGGAATCACTGTTAGAAGAATAATTCACACTCTTAACCACTGAGCCACCCGTTTCTCAGCCATTTTGTCAAGCCAGGCTTTTACTTTATAGTCTAAGCTGGCTTGAATCTCAGAGCAATCTCCCTGCCTCGGCCTCCTTAATGCTGTGTGCTAGGGCTATACTATTGTATCTGACTTTAAAAAATACTTTATTTATTTATTTATTTATTTATTATTTTATTTTTTTGATTTTTCTTTTTAAAAATATTTATTTATTTATTATGTTATACAATATTCTATCTGCATGTATACCTGCAGGCCAGAAGAGGGCGCCAGATCTCATTACAGATGGTTGTCAGCCACCATGTGGTTGCTGGGAATTGAACTCAGGACCTCTGGAAGAGCAGGCAATGCTCTTAACTGCTGAGCCATCTCTCCAGCCCATATTTTTTGGTTTTTCAAGACAGGGTTTCTCTCTAGCTTTGGAGCCTGTCCTGGAACTCACTCTGTAGACCAGACTGGTCTTAAACTCACAGAGATTCACCTGTCTCTGCCTCCTGAGTGCTGGGATTACAGGTGTGTACCACCACCGTCCGGTATTTATTATTATTTTTTAATATGTGCATTGGTGGTTTGCCTGCAAGTATGTTTGTGAAGGGTATCCTGGAACTGGAGCTACAGACAGTTGTGAGCCGCTGTGTAGATGCTGGGAATTGAACCTGGATCCTCTAGAAGAGCAGTCATTGCTCTTAACTGCTGAGCCATCTCATGTGGCTTTTTAAAACAAACTTACTGTGTGTGTATGTATGTGTGTATGTGCTCATATTTGTGCCACAGCTTGACGTAGAGGTCAGGAGACAACTTGCTGGGTTGTTGCTCTCCTTCCACCATGTGGGTATTGGGGATTCAACTGGTCCCATCAGGTTTGAGGGGCAAGCACTCTTACCTACTGAACCACCTTGCCAATTTCACATGCCAAGATGTTTGGAGTTGTTTTTAAGGGAAGTCTCATTCTTAAGTCCAAATTGACCTCTAAGTCAGGGCAATCCTCCTGCCTTGGCCTCTTAAGTGCTAGGACGACAGGTTCACACCCCAGGTATGATCCAGTCACATTATCTGACTGGCTCGCCTGTGTAAGTCCCTCAAACCAGCCTTGTGTGGGTAGCTGTAGCACCTACCAGCGCTTTTCGGGGTCAGACAGGGACTTCAGGCCACTGGCCTAAGATCTGTTTGGCTCCGAAGTCCAACTTTTCAGCTCCGCCCTCCCTGGAGCCGGGTCTGGGGCTCAGAGGACAGAACTTTCTGGCAGAGAAGGGGATGGGGGTGGGGATGGGTCTCCAAGGGCCTGAAACTTCAGTAACTCACCTGTGTAGGATTTTCTCTGCCTGCTCCAATGAGATAGAGATGCCCAGCGCTCGGAAGCTTTGCTGAATCTCAGAGACATCGATGTGACCTGGAATGGGTGCCCCAGGAGACCAAGCCAAAGACTGACAAAGGGGCTCCAGAATCGTGTGTGTGTGTGTGTGTGTAGGTCAGAATCAATGGCTGTGTCTTCCTCAGTCTCTCTCCATGTTTCTTTTGAGACAAGGTCTCTCGCTGAATCTGGAATTCTCTGACAGTGAGCCCCAAGATTCTCCTGTCTACACCTTCCCAGTGCTGGGGTCATAGGTGGGCACCACCCCACTCAGCTTAATGGGTGCTGGGGATTTGAACTCAGGTCCTTGTGTTTGCCCAATAGGCACTTTACCCACTGAGTGAGCTTCTTAGCCTTAGGGGAGAGATTTTTGTACCAGTTGTGGGGGCCACTCAGAGTTGAAACTGGGCAGTATTTGGGGGGGGGGGTCCTCCATTACCAGGAGTGAATGAGATGAGTTCAGGGATGATTGCAGAGGTCCCTATGCTAGAAGAGACTAAAGCAATATTTGCTTATTTATTAATTTTTCAGTTCCTCCCTCCCCAGCGTAGATTCTAGGGATTGAACTCAGGACGTTGTGGTTTTGTGGCAAGCACTTTACCCCCTGAGCCATCTGTCCAACCTTAAGGCAATACTTAAGGATCCTAGAAGACACTTGGTCGAGGGACTGTCCCTGGATCCAAGAGTCCCCTAAGCTACTGTACTATCCAGAAAGAAACATCTGGGGGTAGAGACAGGGGTTCTCTGCTAAAATGGATCAGGAGGTGGGATGGCCGGTTTGGGCTCAGATCACCTAGTTGTGGCTGAGAAGAACTCCCAAAATAGCCTGTGAGTCAGAAGCAGCCCTCCCCTTCTCCCCAGCACTGCGGGTTCTAACCCATCTGCCCATCCCCCAGTTTGGAGCCCATCTCACCATCCTGGTTCCGGTCAAGGCTGTGAAACATGAGCAGAAGGCGCTGCTCCCGCTCCTGCAGGTAGCGGGTGAATTCCTCCAGGCTGAGGCCACCATCTGGATCAGCGTCCCCCTCAGAGGAGATGCCCTGGAAGAGAAAAGAAGGGACAGAGGGGACTGAGCAGACTGCACCCCCACAGTGTGTATGTCTCAATATGCCTCATGGTCCAGGAACTCAGAGCCCCCGTAACTCAAGAAAGGGGTACAGGGGCCATCACCCCCCGACTCTCAGTCAGCCCACTTTTCAGCAAAATACCCCAAGCCATAATAGGTGTCTGGTTGCTGCCCAGTTCTCTGATAGGCAGACTGAGACGTTTCTAAGTCACAGAAGCAGTTCAAGGTCATAGAACTGTGAAGCAGCAACCTTGGGCACGTTTTGTTTTAGGTCTGCGGTCTCGTGTAACCCAGGCTAGCCTCATTCTCTTCCTTTTGGAGAATGACCTTGAACTCTGATTCTCCTGCAACACCTTGTCTCCCGAACCTGCCCACCTAGCTTTTTCTTATAAAATCCGTCTCCTTGGCAGTCTTGGGGTGGGGGTGGGGTGTCATGTTAGAAACAATCCTGATCCATATAGGGCCCAACAGATCAAAGCCAATAGCCATGGGACCTCTACATTCCCACGGGAAAAGTGGGACCTTAGACTCAAGGTCAACAAAGATGCAACAGGTCTGTTTCAGGGACATCTAGGGGCTCAGGTGTAAGGGACACCTGTGACACACGGAGGAAGGGCCAGTTCTTGCCTCTTTTCACCGCCATTGCCACCTCCCATGCTGGGGCTGGAATCCAGGACCTTTGCACATGCTCGGAAAGAGCTTTACCACTGTGCTGCACCCAGGCTCAAATTCCTTCCTAGATAGGTCGGACCCCTGTAGAGGCAGGGTGGGCCGGGGCAGGCTGGGGTAACCAGCCAGGTCCCAGAAAGAAAGCACCAGCGGGGAATGTAAATAAGAGACTAGGGTAGCCAGCTGGGGGCTCAGTGGGTGCCCCAGCAGGGTGGGGAAGTTGTGTTCACTGCAGGTGGGAGCGGGTCACCCATCAGATCGTGCGGAGAGCAGCGGAGGGTGTGTCTCCGGGCAGTGGATGGAAATGCCTCCGGCTCTACGGTGCATTCTCCAGCAGGCACCCCACAGCCCGGGAGGGGGGGCATTGGGTCCTGGCAGCCGCAGGCGCTGCAGGCCCGGGGCCTTGGCAATCTTGTCTCGCGACGCCCTTAGGCCAGATGCTTGCGGGTAGGGGGAAGGGAGGTGACAGAGGTGGTGGGTCCAGCCAACAGGTAGCGTGCAACCGCATTCAGGTGCACCGGTTACGGCGCAGGCGGGCCCTGCAGCGGTGGTCGCTGCCCGTGGTACCTGCTGTGCACCGTCGGGATCGCCCCCTCCCAGCCTGGCCAGCCCCTGGCGCAACTCGTGCACGTCCACGCGGCCGTCCTTGTTGCTGTCCAGCTCCTCGAACAGGCGACTCCAGCGCTGCCGCCGCTCCGCGTCGCCGGAGCCCCCCCGCATGGCGCCCGCCCGGGGGGGAGGGGAGGCCCCACAGCGACGGCCTCGGCGGGGGCTTTCCGGCTCCCCCTCCCCCCCGGGGTCCCCGCAGGGCCAGCTCCCGCGATCAACCGCACCGCAGCCTCTGTACTGCGGGGCCGAGCTCCGGCACTTGCTGGAAGTGATAAACGCTAGTCGTACCCGCCCGCCCCAGAACTTGCTTCTCCTCCTCCGACCCGCACTGCTGGGGGGAGGGGGCCGGGGGCGGAGCAGGGGGCGTGGGGAAGGAGTCTAGGAGGCTCTGGTATTGCACATCTGACAGCGCCCGCATTCCTGGAACGATAGGAAAGGCGAACACCTCAGTACTTGGTTTGCCTCAGTTTACCCCTTTTCCTTAAATGGTTTGGCTGGGAATTGTCAGGGATTGGGTTTTGTAATCTTGTTCCTTTCGACCTCCCTCTCCTATGGACCCCCCTCATCAGGAATTCAAGTTTTTGCTTCTCCCAGGCCTACGCAAGAACTCGGAACCAGTATAAGCGCTTCTTTTGCCCGCCCGCTCTCGTCAGATTCCCCAATCGATGACAGAAACAGGAGATCAACAAGGGGGAGCACTCCCTCCCCAACACTTCATCCCGCCCGCACGCCTCCTTTTCTCGGTGACACTAGCAGAGAGAAACGCAAGGTCAACGCGCAGCGCGGCTGCAAAGTCAAATCCCTATTGGTCAGAGCCGCCTGAGCTGCGCCCGTCCGCTCCACGTAGGCGGGGCTTCCTGATTGAACCACAGCAGCTTCCAGCCCCGTCTCCCGCAGCCGGCCTGGCGTTCTTAAAGGGGCTGCGACTCCATCCAGACTCTCAGAAGGCTGCTCTTTGCAGATCTGCCTGGAAGGGGAGTCACAGTCCAGAGTCCTCGGCGCCGCTGAGAATAAAGACCGGGAGGCGGCCGGGTTCTGGAGGCGGGGCCTCAGCCGGGGACAGTGGTTGCACCTGCTGAAGTCCCGCCCACAAGTTTCGGGTGCAGTTTCTCGTCTTACCGTCAGGGGGAAGGGAGCCTGCTTGACCGCAAATAATAATAGCTAACGTTGAGTGCGCTGCGCATGCCAGCCTTCCTCTCGCTGCTCAGCAGCCCAAACACTGCGAGGTAGGTAGGTGGCTCTAGTGTTTCCCACGCTACAGAGGAAGCACGAGGAGGCCAGCTGGGGTTCCCACTTGGGGCCAGAGCAGAGATTTAAATAGATTTTAAACCACCGCTCCTAGAAGGGACGAAGCCTTCTTTATTTATTCTTAGGGGGTTTTGTTTGTTTCGTTTTTGTTTTTCCCGACACGGTCTCGCTGTTTAGTCCTGGAAATCACTATGTAGACCAGGCTGATCTGGAACTCATAGAGATTCACCTGCTTCTGCTTGGATTTAAGGCGTGTGCCTCGACAGTGGGTGTCGTAGGGCACTCCAGCAAGTGGACCCCAGCTTCAGCTGTATGCCCATTTGTTGTTGTTGTTACTGATGTTTTGAGTCAGGGTCTCACTCTGCAGGCCTCGAGCGTGCCGCAGTTCAGCTTCAGACTCCCAGTGGCTGGGATGTAATCGCATGCCACCATATCGTATGCGGTTCATGACTACCTTTTACCCAAAGATGCATCTACCCATATCATATGCGGTTCATGACTACCTTTTACCCAAAGATGCATCCAGAGGTTATGTGGTTCACACCCAGGCTGCGCCCATACATGTGTGGTGAGCAGGCGAGAGTTGCACGCAGCCCCCTTCTACCAGATGTTTCCACGCACAGGTGTTTCTTTGTGTGTGCCATGGGGACACAGGTGCTTTCTTGGACACTTCCCTGACAGATGAACCTCATACACAATAAACCAGTTTGTGGAGCCCCCTCTGCGGATGTCCTTCAGTGAGAATGGAAGGCCTTCAAGAACGAAATTCTGCACAGGCGCTTTGTCCAGGTGTCTTTTTCACACAGGTGTGACTTGAAGCAGGTGTTCTCACTACATTACACTTACAGGTCTGCGTGTGTATGTTTCTAGTCCCATACAGGTTGGTTGGTTGATTAATTGATTGTGGGACTAAAGATAGAACCCAGGGTCTCATGGATGCTAGAGCGGAATCCATGAGGGGGGGGGGAATCCCATCATTATGGTTTTCTGGACAGGAAC
This sequence comes from Chionomys nivalis, assembly GCF_950005125.1. Lineage (NCBI taxonomy): Eukaryota > Metazoa > Chordata > Mammalia > Rodentia > Cricetidae > Chionomys > Chionomys nivalis. The sequence goes on from NC_080091.1 coordinate 11,885,621, forward strand.
TCTACCCCTGAGCCACGGCCTCTGACGTTTCCTAGATGATTCTAGTGTTCTGGCCCTGAGCCATGCCCCAGCCCTCTTTTCCTTTTTTATTTTAAAATAGGGGTTCACAGAGCTGCTTAGCCTGGCCTTGAACTTGGATCCTCCTGCCTCAGCCTCCTGAATACCTGCATCACCAGGCCTGACTTCAGGTTTGAATTCTTCAGCCGGCCCCTTACAGGTGCGTATCTTCCTGGCTGTCGCCACGCCCCCTGCGCCGGCACACCTGTGCTACCGAGGAGCCCCGGTGTGCAGTCCTTGCACCTGCTCACTTCCGCCTTCCGCGCTGCTCCCCTGCGCAATGGGGTTCCCGTTACAGGTGCTCCCGCGGTGCGGCCCCGCCCCCTCGGCCCCGCCCCTCTCAGCCAGGCTCAGGTGCACAAGCCGGAAGTGCGCTCCCTGCCTAGGTGGGTGACTAAACTTTCCGGGTCACGTGAGCGGGCGGGGCGGGTGGGATCGGGAGCGAAGGGGTGAAGGACAGCGACTCGGGGTTCCAGCCGGGGACCCGGGATTGGGAACCTGAGCTAAGTTCCTCTCAGACGCCCGGGCCAGGTAGGGAGGCAGGGCGCGCAGCCTGGCCTGTCCCGAACTCCTCCTTCCCTTCTCCTGGCCCAGGAACGCGGCCCGAGAGTTAATCTTTAATCTCTGACCCTTGGCGCCGAGGGCGGGGACCGCACTCCAAGCTCGATCGCCCGTCGCTGGGGCCTGAGCCCAGCGGGTCCAGCCCCCAACCCCACGCTGCGGCCTCTCCTTTGGTCTGGTCCCCAGGTTCCGAGTCGCAGGTGCCCTCCTCGACCCAAGATGCGATAGGAATTGGAGCCCTGGGGAAGTCCTGCCCTTGGCGCCACCAACTCATCGTCCAAGCTCATGGCGACCCCAGGCCTGGGGCTGCTCCTGGCAGTTGGTCTGCCGATGCTGCCCGCCGGTTGGAGCCAAGCGCGTAGGTACCATCCCGGTAGGCGATGGGGTGAGAGGAGGGTTCCCTGGTAGAACTCAGCCGGACTGGGCATTTGCGACCCAGAGAGGGTGAAAGGTCTGATGGATTGTGTTTGGGGACCAGGTCCGAAAGCATTAGGCATTAGGGCCGAACTACAGGTTAGTTTAGCCCACCTCTGAACTCACTCTCTCTCTCTCTCTCTCTCTCTCTCTCTCTCTCTCTCTCTCTCTCTCTCTCTCTCTCCCTCTCCCTCCCTCCCTCTTTCTTTTCCTCTCTCTCTCTCTCTCTCTCTCTCGCTCTCGCTCTCGCTCTCTCTCGCTCTTTTTTTGCGTTGCTGGAGCTCGAACTCACAGTCTCCTGCAAGTTGGGCAAGCGCTCTGCCATCAAGCAGACCCCACACCCACAGCCCAGAATTCCTAAGTCCTTAAGTCTTGTGGAATTTGGGAGCTGGGGGTTGTTGGGCAGAGCCCAGAGGTGGAGGAGGGGAGGAGAGCCAGGGCACCTGAGTCTGCATAGTTGAGAGTCTTAAGCAGCCAGGGGACCTGGAGGAGGCCAGAAGACCCAGCTGACAGGATTGGCAAGGGCCAGTAGGTGTGGACCCAGCCAGACCTTCCCTCTGTCTCTCTGGTTCCAGTTTCGGGAACCTGGGGGGGGGGGGAGACGGGACAGTGTGAGTCACACACTCCAGGGAAAGGTTGAGCCCCGCCCAGGTCCTTAAGAATCCTGGGCCAGGGTGATGGTGGTGGTGGTGGGGACACTGTTCTGGAAGCCATTTATTATAATGGTCTGACTAACAGAGGTGACTTTGGCCAGATTATTCCCTACTGGGCTAAGAGTGCCACAGGAACCAATACCACACTTGAGGGCGGAGTGGGTGGGTGGCCTGGCGGTACCAGCAGTCTCTTCCACCTGGAGACTGGGAAGGCGTTTTACAAGGCTGAGTGGGGTTTGTGTGTGTCTGTGTGTGTATGTGTGTGTTTGTGTGTGTATGGTGTGTGTATGTGCGTGTGTATGGTATATGTGTGTTTGTGTGTGTATGGGGTGTGTGTGTATAGTGTGTGTGTATGGGGTGTGTATGTGTGTGTATGGGGTGTGTATGTGTGTGTATGGTATGTGTGTGTTTGTGTGTGTGGGTGTGTGTGTATGAGGTGTGTATGTGTGTGTATGGGATATGTATGGTGTATATGTGTTTGTGTATGTGTGTGTATGGGGTGTGTGTATGTGTGTGTGTATGGGGTGTGTGTGTATGTGTGTGTGAATGGGGTGTGTATGTGTGTATAGTGTGTGTGTATGGGGTGTGTATGTGTGTATGTATGGGGTGTATATGTGTGTGTATGGGGTGTGTGTATGTGTGTGTGTGAATGGGGTGTGTATGCGTGTATGGTGTGTGTGTATGGGGTGTATATGTGTGTGTATGTGGTGTTATGTGTATGGGGTGTGTGTATGTATGTGTGTATATGGTGTGTGTATATGTGTGTGTATGGGGTGCGTATGGTGTGTGTATGGTGTGTGTGTGATGACTAGTGAAGAGCCTGGCATAGACTTTTCCTTTTTCTCTTTCACAGCCACAGCCCCGGACCCTTTCAATAGCACGACTCCATCCCCAGACCCTGATTCCAGTGGGGGCCTGGTGAGTTGGGAGGGGGTACAAGCAGTGAGCGCAGGTGTGCGAGAGAGCACGGGCAATAGAGAAACGCTATTATTAGTAAGGTTGTGCCCAGCCCTAGCCCTGGGGTCTGGTGTAGCTCAGGCTGGCCTCTAACTTTCTTTGTAGCCAGATGACCTTGAACTCCCAATCCTTCTGCCTTCCCCTCAGTGCTGAGCTGATGTGTGTGCACCGTCATGCTGGGTCTATGGGATGCTGGAGTCAAACCCAGGGTCCACATGCCAGGCAAACGCTCTTCCCATGAAGCCACAGCAACAGGATGACTGAGTGCTGGGCAATGGTGGCACTCGCCTTTAATCCCGGTACTTTAGGAGGCAGATGCAGGAGGATCTCTGTGAGTTTGAGACCAGCCTGGTCTACAGAGTGAGTTCCAGGACAGCCAGGGCTACACAGAGAAACCCCCTTTAAAACAAACACACAATAAGAATCCCAGACACAGGGTAGCAAGACCTATCTATAAGGATATACAAGAATGTTAAGAATATTGTGTCTTGCTGGGTGTGGTGGCCCACACACTCTGGAGAAAGGGGCAGGCAGAGCCAACCTGGTCTACTAGTGAATTCCAGGCTAGCCAGGGCTACAGTAAGTTCCTGTCTTAAAAAAAAAAAAAAAGAATACTGTGTCTTGCCTTGTGGGTATGGTGATACCCACACCTCAGCACTTAGGAGGCTAAGGCAGGAGGATCTCCACAATCAAAGCCAGCCTGGGGTATATAGATGAGACTATATCAAAATACCATACAGGGATGGGCATGGTGACTCAAGCCTGTTGTCCCAGCACTGGCATTATGGAGGAGGAGGCAGGAAATTCAGAGTTATTTTTAATTCTATAGTAAGTTCAAGGCCAACCTGGGCTACCTGTGACTGACCAAATAAACTGAGAACACAAAAGGAAGGAAAAAAGAAGGGAGGACAAGAGATTCCCGAACCCTCATAGGTAGCCCAGAGTGGGCAGGTGTGAAGGGGACGTGGCTAGAGACAGAGGCACCAGTGTGAGAGGTGCTGAGGTGGTATTTCTAGGTATCTGAGGACCCTGCTGGGTGACTAGGTGGGGTGAGTAGGGCCCTCATGCAGGTGGTCACACCGGTCCCCCCTCATGTTCTCTGCAGTCTTCAGAGGGCGTTGTAGCCATCGCTGTGGTCTTTTCCATCCTGGGAGTCATCCTCCTAGCGGTGGGACTGTTCCTGCTGATGCGGAAACTTCGAGAAAAACGCCAGACAGAGGGCACCTACCGGCCCAGCAGTGAGGAGCAGGTGGGTGCCCGTGCTCCACCACCCCCCAACCTCAAGCTGCCCCCGGAGGAGCGGCTCATCTGAACGCCGGGGTGTCGGCCATAGGCTGCCACCACCACCCAGGACTGCCTTGGCACACCCTGGTCCACAGCAGCCACCTTGGAGACACGCCGGCCTCTGATGGCTCAAGAGGACTCGGGGTGGGGAACGCTGGGGGCACCCGGCTGGTGGGCTACGCAGCATGCTGCCTCCGCTTGGCTCTGCATGAAGCTGGGGGTACCGCGGCCGGGGGCCTCACCTCACCATTCATCTCGTGTGATCTTGCTCTGCTGTGTCTCCTACCGTGACTGCAGGCCCAACAAACCTCCTGTCCTTTCTTTCAGTTTTCCCAGGCATCAGCTGAGGCCCGGGCCCCCCAGGACTCCAAGGAGCCAGTGCGGGGCTGCCTGCCCATCTAGCTCCTTCCCCCTCCTCCCCTGTCACCCACCTTCCCTACCTTGCTGTGTGACCTTGGGGGAAGGCAGCACCCTCTGGGCGATCAAACTCACCCAATGCTTAAAGATAGAAGGAAAGAAAGTTCTTCAAAGACCTTGACTTTGAGGGAAAGGGAGGATGGGGCTGCTCACTTTTTATATATTTATGTGAAATTAATAGTAAGGTATAATAAAGCGTTTGTTTTTTTTTCTTTTTTTCTTTTCTTTTTTTGGCTTTTGGGAACATCAGCTTAGATGAATTCGATTTGAAGTGTAAGCTTTTTGAGGTCCCTAACAAACTGGAAATGGGGGTGGGGTGGGGTGGGGGGTGGAGCTTCAGGTGAACCTTAAAGATGGTTAGAGGTTGCTTACAGGTGTGAATGAGGTAGGTTTCTGAGCTGGCGGAGGCCCCAGATAAACTTATCAAGGAGAACAAAATCAGCTTTATTGGGAGCTGGGTGCTTCTGCACCCTTGTTCTTATTTTTCAAAACACTTTTTCAGTTCAGCCACGCGAGGCTGCCTGACTGGGGGCCCCTGCCGGTTGGTAACTCCATGCTCCTTGAGGGTTTGGGCTCGAGTCTGATCACTCAGGACCTGGAGAGGCTGGTTTCTGGGGCTCTCTGGAGAACTGGAGTGTGAGGGAGACTGAATGGGTTGTAATGTCCCAACAGTGTCAGGGTTGTGCTCTGTGGAGGCAAGAACTTGGGGGCTCTCTGGAGGGCTGGACTGAGTGGGCACTATGAGGAGCCTGGAGCAAGGGCTTTGTGGGATTCTAGGGTCCAGCTCGGTGGGAGCAGGACACTCGGGTTCTCGGCTGCTTGGGTCTACTGAAGTGGCTGAAGATGCCGGAGGAGAGATGTCTGAGGGCGGCTCAGAACAGTTCTCGTAATAGCTTGCCACCTCTAAAGATGGGGTGTCCTGCAGAGATGGCAGGTCCTCTGGCAAGGACCAGGGCTGGGCTTCCAGGGATTGCACATCATCTTCTAGTTGCCATGGTGACCTCGCTGGGCTGTCAGGCTGAGAAGAGCAGGTCAGGGGGTGGTTGAGGTCAAGTGGGGATGGGACAGGTTGGGGGGGCACAGTAAGGGTCTTACCAGGCTGAAGCAGCTCTCCGACGCCTCCTGCTGGCAGCAGTCCAAGCTCTGGCTGGCCCTCAGCCGGCCACCACTCTTGGTTTCCACGCTCAGACTGTCTAAAATCTCGCTCAACAGATCCAGTTCTCCAGACCCCAGGAAGCTGCCATCTAGAGTTTCCTCTGCCCAGGGACTCTGGGTGTCCTTGGGGCTCAAGGTAGGACTCCTGGATTGAGGATGGACATCCTGATCTTCGTTGGGCTGCTCCAGGGTCTAGAGAAATCCCTCTTCATCCGCCATAACCCTTGCACCTCCAACTTTGACCTGCTTTAATTCTTACCTCTCTCCGAGGGGTTGGGAAGGTACTCCTTCCCGCCTGAATCTCCTGCTAGGGCGGAGGGGTCTGTTCTGAAAAAGATAAGGGAGGAAGAATGGGGAGGGGCCCAGGAGCTGCAGAATAGGGGGTGGGGCTGGAAAGAGCGAGCTAGGTGTGTTAATGCTCCTCTCTCCTTTCGGCACCTGCAGCCTGAGGCAGGAGGATCATTGCAAATTGAGCCCTGGCTGGCTACATAGTGGGACGTTTCTAAAAAACAAAACAAGGACTGGAATGAATCTCTGAGTTTGAGATGAGTCTGGTCTAAAAAACAAACAAACAAACAAACAAAATCCCTCAAACTAAGGAGCTGAGAGGATGCAACTCGGTAGAGGGCTTGCCTATCATGCACTGGGTTTGATCCCTAGCGCCTTTTAAAATGGGAGTGGTGGATCAGTTCAAAGTCATACTAGGCTGTATAGCAAGTTTGAGGATTAGCCTGAGCTACAGTGAGATCTACATTGAAATAAAAGGGGAATAGTTTGGTGAACACTGGGAATGAGTGGGGGATTTGGGGAGAATCTGTGGTGTGTGTGCATGTATGCATGAATGCATGGTATGTGCGTCTGTGGTGTGTGTGGGGGAACAGGGTGGGCATCCTTACCTGCCCAAAGTGCTGGCTGATAGGCAGGCGCTGTTGCAGGCGATCTGAGCGGCTGATGAGGCTCGGGGTTCTCAGGGAGCCCCCCCTCTGAAGGCCAGAGTCTCCATCCTGTGAAGGGATACACATGTGGCCTGAGGTACCATCCCCACGTCCCTGAATCACCTGTGGGTGGGGAGCCACCTGAGTCATCTCACCTTAATCATTAGCAGGTTCTGCACACCCTTCAGGCCACTCTTCGCCTAGGACGATGACCAGCACTGTTAGATCTGCCACTCACCCCATCTTTGTATCTTCCAAGCTATTTTTGTACCTTTGACTAATGTGCAATATTCCTGGAGGGAGTCGCCCTGCCATAAACTAAAGATTTGACCATCATGTGTTAGGGTTAAAATCAAATGGGCAGATCTGAACTATAAAAGCTGGTCTGAGCTCCAGATCAAAAAAAAAAAAAAAAAAAAAAAAAGCCGGGCGGTGGTGGCGCACGCCTTTAATCCCAGCACTCGGGAGGCAGAGGCAGGCGGATCTCTGTGAGTTCGAGACCAGCCTGGTCTACAAGAGCTAGTTCCAGGACAGGCTCCAAAACCACAAAGAAACCCTGTCTCGAAAAAAAAAAAAAAAAAAAAAAAAGGATGGAAGCTGAGTAACAAAGGTAGTTGAACAATCCTGGCTGTCAGTGTGTGTGTGCTTAATTTTACTTACGTATGTACTTTATTTGGGGGGAGGGGTTACATGAGCTATGGCAGTAGGGAGAGCAGAGTACAAATTGGGGTGTCACTTCTCTCCTATTATGTGGATTCTAGGGATCAAAGGCAGGTTGTCAAATTTGACAGTAAGAGCCAGCCATCTTGTCAGTCCTAAATTTTATTATTATAAATTTTCTATCTATTTATTTATTTTGAGACAAGGTTTCTCTGTGTAGCCCTGGCTGTCCTGGAACTCACTCTGTAGCTCAGACTGGCCTCAGACTCAGGAATTTGCTTGTTTGTGGAAATCGAGAGATGGCCCATTACCTGGGGACACTTGCTGTTCTTGCAGAGCACTCAGGTTCAAGTCCCAGCACCCACATCAGGTGGCTCACAACTGCCTGAAACTGTTGCATCTCACCCTCTTTGGGCCTCCACTGGTACTGCACACACAGTGCACATACAAGCAGGCTGGTAGGCACACCAGCACACGGGTGTGCCTGTGCGCACACACACACACACAAACACTAGAAATGACAGATGAAAACCAAGCATAGAAGAATTTGTGAATGCTTTTAAGTGTGTTTTGTTTTCTTTTGTGTAGCCCTGGAACTAGTTCTGTAGACCAGGCTGGTCTCAAACTCACTGAGATCCACCTGCCTCTGCCTCTCGAGTGCTGGGATTTAAAGGCGTGCGCCACCACTGCTTGGTTTAAATGCATGTGTGCATGTTTAATGCCTGTTGGAATCAAAATGTCCAGTCATCTGTGAGTACTCGAGACATCTCTGTCAGGCTGGAAAGCAGACACAGTCAGTTAGACTCTTCCCTTCTACAGAAAAAGCTGGAAGTCGTGGTGTGTGCCTGTAATGCTAGGGCTGGGGAGAGAGGGGAAGCTTTGGAGCACTGGTCAGTCAGGCTAGCCCAGTCAGCTCCAGGTTCCTGTTTCAGAAAGCAAGGGGAGGGCCAGCAAGTAGTGTAGTGGTGGGGGTGGCTGCCAAGCCTGGCGACTTAAGCATGGTTCCCACGTTTGGGACCCATGTGGTGGAAGGACGCAACCGTTTTGGTTTTTTGAGTTAGAGTTTCTCTGTGTGTAGTCCAGACTGTCCTGGAACTCATTCTGTAGACCAGGCTGGTCTCGAACTCACAGGAGATCCACCTGCTTCTACCTCACCAGCACTGGGTTAAACGTGTGCACCACCATTGCCTGGCTAATACAAGTTGTCCTCTGACCTCCACACATGCATCGCGGCACACATACTCAACATAAATAAATGTAACCGCCCAACTCCCTCTCCCCAAGCCACTAGGTGTGGTGGGACACACCAGTTCCAGTATTCAGGAGGCAGAGAGAGGTGGGTCTCTGTAAGTTCAAAGCCAGCCAGGGCCTCCTAGTTAGACCCTCTCAAAAACAAATCCCAAAGTGGACAGTGTGTAAGAATGCCAATCTCTGGCTTCTACATGCACAGGCACACACGTGCACACATACACACACAACACAGAGACTCCCTCTGTCTTCCCCGTGGCCACCCAAGTCTCACCGATCTGTACATGTTCCTGACAGCTGGTCGGGTTTTGGCCTTCATTGAATGCAGGAGGGCATCGCCACCTTTCTGTAGGGGGTTGGGGAAGCAAACACCACAGGGGAGAAACTTGGGCCCCAGAGGTCACCAGGGCTGGAGCCCACACTCCACTTCCCCCGACCCCCCGGGTGCCTACACCGGGTAGCTTAACAAAGCCCCTTTAGGGGGACTGTGGTGGGCGATGAGGTGATGAAGTTGGTTGTGGACAGGATCAGGGATTGCTTTATTACCTTAAGACTCTCTACCCAGAGCTGGTAGGAGCGCAGGGCGCCTGGAGAAAGGGAGAGAGCTGTGATTACCAAGGCAGGCCTACGCTTGGGGAGCTGATGAAGTGAGAGCCCTGGGGCTCACCTGAGGAAGCCCCACAGCAGGCAACGATCTCTTGCTCGAATTGGTCTGAGAAGCCTTCCCCAGCATTGAGTTTCTCCAGTCGGGTTTCGATGAACTTGGGGTAGGGAGAGAGGGTTAGACACAAGCACCAGGAAGTGCCTGCTGTCCCCTGAAGACATAGAAGGTGCCTCCTGAGGCCTCAGGAATCAACAAACTTAGAAACTAGGTATCATCCACTTGGCCTCTGAAATCAAGATCTGTTCCCAAATTCATCCTCTCCCTGTTCCCTAAGCCCCGCCCCTCAACCCATCCTTGGTTCTCACCTTAGGCTCCGCCCCCAGGTCGAAGCTGCCATCCTTTCCCCTAAACTCCGCCCTCAGAGAGAAGCTTCGCCCCTCCCCTTAGGCCCCGCCTCCAGTGACAGGCAGCCCATCCTATTCCTCACCTTAGGTCCCGCCCCCAGCCCCCCACCCCCAACATCCCCAACCCCCGTCCAAGGCGCACCTGCTTGAACAGCTGCAGGTGCACTGCCCTCTTGTGGAAGGTTTGCAGCGGCGACCCCGGCTTCTGAGCCAAGAAGGCTTCTTCACTGAAGGTCACCGGCTGACCCTGGAAGAAGGATTCCTTCCACAGCTCCCTACGGCTCTTCTGTCTCTCACCATCTCCTTTTCGGCCTCATAACATACCTAGCAAGCACTGATTGGGCGCCTACTGTGTACCTGACCCCCGTGAGGAGCCTCATGGGACACCCCATCCTCATCTGTAGTGTGGTTATCAGCATTAATTAATGTTGATAGTGTGGGAGGCTGAGGCAGGAGGATTGCTGCTGGGTTACATAGTGAGCTCCAGGGCAGCCTGGATTACAAGAGACCCAGTCTCGCCGGGCGGTGGTGGCGCAACCCTTTAATCCCAGCACTTGGGAGGCAGAGGTAGGCGGATCTCTGTGAGTTCGAGACCAGCCTGGTCTACAAGAGCTAGTTCCAGGACAGGCTCCAAAGCCACAGAGAAACCCTGTCTCGAAAAACCAAAAAAAAAAAAAAAAAAAAAAAAAAAAAAGAGACCCAGTCTCAAGAAAAAAAAAATCAAGAGGGTCAGAAGTTCAAGGTCATCCTGGGCTACACATTGAGTTTGAGGCCAGCCTAGGCTACGTGAGACCGTAAACCACAAGGTGTTCTTAATGTGACTTTTCCAAGGTTCCTTAAGAGGCTTGTCCCTGGGAATCTCCCCTCTCCGTTTGCTCACCGGGATGCAGACAAGCGCGTCGCGGTACCCTCCAAAGAGCAGAGCCTGGGCTTTGAGGAAGAGACGGGACACCCCTTCCCCGGGACTCAGAGCCACCTTCCTTAGCCGAAGCCTCAGCAGGGACACCTGGCAACACAGGAGAGACCCTGAGATGGGCAGGGATTGGAGGCTCCATCTGGAGAAGGGAGGAGGAGGTGGTACTGACGACATCTGGGGGCAGTGCTTGCATGTCGTCAAACGGTGTCTCCAGCGTGTTAGAGTCAGCGTTCAACACCACAACATCTTCCAGTGCTTTCTCCCGAACTCTCTGCAGGAGACAAACGCGGACTGTCATTCAGAGCCCCACAGAGTAGGGGCTTTGAGGAACTGGAGGTAGGGAAGAGAATCCCTCCCCAACCCCAGCCTTGGGGGTTTCAGCGGTTCACCTCAGAGAGACTGGTGTGGACTCCGATGAGGTAGGGCATGGGCGCACTGTGGAGAGGATGGGAGAAGGAGGTGGTGCTTGCTTTAATCCCACCCCCCAGCCTTTTGCCTGTGTTAGCCTTATGTAGCCCAGGCTAGCCTGGAACTCTTTTTTTAACTTTTGTTTTTTAACTTTTTGTGAAATAACCTCACTGTAGACCCGGCTAACCTGGAATACAAAGAGATCCTCCTGCCTCTGTCTCCCAAGGATTAAAGGTTAGCAACGCTCCAGGCTCTCCCTCTGCCTACCCTTCCTCAATCCCCCCAATCCCCTCTTTTCTCACCAGCAGTAATCAAGCAGGTGCGGGGGCAGCGTGGGGATCAAGACGTGCTCCCAGCGCATGGGGTAGAGCAAAGCGCAGGATGCATGAACGCAGGCTGTCAGCTGTGGGGTGAGAAGGAGGGAGGTGGTGGAATTAGGCCTTAGATTCCCACTTCGGGGACCTGGATCACTGATATGGGCGCTTAGACCTCCCCAATCTCTTCTGTCCCCTCCATCCATCGCTAAGGAGTCGAGTGAAACTCGGACCCCTTTAGGAAGGAGGTGGAGACCAAGATTTTGGCCATTTCCAGCTTCTTGTGCTCTGATAAAAACAAAACAAAACAAAACAAAACTGAATTTCATGTGGTGGTTCTGTCCTGCAATCCCAGCACTGAGAAGGCGGAGTCAGGGGAATTGCTGTAAGTTTGGGACCAGATTCAGCTACAGAGTGAGTTCTAGGTCAGTATGGACTGGAGTGGGACTGTCTCAGAAACAAAATAAAACAAACAACTACCCCAAAAAATAGGGTGGGAGCCATAGCTCAGAGAGTAAAGAAAGGATCCTGTGGCCAAGACTGAGGATCTGAGTTCGATTCCCAGGGCCCCATATGGTGAAAGGAAAGGAACAATTCCTGCTGTGGATGGAACACAGGCCTCGTCACAAGCAGAATCAGTAAGATGTAATTTCACAAAGCCAGCATCAAAGCAAGCAAATAAACAAACCCTCACAACAAAGCTAATACTGAGGATCTGGGCCGGGAATAAGAGCTCGCCTGGCTCGTGCAAAGTCCTGGGTCTCAACCCAGAATCATAAAACCCATAAAACCAAAACCCAGCTAGGCAGTGGTGGCATACACCTTTAATCCCAGCACAGAGGCGGAGGCTAGAGAATCTCTGAGTTCAAGGTCAGCCTGGTCTACGGAGAGAGTTCCAGGACAGCCAGGGTTACATAGTGAGACCCTGTCTTGAAAAAAAAAAAAAAAAAAAAAAGCAAAAATGCAAACAAAAGCCAAAACACAGAGCCACACTTGAGGGGCAGAAGAGGCGGCTGAGGAACCATTTCTCAGCCACCACAAGGCTGCTCACAACTGCCTCTAACTCCTACTCCAGGGCATCTTCTTCCAGCTCGCAAACAGACAGACACATAAAAAAAAAAAAAATCTTTAAAAATACTGTAGAACAGCCGGGCGGTGGTGGCGCACGCCTTTAATCCCAGCACTTGGGAGGCAGAGGCAGGCGGATCTCTGTGAGTTCGAGACCAGCCTGGTCTACAGAGCTAGTTCCAGGACAGGCTCCAAAACCACAGAGAAACCCTGTCTCGAAAAACCAAAAAAAAAAAAAAAAAAAAAAAATACTGTAGAACATACAATAAGAACAGGAGCCCTGGCAGTGGTGGCGCACACCTTTAATCCCAGCACTCGGGAGGCAGAGGCAGGCAACTCTCTGTGAGTTCGAGGCCTGTCTACAAGAGCTAGTTCCAGGACAGGCTCCAAAGCTACAGAGAAACCCTGTCTTCAAACACAAACAAACAAAAAAGCAGAACAGAAAATAAAAATAAAGTTATGTTTACTTGTGAGTGATTGTGTGTGTGTGGTGCATATTGGAAGACAACTTGTAGGAGTCAGATCAGGTCCATCTTTCTTTCCACTATGTGTGCCCTGGGTATTGAACTCAGGTCCTAAAGACTTGGCTGTAGGCACCTTTGCTCCATATCACTGGCCCTAGAATTTTTTAAAATTTTTCTATCTATCTATCTATCTATCTATCTATCTATCTATCTATCTATCTATCTATCTATATCTATGTATGTATCTATGTATGTATCTATGTATGTATCTGTGTATCTATCTGTGTATCTATCTATGTATCTATCTGTGTATCTATCTATGTATCTATCTGTGTATCTATGTATCTATCTATTGAGACCTGAGTCTCAAACTAGGTATTTCAGGGTGATCTTGAACTTCTGATCCTCCTGCCTTAGGCTCAGGGTACCAGGTTTGGGGTGCCTGCTAGGTCTGGTTAAGGCCATCATGGGAATGGAACCCAGGGCCTCATGCTGCCTAGGCGAAGGCTCTACTCATTGAGATACATCCCCATCTGGGGCAGAGCTAGGCCAGGCCTGGTCCTCTGTGGATGTGCCTGAATCGCGCTGTCAATGAGGAAGGGCCACTGTGCAGCATCGTCATTTAGGAGCTTAGAGTCCCAAAGGGAGGAGGTCCCGCCCTCACAGTGCTGAGCTTGCTGGCGGTGAGCAAGACCCTTCTCTCAGCCAGCAGCGCCGCGAAGAGCCCCACGATGTTCTCATCCGTAACGGCGACCACCAGCTCCGTGAGATTCCTCTGGGGGACGGAAAAACACAGCGCCTGGGAGTGGAGCGAACAGCCGAGATTCACCATCCCAACTTCATCCTTCACTCTGCATCCTCCTTACTCACGTTCTCAGGAATAGAGGGCAAGCCGGCAGAATCCGGGGCCACAAAACAAGAAAGCTGGTGGGGACATCGGGGAGAAGAGCCAGTCAGTCTGCGCGATGATGGTGGCCTCAACTACGGCGAGGTGGGGGCCTGTGGGGTGGGGGGAGGCAGCCCCACTCACCAATTTGCTATTCCCCAGAGTAGGCGGCAGGATCCCACACTTGCTCCAGATGGTCGAGCTGCTGCCCTACGGACAGGAGTAACTGTGTGGTTGCCCTGCCCAGCTCAGCTGGCGGCCTCCACCGCCAAGAAGCCAGCGCCAAAGACCTGGGAGCTACTCACCGTCTCTGGTTCCCCTGAAAACCCTGGTTCAGGAAGAGGGTGTCGCTGCAAGTTCTGGAGGAGTTCTTCAGCCTCTGAGACCTGAGGGATTCGGGAGGAGTTTGCCCCGAGGGTCGATTTGGGATTCTGAGGGTCTCCACTCAGGCTGTGGGGTCCTGAGAACAGCCTCAGCGAGGGTGAGGGGATGGGAGGGCTGGGGTGGAGCCTGTGGGAGGGGCTGCTCTCACTTGGTTCTGGGCTAGGAGGTCCCCCATAGTATTGAGGATCTTGTAGAACACTTCAAACCAGGGAAGGTGGCTGGAGAGAGAGAAGGCAGAGGGGTTGGGGGCTAGAAAGTGCCCCTGATGGACTTGGTGATTTTATAGGTTTACAGTTTGAGAATTTTTGCGCACCATGTATCTTGATCAAATCCACCCCATACCCACCTTTTAGTGTCTCCCACCCCACCACCACCTTTCCCCTTTCAACTTCATGCAAAGCTGTTTTTAAAACCTACTAAATCAGTCAAGTGTGGTGTGCACATCTTTAATCCCAGCCCTCTGGAGGCAGATCTCTGGGAGTTTGAGGTCAGCCTGGTCTACATAATGAGTTCCAGTCTAGCCAGGGCTACACAGTGAGACCCTGTCTCAAACTCCCAGGACAACCCCCCTCCCTAAAAAAAAATCCATTGAGTCCACTGGGTGTTATCTGTAAGTGCGCGGGTTTAGGGCCATCAATTACAAAGTGCAAGTCTCCCCAGAGAAGATTGCTCCTCACCCCGCCAACCATGCTGGGATCTGGGCTGGCTTGATGGTGTGCAGGTTGTGTGCCTCCGTGTGTTCATGAGCATGGGCTCTATTACATCCAGGAGACACTTTTATTCTGGTCCTTCTGGCCTTTGGATTTGATAGTCTCTTGGCCTGTACGTCCAATATAGTCCCTCAGCCTTGTGTAGAGGGTGGTGATACACGTGTCCGTCCCGTTCCACAGTCCCAGACACTTTGACCAGTGTGGGTTTCCATGTTCATCATGAGGCTCGGCGTTTGTTCCCATCTGTTCCCTGTTCCTACTTGGTTTCAGGTCCCCAATGTCACCCACCTGAGGATGCAGAGGCAACTCCAGGCGCCGGCCCGCAGGCGGCAGAAGCCGAATCTACGGTTGCCGGCCAGGTCAGTGAGGGCGAAGGTGAAATGCTGGACCGCAGGGCTGGGCGGCTCCCTATGGGGGAAAGACTCTGGTGGAGGCTGGGCATATCTCGTGTGATTTCCTTGCCTCCCACCCCTCCTACCACACCCCGCAGATGGCCCATGATAGCATGGTTTCTTTGCTTGATGTCCGAGCTCAGTATTTTGTGGTTCCCTTGAGTCAGGAACTCTGAGTCCTGGAGGCCAGTCTCACAGCTCCATCTCCAAGATGTGTGCCCTGTAAGACCAAGGACCTGAGTTCTAGCCCCTACGCCCATCTTTGGAAAGAAAGAAAATCTGGAGGCCAGGGATGTGGCTTATCAGAAAAAAGGTGCTTGCCATACAACCTGGAGGTGAGAGTTTGATCTCTAGAGACCCACATGGTGAAAGGAGAGAACCAACTCCACAAAATTATTCTTTGACCTTGGACTCCCATGGCATAAGCACACACGCCCACCATACACACACAGTCATAATAAAGAGAATAGAATTAAATCTGGTGTCCTGGTGAACACTTACAACCCCAGAGCTGGCAGAGCCAGGGAGGTAAATCATGAAAGCCCTGGGGTCAGAAGACTGGCCTGTACAGCTTCCTTGAAGGCCTCCAAGCCAGTGAGAGACCTTGTTTCAGAAATCCAGGTGAGTGTGTGTTTAGGAAGTGGAGAGACGGCTCAGTGGTGAGACCACTGGCTGCTCTCACAGAGTTTGGCTCCCAAACCCACAAGGTGGCTCACAATGTTTGTAACTCCAGTTCCAGTGTATCTGATGCCATCTTCTGACCCCCCTAGGCACCAGGCATGCATGTGGTACACAGACATACATGCAGGCAAAACTATCTGCACACAGCAAAGAAATCTAAAACACAAAATCAAACCAAACCAATGTGGGGTTGGTGAGATGGCTCACGTAAAGAAAAGAGAAGGTGGCCATGTCGTGGTGGCGGCAACAGTGGCAGTGGCTAAGGTGGCACAAGCCTTTAATTCCAGAGGCTGAGGCAGGCATAGCTCTGTGAGTTCAAGGCCAGCCTGGTCTACATAGCCAGTGCTATGTAGAGAGACCCTGTCTCAAAAACAAAAAACAAAACACCCCAAAATAAAAATAAATAAGGAGAGAGAGAGAGAGAGAGAGAGAGCGCGCAACTGACTTCTGGGAACTGGCACTAGATCTGCCTCTGACCTCCACATGCAGGCCCCCCATGAACACACACTCATATTGACAATGAGTCCCCTCTGAGAGAACACCTGGTTTCCTGAGTCCGTCAGTTCTTGGGTCCCTGTGCCTGTAAGTTTTTAGTTGTCAGGGTCCTTAGACCCTGGGAGTCCTTGGGACCCAAGAGCCTGGGAGTCCCCACCTCTCTGTCTCTTCCATACCTTTCTATGTCAAAAGGGAAACAGAACCTGGGCACCATCTGCATGGCCTCCTAGAGAGAAGAAGAAATAGTAACCCAGGGCCCATGTCAGCCTCGCCCCACCCCTCTGCTGGGCAAGTCCTGGGGTGACAAGGATGCTCTCTGAATACCTGTTCCCGGAAGTCTGGAGGAAACTGCCACCGGATCTGGGGATCTGCAGGGAGGAGCAGGCTGCCGAGCTGACATCTTACAGGCCTGGGGTCCTCCCTCCCATCCTTCCAGCCCCAGCCCTTCCGACTCACCATCCTCCAAGGTATGGGGGCGGCTCGCTTCGAAGAACCAGTCAAACGCTGCAGGGGGTTTTCTGTGGGTGTGAGGGGTCTTTAGCGGAGGGAGGGGTTCCAATTCTGTGTCTGTGCTTCTCTGTGTGTGTCCTCTATTCTGAACATGTGTGTGTAACTAGGTGTGTTCGTGAGGGCACCCTGAGGGGTGGAGCTGGGTGGATGCTGCTGAAGAGTAGGGGTGGGGTGGGAGGACAAGAGAAGGAAAAGGAGAGGAAGCCAGCATGGTGACCATAACGTTAACCCCAGGCAGATCTCTGTGGGTTCAAGGTCGGCCTGATCTACATATGAGTTCCAGGTCAGTCAGGGCTACATACTGAGACCCTGTCTCCAGAGAGAGAGAGAGAGAGAGAGAAAGAGAGAGAGAGAGAGAGAGAGAGAGAGAGAGAGAGAGAGAGAGAAGAGATGGGGAGGTACACCCGTGCCTGTGATGGTGTGTCTGAGTGTGAAAAGCACTTGTGTGTGTGTGTGTGTGATTCATGCTTGTGATTCTGTCTGACACCTGTCCCTTAGATCTGCAGGGCAGAGCTGCAGTGTCTCAAGTGTGTAACCAGTGTCTTGTCTTTTTTCTCCCTGTGCCTTTGAGCATCTTTAAGGCTCGTCCCTGTTTTTCTGAGGGAGATTTCGTGAGGTCCACACTTCACAGCAGAAAAAGGAGAGTAAGGTACCCTGGCATTGAACTGCAAGCCCCTCAGCCTCCCCTTTTCCTGCTGCTTCTCGAAGAAGATGCTGGTGTCTCAGCTTTCAGAGGCCGACACACTTTCTCACCCGGTTACACCCTGACATGGGTACCTCCAGCATTTCATCATCATGCGGGTATGAGGCACCCATGAACTCCCCCCCAGCAAGGTTGACACACAGCCTCCCACCATAACCTCTCCCACCTCACTGCCGATCATCCCCTCCGGGGAAACTCCTTCTTAAAACACCTGCCCTTCCTGCGCATCCAACTTCTAAAATCCCTGTTTCCTTTACACAGATCCAGAGCCAGGAAAGTAGAAGAGGAAGCATGCATGACCTGAGCAGGTCCATGCGGGTCCATCCCTGTGAGTGGGTGGCTGTGCCTTCTGGGCCCTCCCCTGCCACGGTCCTGCCTACCATGGTTTTTGTTTTTCAGTTTTTCCCCCATCTCAGGCCTGGTAACCTTGCAGCACAGGATGGAGGAGAAAGAGCTCTTACTTCTCTGTGGATCCCATGGTCTCCGTAGGGCTGGCCCAGGTGGGCCCTTTCCCCACCGGGGCTCCTGGGGCTGGGGAGCCTGTGCTTGCTTGGGGCAGGGCCCCTGATCTGCTTAACTTCCTGTGTGGCTGAGAGAGGAAGTTTAACAGGGTGACGTCCCAGGCAAAGGAGGCCCCTGCCCCCACCCACTGCATGCAATTTAGGCGTCCTGGCTTCCTAGCCTAGGTGGGGACAGGGTGGGCGAGAAGCAGGCTGGGAGGTCCCTCTTCACCCTTATGGTCCTTGTGGTCACACCCAGGTCCTCTTTCTGAGTCCCCTGAGTACTGAAGGTCTGTGAAGACCACCCAGATAATTTCTCCTTGTTGTGTCTGTTTCATTTACAGGGGCGCAACTACACTGAAGGGCAGGGTGAACGCAGGAGTCCTGATGGGATCCTGGTGGAGCCTGGTGGAGGCCTGGTGGAGCCTGGTGGAGCCTGGTGGGGCCTGGTGGGGCCTGGTGGGGCCTGGTGGAGCCTGGTGGGGCCTGGTGGAGGCCTGGTGGGGCCTGGTGGAGGCCTGGTGGAGGCCTGGTGGGGCCTGGTGGAGGCCTGGTGGGGCCTGGTGGAGCCTGGTGGGGCCTGGTGGAGGCCTGGTGGAGGCCTGGTGGGGCCTGGTGGAGGCCTGGTGGGGCCTGGTGGAGGCCTGGTGGAGGCCTGGTGGGGCCTGGTGGAGGCCTGGTGGGGCCTGGTGGAGGCCTGGTGGAGGCCTGGTGGAGGCCTGGTGGGGCCTGGTGGGGCCTGGTGGGGCCTGGTGGAGGCCTGGTGGAGGCCTGGTGGAGCCTGGTGGGGTCCTGATGGGGTCCTGGTGGGGTCCTGGTGGAGATGCAGAGAGGCTCAGAACTCAGGTAAAGTGGTGTGTGCACACACCTCATCCCATATACATCCCTCATACATGCACCTCATACACACACACACCTCATACACACACCAAACCTCATATACAACATACCTTATACATATACACAAGTATCTCATACACATCTCCCACATACACCCCTCATACGCACACACACACACACACACATATGCACACACCTTCATACACCCACCTCACTGAGAGAAGCCACAGAACTGACCAAAGACAAACCTGGGCGTTACTGACCTTAGGGTCCCCATCTGTACCTGAGGACACTGGAGGCGTGGCTCAGTAGTTGAGAGCGAGGACTGCTCTTATACAAGATGCAAGTTCAGTTCCCCGCACACATGGGTGGTTCACAACAGCTTCAGTTCCAGGGGCTCTGATGCCTCTGGTTTCCATACACCCATGCATATAACCAAAATTAAAACCAGCATCATATTTAAAAAATATATAAAATGATTAAAGACAAGTCAAGCCAATTAAAACAGCGCAATTAGCCACAACTTTAATCCCAGCACTCAGGAGGCAGAGGTAGGCAGAGGTCTGTGAGTTTGGGGCTAGCCTGGGCTAATAGTGAGTTCCAGGATGTCCAGGGATACATAGTTAGAGCCTGACTCAAGAACACCAGGAAACCAAACCAAACCAAATTGCAAAAAAAGGAGATGTATTCGGTGTGGCCACAGTGGGAAGAGAGACAATGAAATCCAGGGGCCCCTGAGGTCCATTTTTCCAACGTGGGCCACACTCAATAAATCTTACTTGACTTCTTAGCATACAGACTGTGGCCCCACTTTTAGTAACAAGGGAAGAGAGTAGACACCATGTTCCTGGTGTGCAAATGATCTATTCTAGTTCATGGATAAGGGATCTAGCCTGCTCTGCAATCCCCGTACCCCACCACCCCAAGATCTGGTCTTTGTTAAGTTTCAGACCTGGTCCAATTGGTGCCGAGTTAACATAGCAAAGAGGACCTGGCCTTCAGGCTCTCCCAGCATCCCTCAGTCTCCGCGCGCTGCAGGGTGTGGCTGGCATATCCTGCTCTACCCTGAGCTCTCCGTCCAGGGCCTGGGCTGCCCTCCCCCGGAGGCTCCCCCGTATATAATCCAGACATTTTAGTTGCACACCCTTTTCCGACCTCCTGGCTGCTTCACTTGGCTCCCCTCCCCGTCTCCTCACATGGCCAGCTCAGTCTGGTCCTGTCCACTCTGGACTCTCCCAGATGCCCCTCCATATATCCACAATAGACCTTCTCTCCCTCCACACCTAGGAGCAATCATGTCCTTCCGTTCTTCTTTCTCTTCTTCATTCAGTCTTCAGGGCTCCCCTGCCCCCCGTGGGCCAATCCCCTCCCTGACTGCTCTCAGAGAAGAAAATAAATTGAACAGAAAGCCACATCAAAGCAATGACTCATTTATTGATTGGGGGGGGGTGTCAGCAGAAGCAGGGTGGGGTGGCCAGCGGGGAGGAGCTATCTCACCCCAGGCCACAGGCCTCTCTTTCCTCTCCCTCCAGTTCTTCCCTGGTAAAGCCAAGCTGAACTAAGGCACAAGGGCAGGGACACACGGGGTCTTACAGGAGCTGGGTCGGGATGGGGGAGCTGTGAGGTCAAAGGTAAGGCAAGGTGAGGGGGTTGGGGCGTGGGTAAAAGGTAAGTCAAGATCTAGAGAATTCTCTGGGGTTATCAGGGGTGGAGAATGGTTCGGGAGTGCAAGGGAATAGCCTCAGGATAAAAGACACTGTCAAGGCCCAAAGAAGTGAAGCCTGTGTGGGGGCTTATGGGTATTGGAAGAGCTAGGCAGGGGTGGAGGGAAAGTGGGGTTCAGGGGCTAAAGGGGAAATAAGTAGAAGCAACCTGGGCTCTGGGCTTGGTCTGTGCTAGTAGGGCCATGACGAGGATGCTCATAGGGTCTGAAGGGAGGAGGCAGCTTGGGGCAGGGTCAAAGCTTTGCTGGTCTGCCCCAGGGGCAGAGTGAAGGCAGGAGGCCTAGGCCACCTCCTCTTCGGCCTCCTCCTCGAACTCTCCCTCCTCAGCGGTGGCGTCCTGGTACTGCTGGTACTCGGACACCAGGTCGTTCATGTTGCTCTCTGCCTCGGTGAACTCCATCTCGTCCATGCCTTCGCCCGTGTACCAGTGCAGGAAGGCCTTGCGCCTGAACATGGCGGTGAACTGCTCCGAGATGCGCTTGAACAGCTCCTGGATGGCGGTGCTGTTGCCGATGAAGGTGGCTGCCATCTTCAGGCCCCGGGGTGGGATGTCACACACGGCCGTCTTGACGTTGTTGGGGATCCACTCCACGAAGTAGCTGCTGTTCTTGCTCTGCACACTTAGCATCTGCTCGTCCACCTCCTTCATGGACATCCGTCCCCGGAAGACGGCAGCCACGGTCAGGTAGCGGCCGTGTCTAGGGTCACACGCGGCCATCATGTTCTTCGCATCGAACATCTGCTGAGTGAGCTCAGGAACGGTGAGGGCCCGGTACTGCTGGCTGCCCCGGCTGGTCAAGGGTGCGAATCCCGGCATGAAGAAGTGGAGACGAGGAAAGGGCACCATGTTCACCGCCAGCTTGCGAAGATCTGCATTGAGCTGGCCCGGGAAGCGCAGGCAGGTGGTCACCCCACTCATGGTGGCTGACACCAGGTGGTTGAGGTCCCCGTAGGTGGGGGTGGTGAGCTTGAGCGTGCGGAAGCAGATGTCGTACAGGGCTTCGTTGTCGATGCAGTAGGTTTCATCGGTGTTCTCCACCAGCTGGTGCACGGACAGCGTGGCGTTGTAGGGCTCCACCACCGTGTCGGACACCTTGGGCGACGGCACCACGCTGAATGTGTTCATGATCCTGTCGGGGAACTCCTCCCGGATCTTGCTGATGAGTAGGGTCCCCATGCCGGAGCCGGTGCCACCACCTAGCGAGTGGGTCAGCTGGAATCCCTGGAGACAGTCGCAGCTTTCCGCCTCTTTGCGCACCACGTCCAGGACAGCATCCACCAACTCTGCGCCCTCGGTGTAGTGACCCTTGGCCCAGTTGTTGCCGGCTCCGGATTGACCTGGGAAGGGATAGGTTTGGATTCTCAAGCATGGGGAAGGGTGAACCCTCCAACCGATCAGCGCTGCACCCTAGCGTCTGAATCATTAGACCAGAAAATGACAAGGGTGCGTGGCCAGGCTAGGAGGGTAGAGCCCTGCCTTGACCGCGGGAGGCCCTGGGTTCCTTGCCAGAGCAGAAGCCAGATGTGCTGGCCTCATCTGTCATTGCAGCACTCAGGAGGTGGCTGCAGGAGGATCAGGATGCAAGACTACCCACAGCTACATAGTGACTCTGAGGCCAGCCTGGGCTATATGATGTCCTGTCTCAGTAATTAATAATAATGAAAAGGCTGGTAGAATAATGGTAGCATTATTGTTATTTTAATTATTGAATTTACTTTTTACTTTTGGGGACTGTGGTGGCTAATTTTATTTATTTATTTATTTTTACTTTTTTTTTTTTTTTTTTTTGGTTTTTCAAGTTGGGGTTTCGCTGTAGCTTTGGAGCCTGTCCTGGAACTAGCTCCGTAGACCAGGCTGGCCTCGAACTCACAGAGATCTGCCAGCCTCTGCCTCCTGAGTGCTGGGATGCTGGGATTAAAGGCATGTGCCACCACCACCCAGCTTTATTTATTTTTACTTTAGTAGCATTATTTTAGCTATGTATAGAGGCGTGAGCCTTTAATCTCAGCACTGTGGAGGCAGAGCAGGCAGAGCTCAGAGAATTCAAGGTCAGCCTGGTCTACACGTCAAGTTCCAGGACAGCCAAGGTTACACAGTGAGACTTTTTTTTTTAAATGAACAAACAAACAAAGCTCTATTTTTATGTGTGTACACGTGAGTTCATCAGAAGAGGGTGTGGATCCCCTGAGCTGGAGTTACAGGTGGTTGTGAGCCGCCTGATGTGGGTGCCGGGAATCTTCGGGTCACTTGGAAGAGCAGCAAGTGCTCTTAACCATGAAGCCATGCCTCTAGACCCCCAGTTGTTTTTCTTAGGTGGTTTTTATCTACTTATTTTTCGGGTTTTTTTTTTTTTTGAGACATGGAGTCTTTGTGTAGCCTTGGATGTCCTGCAATTCACTTTGTAGATCAGGCTGGCTTCCAACTCACAGAGATCGGCCTGCCTCTGCCTCCTGAGTGCTGGGATTAAAGGCGTGCGCCACCACCGCCTGGCTACTTTATTTTTTATACAGGTTCTCACCACGCAGCCCTGGCTGCCCATGAGCCCAGCCTGTCTGCCTGTTAAGTGCTGTGCTGACTGGGGTAAGCTGTCACGCCGGACTTGGGTCATTTGTTTATTTAGACACAGGGTCTCATGTAGCCCAGGCTGGCCTCAAACCCCATGTGTAGTCAAGGAAACCCTCCTGTTCCACTGAGCTTGGAGCTGTTGACAAATATCAGGAAACCATGGGACCCAGGGATTTGTGCATGCCAGGTGAATGCTCACCCGGCCCTCTTCCCTCCTGCTTCTGCTTCCTTCTGTTCCCCTCACTTCCTCTGCCCCAGCCACAGAGGCCTCCTGGTGGCTATTTTACCATCAAGACATAACAATCATGCCGGGCGGTGGTGGTGCACGCCTTTAATCCCAGCACTTGGGAGGCAGAGGCAGGCGGATCTCTGTGAGTTCGAGAAAAGCCTGGTCTACAAGAGCTAGTTCCAGGACAGGCTCCAAAACCACAGAGAAACCCTGTCTCGAAAAACCAAAAAAAAAAAAAAAAAAAAAGACATAACAATCATACACATTTGTGGAGGGCCACACTGTATTTGGATACAGGGCTATACTGTCCAATGTCTGAATTGGGATAAAGATAATTACTTCCCCCCACATACATCACTGTTTTATTTATCTTAAAAACATTTAAAATCTTTTCCCTCAACTGCTTGAGATCCTGTATATTGTCACTGCCTGCAGTCACCCTATGTAATAATACAGCACAATTATTATTATTAACAGCAGTCAGGTGCAGGAGGTGGTGGAGCACGCCTTTAATCCCAGCACTCGGGAGGCAGAGGTAGGCGGATCTCTGTGAGTTCGAGGCCAGCCTGGTCTACAAGAGCTAGTTCCAGGACAGGCTCCAAAGCTAAACAAACAAACAAACAAACAACCAAAAAACCAAAAACAAACAGCAGTCATTTAATATAATAATAGTCATAAATAGTAACTGGCACTTTATTATCAAGCAATCATTATTAAGATATGATTAATTTAATTATATGGTTATCTTCAAAATATTATTTTATTCTTTTAGTTATTTAATTGAAATTTTTTTACCAAGACAGGGTCTCACTATGTAGCCCTGGCTGCTTTGGAACTCCTCAGGTTGGCTTCGAACTCAGATCCTCCAGCCTCTGTCTCCCGAGTGCTGGTTTATTTTATTCGATTTTTTTTTATGTGTGTGGGTGTTTTGCCGCGTGTTTGTTTGTGCACCACGAATGGCAGTGCCCTCAGAGGCAGGAGCTGAAGATGGCTGAAGGGCCACCAGGGTCCTGAGAGCCAAACAGGATCCCCTGCTAGAGCTGATGCTGTTAACTGTTAAGCCATCTCGCCAGCGTCGATTATTATGCTATAATAATTACTATAGTTAATAGTGTTTCAATTTTGCCACAGTTCCATCCAGAAGCTAGAAGGCTCTTATAAAAAACTAAATAAAACCATGCCCCATAAACTTGAAAATCTCTGCTTCCTCACAGTGCCCAGACCCCGCTCTGGCCTCTCACGTCTGTGTTTCCTGAGGCGGCGACTAGAGGGCGCCCGTGAGCTGAGTCCATCTGTCCCGTTCCCCCCTCCCCCAACACAGCTTCCTCCAGGCCCCGCAGCCAACAAGTTCTTCTGGCCCTGCCTGGTTCCCTCCTGCCTCCTTCTCTATCTCTCTTCATTCCCTCTGCTAAGGTCACGCGGGCCTCCTTGATGCCCCTCTATCAGCTCTGAGACCTTTGCACTGGTCAGTCTGGCTGCCTGGAATTCCTTCTCCACCGGTATTCCCATGTCCCCTCCCTCACCTTCAGTGGGCCTCTGCTTCATGTCACTTGTGTGAGAGTGAGTGCCTCTGTGTGTGTGTGTTTGTGTGTGCGCGCGCGTGCCTGTGTATACACACGTGTATGGAGGCACACATTGGTCTGGTGTCTTCCTGTCTCTCCCACTTATTTATTTATTATTGAGACAGGGTCTCTTGCATTGCTAGACTGGCTGGCCAGTGAGCTCCAGGGTGTCACCTGTCACCGCCCTCCCCAGAGCTAGGGTTACAGACATGAATCCCTGTGCTTGTATTTTTTTTTTTTTTTTTTTTTTTTGGTTTTTTCGAGGCAGGGTTTCTCTGTGGTTTTGGAGCCTGTCCTGGAACTAGCTCTTGTAGACCAGGCTGGTCTCGAACTCACAGAGATCCGCCTGCCTCTGCCTCCCAAGTGCTGGGATTAAAGGCGTGCGCCACCACCGCCCGGCCCCTGTGCTTGTATTTTTAAATTGGTGCTGGGGTTTGAACTCACGTCTTTATTCTTGCACCCTGAGCACTTTACCAACTGAGTCATTCTTTGAATCTTCCCCTTTCTTTTCTCTCTGCCTCCCTTCCTTATTTCCTCCTCTCTGTCTCTCTCAGACACACACTCTGTGCGCATGCTCTCTGTCCCACCTCACTTTTTGTATCTTTCTCTCTTCAGTCATTTCCGGATGCTCCACACTACACAGGCACAAGTTACCTTCCACAAACTTTGTATCCATCCGAAAGGGAAACTCACTTGTCAAGGCCAGTAGCTGGGGCTGCAGCCGGGAACAAGACAGTCGCCTGCTTGCTCCCACCCCGCCCTGCTGCCATTCACGTGGAGCTGACATTCTAAGGACGGAGGCTGGAGATGAAAGGCCAAACACCAGCCCTGTGGTCACGGACTCAGAGCCCTTCTAGAAGACAGTGCATTGTCTGCACAGAACCTGCTTACATCCTTCCTATGGATGCCATCTCCAGAGGGCTGGGGCTCAGTGGCGACAGAGCTCCTTCTGCATGCACGAAGCCCTGGGCTCCAACCCCAGCACCACAGAAACCCACCTGGCATCTCAGAACTGGGAAGGTGACGGCAGGAGAATCAGGAATTCAGGGTCATCTTAGGCTCCATAAGTTAGTTCAAAGCCAGCCTCAACTATATAGAGAGTTGGAGGCTAGCCTAGGCTAGGCTGGTGTCCCTAATCAAATCTCCAACTGCCCTGTCCACTCTGAGTCTGCAGTAATCGGCTCTTTGATGCTAGCTAGAAAGGAGAAGAAACATGTTGTGTACCCACAGTGGAGAGGGACTTACCAAACACAAAGTTGTCTGGCCGGAAGATCTGGCCAAAAGGGCCAGAGCGGACGGAGTCCATGGTGCCAGGTTCCAGGTCAACCAGCACGGCTCTGGGAACATAATTTCCACCTGTGGGGATGGCAGATGGAAGATGGCTGGGGTGAGGGCCAGGCCCAGCAGGCTCCAGGACATATCCTGTCCCTTCTTGCCAGCCCACACCCCCACAACAGAAGGCATCCACCTTGCTAGCCGCCCTACCTGTGGCCTCATTGTAGTAGACATTGATTCTTTCCAGCTGGAGGTCACTGTCCCCGTGATAGGTCCCGGTGGGGTCAATGCCATGTTCGTCGCTGATTACTTCCCAGAACTAGAGAGACGTGTGTGACGGCAAAGTTGAGCAGATTTTCCTTTTGCTGTTGTTATTATTTAAAAACAGTTTACTTTTAAATAACATGCTTGAACGGAGGTCAGAGGACAACTTGCCAGAGGCGGCTGTTTCCTTCCGACACCTGCGTCCTGGCCATCAGACTAGAGTTGTCGGATTGGCCGTAAGCCCCAAAGGAGCCATGTTGCCTGCCCTATTGTTTGTTTGTTTGATGTTGGAGTTGGCAATGGGAAAGGTTGAGTAGGTTTTTTTTTTGCAAAAATTTATTATTTATTATTTTTTAGGCGGGGCTTCTGTAGCCCAGGCTGGCCTGAAATCACTAGCTAGCCTAGGATAATATTGAACTCCTGACTCCACCTTCCTAGCGGCTGGGGTGACAGGTGTGTACCACAACATCCCAGTTTATTTATGTATTTATTGGCACAGGGTTTTACATAGACCAGGCTGGCCTCCCACTCACTCTTTATGGGAGGCTGTTTTGGGGCTCCTGCTTCTACCTCCCAAAGTGGGTCACAATGATAGCCCGGAAGAGCAGAGAGATGCTGTGTCTGGAACACCCTTAGCGCCACTTCTCCAATTGTTAACTGTCCTCCCGCGGGGTGACTGGGGAACTCAGAGGCACAGCTAAGCGTGAGCCAGCAAGAAGCAAGAAAAGTGGGGGTAGGGATAGGCCGGGGCCCCACCAGAGACACTTGGTGCCAGCCCATCCCAGAGGCTGCCCTGGGAGGAGGGGCCGTACCTCTTTGTGCCTGCAGCTGATGGTGACAGTGGCCCAGCTGTGAGGCCAGCTGTGGCCAAGGGACACAAGGCCAGGCCCTGCCCCCATCACCGGCCCCTTTGTTCCCGGCCTGGCTCTGCCCTGGCTCCCCTCCCCCACCACCCTGAGATGCAGAATTCCTGGGCGAGTCTTAAGGGAGCTAAAGACCCCTCTCTGCGTCCCTCCCGTCGCCACCCCCTCTCCAGTTCTGCGCACCTTGGCCCCGATCTGGTTGCCGCATTGCCCGGCTTGCAGGTGCACGATCTCCCGCATGGTGGTGGCGTTGCTGGTAGCCGCTGATGGACGGGTATCGATGGACCGCTGTGGCTCTGGCTCTGGATACTGGATGAGGTGGCTGCAGAGCTGTCTCTGAGCCCCCGGGCGCCTCTATTTCAGCAGAGCAGTACCCACGTCACGGCCGGGTCACCCGCGAGCTCCGCCTCCTGGACCCGCCTAGGATGCTCCCAGTGAAGGATGGAAGGGTGGAGGGAGGATATAGGGAGGCGCCCGGGGATGCAGGAATCTCCCCCCGACCCCGCCCTGCCCAGACCCCTGCAAGCGCCTTGTCTGAGACCTCAGGGTCTTGATGTATCCTCATTCCAACTTCCAGGTGCCATCAAGGACTTTTTGTTCCTCTCCACTCTGGTTCCATGGGGGCTGCGTGGAGAGGTCAACACTATCACACACACCCACCACACCCCAGCCCCTGCCTCAGTGTCTCTGTCTGTTTCTCTCCTCTCCATCCCAATCGAGCAATCGAGCCCAGCTACTTCCTCAGAACCTTTTTTTTTTTTTTTTTTTTTTTTTTGGTTTTTCGAGACAGGGTTTCTCTGTAGCTTTGGTGCCCATCCCGGAACTAGCTCTTGTAGACCAGGCTGGCCTCGAACTCACAGAGATCCCGAGTGCTCCTCAGAACCTTTTTATAGGCAGGGAAGGGTGGTGGCTCTGAGCCCCAGGATCTCCAGAGTTGCTTGGTTTCAGGGTGGCAGGTGTGTGTGGGAGATACCCTGGCTCCTGGTGTGTGTGTGTGTCTTCTGAAACCTTCTACAGCATTCCTTTCCTGTTTGAGCATGTTGAGGACAGTTCTGAGGAGCTCTGGAAGGCCCTAGAACTCCGTTGTGTCTCTTGAAAGATGGATACCACCCCCAGGAGGGCTCGAAGACTGGCATAAGTGGGCTAGCACACACAGCTAGACCCCACAAACAGCAGGGTGCACCCCACATCAATATGTCTTTGCTTCAGTGTTGATAATTATTTCTTTAATTACAGGGTTTCCTATGTAGCTCAGGCTAGCCTGGAACTATGTTGCCCAGGCTGGCCTTGAACTCACGATGTTCCGGGCTTCAGCCTCTGGATTTGCTGATCAACAACATACCTGGCCTCAAAGTGACATCTAATTTTTATTTTTTTTAAAGATTTATTTATTTATTATGTATACAACTTTCTGTCTCCATGTATACCCACATGACAGAGGGGGGCGCCAGATCTCATTACAGATGGTTTGGAGCCACCATGTGGTTGCTAGGAATTGAACTCAGGACCTCTGGAAGAGCAGACAGTGCTCTTAACCACTGAGCCATCTCTCCAGCCCCTCAAAGTGACATCTAAAACCTCTTTTCGAGTTCATGAGTTTGCCTGAGCACTTTTGGAAGTCAGAGCTCAGCCGTGCATGTCAGTCTTTATCTTCCATCTTGTTCCACACAGGGTTTTTCTTCTTGTTGGCCATGGGCTGCCAGATTCTTGGGGCACCTCTGCTTTTACCTCCCACCCTCTGTAGGGACTCTGGGGTTACACATACTCCCTGCTGTGTTCCTGGCTTTTATGTGAGTTTGAGGGATTTGAACTTGGGTCCTCACGTATGTGCAAGTGCTTCACCCATCCAGCCACCTCCACAGCCCCTCTGCCATCTGAGATAGGGCTTCATTTAGCCCAAACTGACTCTCCACTTGATAAGTAACCCAGGGTGACCTTGAACTCCTGATCTTTCTGCCTCTACCTCCTGAGTGTTGGGATGTCAGGTGTGTACCACGATGTCCTGGGTTTATATGGTGTGGGGGATAGGACTCAGGGCCTCATGCATGCTGCAAGTGTTCGATCCATCGAACCCCAGTCCCAGCCCTACCATGCTGCTTCTCCCTCACTGCAGACCCAAATGTGATATTGCCAATATGAAGGCAATATCAGGCCAATGACTGAAGTTTCTCCTCCCTCAACCGTCTCCCTCTCTTCTGCCCTCCCTCCCGTCCTCCCTTTCTTCCTTTCTTAGTCAGATTCACCCCCAGACCAACCTCCACCTCCCCAACCCTCCCAACTTCAAGCCTTCCTGTTTTGTTTTTTATTTCATTTATTTATTCATTTTTATGTAATGTGGGATTTCCCTCTATATGGTGTGATTACCATTGGTTAATAAAAAAACAGAGTTGGGGGTGGGGGAAACTAAACAGAATGCTGGGAGGAAGAAGGTGGATTCAGAGAGAAGCCTTGTAGC
Source organism: Chionomys nivalis (assembly GCF_950005125.1). Lineage (NCBI taxonomy): Eukaryota > Metazoa > Chordata > Mammalia > Rodentia > Cricetidae > Chionomys > Chionomys nivalis. The sequence goes on from NC_080091.1 coordinate 11,915,179, forward strand.
CCGCTGGAGACAGCCGCTGGGAACTTTAGCCGGTAAACCACAGCCACATGGTGATATACAGATTAATAGAAATGGGTTAAATTAAGATGTAAGAGTTAACCAATATAAAGCTAGAGCTAATGGGCCAAGCAGTTGATTTAATTAATACAGTTTCTGTGTGATCATTTCGGGGCTAAGCAGCTGGGAACAAGCTAGCGGCCTCCTTACTACATTTATGTGTATGTGTGTCTTGTCTGCATGATAAGCCTAACCACATATTCTTGTAGTGCCAGCAGAGGCCAGAGAGGACATCAGATCCTCTCTGATGCCTTGAGCTGCCGGGGGCTGCTGGGCCTGGTCCTCCTCTCTTCCATGTTCCCTTAGCTGTGGGTACTAACACCCTGTTTAGGGATGAGTGCTACTCAGTCATTCCCCATTCTCAGCTTGTTGAGCATCCATGAGGGGTTTTCACCAGTGTTCGCTGCATACAGAGGCGTTTCTGGTCAAGGTTGGGGGTAGCTGTTGTCTGTGGGTATATAAACATAAACTTTTAGAAGTCAATCAACTTAGGAACACAACAGTAATAAACCCTCCTGTCCCCACCCTCTCCCACTTCAAGCCTACGACCTCCCGACGGTGAGTTTTTAAACAGCGTGAAATTAAAATTCTGAAAATGTGAAGCAGTAGAACTGACTAGAGTCTTCAATGAGAGCCTGGGGGCTCGGCTTGGAGCCTCCACCTTGAATCTCTCAGCAAGGGACTAGGGCCGTGGTCAGAGGTGGGACCCCTCTTGAGACCCCCCCCAGTAAGGGGCTGGGGCATGTTCAGGGGTGGAGTACCCCCTAAAGCCTCCCCAGTGAGGGGCCGGTGCTTGGTCAGGGGTGGAACTCCATCTAGAATGTGCTGACCCTTAGTTCCATCTCCATTCAGTACTGCATAAAAAAGAAAGGAGCAAGCTTGGCATGGTGGTGCACGCCTTTAATTCCAGCACTAGGAGGCAGAAGCAGGTGGATCTCGAGTTCGAGGCCAGCCTGGTCTACATAGAGAGTTTCAGGTCAGTTAGGGCTACACAGAGAAACCCTGTCTCAAAATCAAACCAACCAGCCGGGCGGTGATGGTGCACATCTTTAATCCCAGCACTCGGGAGGCAGAGGCAGGAGAATCTCTGTGAATTCGAGGCCAGCCTGGTCTAAAAGAGCTAGTTCTAGGACAGGCTCCAAAGCTACAGTGAAACCTGTCTTAAATAAATAAATAAATTCAAATCAATCAACCAACCAAACAAAAGGAGCTGTTTAACTGAATTCTATATGGCAACATCCTTTTGTAGGTGCATTATGGGTATCTGTTTAGGTTTTATTTTATTTATTTATTTATTCATTTGGTTTTTTTTGAGACAGGGTTTCTCTGTGGTTTTGGAGCCTGTCCTGGAACTAGCTCTTGTAGACCAGGCTGGTCTCGAACTCACAGAGATCCGCCTGCCTCTGCCTCCCGAGTGCTGGGATTAAAGGAGTGCGCCACCACCGCCCGCCCTTCTGTTTAGGTTTTAATGCAGTGCTTGGAGGTGCCAGTACATGGAGATAGGAAATAGAGGCTCAAGGAGGGTGGAGCGCCTAACTACAGTGAGGAGACGCTGCTGGTGCTGGGAAAAGGCGGTGAACCGGAACCTCCCAAGCCCAGGCTCTTATCACTGCACGACCTCAGCTACTTTGTTGCTTGGTATTAGTCAAAACAAAACAAGCTGGTGACCAACCGGCTCCGCTCTCAAGAATACAATGTTGCCAGGGTCCCGCGCCATCACGTAAGCCAGGCCTCCGCCTGTACATGTCACATGTCCCGTGTTCCCCGTGTCCCCCATCCCCCATCCGTGCGGTGTCCACTCCCCCTTTCCCCCTCCCTGCTCCTCCGCGCGTGCACATGCTGGGAGTTGGCTGCACGTGTGCTGTTGACTAACCCTGGATCTGTGCTGTCTTTGTAAGGGGCGGGGATCTGCACTCTAAGGGGTGGCTGCGCTATTGCTCTGCCCCCCACATCCCACTCGTGGCCTCTCCCTGGAACATTCTGCTGGTTCCTCACCCTGATCTTAGGATACAACATGGTCTTGTTTCTCTGTGTCCTGGTGGTACCCAGGTGGTGGCCCTGGCTTGGCCTGAGTCCTCTGCAGCTGCGGAGAAGAGAGAGGGAGGATTCTGGAAATGACTGTTGTCTGGGGTGTAATGCAGGACTATTAAGTCCAACCCAAGCCATGCCTGGCACTGTGGAGTGTGTGTGTGTATGCATTTGAGTGTGTACCAGGGGAAGTGTTAGCCAGGGCTGCACTGTGGAGTGTGTGTGGATGTGTGTGTCTGTGTGTGTGTGTTTGCACATGTGTGTGGAAGGGGGAAGGTGGTAGCCAGGGCCGCACTGTGGAGTGTGTGTGGATGTGTGTGTCTCTGTGTGTGTGTTTGCACGTGTGTGTGTAAGAGGGAAGGTGGTAGCCAGGGCCGCACTGTGGAGTGTGCGTGTGTGGACAGAGGAGGTGTTAGCCCACTCCATTTTTGCCAAACTGACATAGTGATTTGGTTTCCCAGCTCCAGCGACTTCTTTTAGATTCCTGTTCTTTCCCCTCAGTTGATTCAGACATCTAGAAGGCCAGCCCCAGCACATTCCAGGGCTGTTCCTCAGTCCTGTGACTTAGAACCTCCCCTCCAACGTCTAAGGAGGGCCCGGAGTCTGCCGCGGGTCCCTGGTCTCTCCTCAGAGCCCCGCTGTATTGCTGTCTTGTCTTTCTATGAGTTAATAACTCTTTATGACAATCTCACCCAGAAAGAACAACACGCCCTCAAACTCCGTCCTGGTTTTATGTCTGCTGCTGCAGGAAAACACTGGCAGAAAACAATTTAAGGGAGAAAGGAGCTATTTTGGCTTAGAAGTCCAGGTTATATTTCAACAGTTGTGGAGAAATCAAGACAGGAGCTGGTCATGTGACATCCACAGTCATGCGCAGAGGAAGGAGTGCCTGCATGCTCATGTGCCTGCTTGCCTATGCTCAGCCCTATGGCCTCCTCTTACACAGTTCAGAATCCCTGCCTAGAGAACGGTGCTGCTCACTGTGGGCTGGGCCTTCCCAGGTCGACTAACTCAAGACACTCTGGGTGGTTTTAGGTTGTGCCGTCAAATTGACAGCGAGTGCCAATCTTCACGGATCCAGAGGTGAACAGGACACTGTGTATTGTCTGGCTGGCAGAGGGTGTTTGGAGCAGGGAGATTCTCAGAGAGGACGGAGTCAGTGCTGAGCTGTGTCTGCCTCCTCAGCCTCTTCCTGCAACAGCCACAGGCTGCATGGAAGCCGGGGAATCCACTGCTCTTGCCGTGGAAGAGGTGGCTCAAGGGGGTGCACTGCCAAAAGGTGGGGTGACAAGCAGCTTGTGGCCAAAGAGGGGCTGGCCACGTCCCTAAAGATGATGGTGTTGCTTATCAACAGACCTGAGCAGACCAGGACTTCTCTGGTCAGTGCACATAGCTGCAGGCATGGGAGGTGGGTCACATTTTCCAGCTTGCTCCTCTCTTCTTATGGAAAAGGAGTAGATTTTTCACCGAACCCAAGCAGAAGCCCTTGGCTCCATCCTCAGCATCACATAAACTGAGTTGGTGACACACACCTGTCACCCCAGCGCTCAGGAGGCGGAGGCAGGAGGATCAGGAGTTCAAGGTCATCCTTAGCTATGTGGTGAGCTTGAAGTCTGCCTGGTCTACAGGCATGGTCCTTGAAAAAAAGAGTTTGCCGGGCATGCGCTAGTGTGTGCCTTTAATCCCAGAGTTTGGGAGGCAGAGGCAAGGAGATCTCTGAGTTCAAGGCCAGCCTGGTCTCCTTGGAGATTTCCAGGCTAGCAAAGGCTGTATAGTGAGGCCCTATCTCACAGTCTCCAAAAAGTTATGCATGTATGTTTCTGGATTGTTCTGGTACATGCTTGGGGTCATATATGGAATCAGTGTATGTGTCTGAGCCTCGGTCTGTGTCTAACAGTTTGGTATTACTGTGAAGGTTGTATGTGAAGGTATGTGAGCAGGGGCTGGCGTCTGTCACCTCCTGACATCACCAAACTAGTCAGGCAGGAAAGGGGTTGATGTCAAATCGGTGCCAGCTCTCTGTGAGGATGGTCCACACCAAAGGCCTCCCTAGATCCCTAATTTCTCTCTTGAGTCTACTTCCCTGCTTCCTTCCCTCCCCTCCCCTCCCTTCCCCTCCCCTCCCTTCCCCTCCCCTCTCCTTTCTCATCTCTTTCCTTTCACACATCCCATGCTGGACTTGAACTCCTGATCTGTGTTTTGGGATGACAGAGGGGTTGCATGCATTTTGTGCCGTGCTGGGGACGGAACTTTGGGTTTCATACAAGCCAGGCAAGCCCTCTGCCAGCTGAGCCATGTTCTCAGCCCCTTGTGTCTCTTCAGTGTGCCACTTGTTGAAGTCTGTTAAAGCCAGGTACCATGAACTCAGCCTCCACAGCCCCGACTCCCTTCCTGGCCTCAAGGATAAGGGGGCTGGTAAAGACGCTTTCCCAGTCTAGCCTCTGCTCCTCAAGAAGGGTGCTTTGGTCACCATCAGTGTTCCTTGTGTGTGGGTGTATGGTGATCTGACCCCCCTGGATCCTCAGAGCAGCTACTCAGACATTGCATCTATGTATGGAGGGGGGATGGTGGCTTGTGGCTGTTGTATTGGACACTTGTCTCGTCACTGGGACAAAACACCCTAAAGAAGCAATTTAAGAAGGGAGGGTTTATTGTGGCGCACAATCTAATACATCATGATTATTTTCTTCTTCTTCTTCTTCTTCTTCTTCTTCTTCTTCTTCTTCTTCTTCTTCTTCTTCTTCTTCTTCTTCTTCTTCTTCTTCTTCTTCTTCCTGCTCCAGCTCCTTCTGCTTCTTTTTCTCCTGCTCCTTCCCCTCCTCCTTCTCCCCCTCCTCCTCTTCCTCCTTCTCCTTCTTGAGACAGGGTCTTACAGAGTTCTGCCTGCCTCTGTCTTCTGATTAGAGGTGTTTACCACTACCGCCTGGCAAAGACTTCCTTCTTATTCAGTCCTGGACTCCATAGGCCTGGGTGGACTTTTCAGTAACATAACAAGATAGAGAGGGTATCAACAGGCCAAAACAAAAACAAACAAAACAAACAAATAAAACAGTCCCAGCCAGTTGTGGTGGCTCATACCTTTAATTGTAAGGAAGAGGCCTGTGAATCATTCTCAATTTGAAGCCAACCTAATCTCCAAGAGAGTTCCAGGGCAGCCAGCTTACATAGTGAGACCCTGCCTCAAAACAACCTAAGGGTCTGGAGCGATGCTCAGCAGTTAAGAGCACTTGTTCTCGCAGAGGACCAGGGTTCAGTTTACCAAATCTACATGGTGGCTCACAGCTGTCTGTAACACCAGTTTTCCAGGGATCTGTTGCCCTCTTCTGGCCTTCATGGGCACTGCACACAAGTCATGCACAGACATCCACACAGGGAAAACACATAAACAAACAATAAATAAAAAATGATAACTCAAAAGCCGGGCGATGGTGGTGCACGCCTTTAATCCCAGCACTCGGGAGGCAGAGGCAGGCGGATCTCTGTGAGTTCAAGACCAGCCTGGTCTACAGAGCTAGTTCCAGGACAGGCTCCAAAGCCACAGAGAAACCCTGTCTCGAAAAACCAAAAAAAAAAAAAAAAAAAAAAAAAAAAAAAAGATAACTCAAAAAAGAAAGAGAAACAGAAACAATGACACTTGTTTTCAGTTTGGTGAACCAATGAGCCTATTGGGTTTCTTGGTGTTCTAGTTAGGGTGCCTCCATCAGATTGGCCTGTGGGGCATTTTCTTGATTGCTGACTGACGTGGGAGGGTCCAATCCACTCTGAACAATGCCATCCCTGGGCAGGTGGTCCTGGGCTTCCTAAGAAGGCAGGCTTAGCCCTCAGGGGGAAGTGAGTGTTTTCATTTCCTCTGTGGTCTTTGCTTCAGTTTCTGCTTCCAGGTCCTTTTCAGTTCATCCCTGAATGGTGGACCTTGAGCTGTAAGATTAAAAAACCGCTTTCCTCCCCAAGTTGCCTTTGGTCCAACAGGCTGGAACAGATATGCAACACACAGTCCGGGAGACAGATACACACCTCTGCATGCCAGCATGGCGGGCCAGAAGCCACGCCTGTGCAGAACCCTCTTCTTTCCCGTGGACACAAACACACGCCGAGTCCTACAGGGAGGGACAGACACACAGCCCAAGCACACGTACTGGGGCAAGGAGTCTCCCTCTCGCCATCACCCCTTTAGCTTTGGGAATCAGGGAGCTGTGCACGAGGCTGGGCCATGTGCAGATGTAGTGATCGATCTTCTGAACTGGGAGTAGGGGGCTAAAGAAATAGCTCAGAGGCCAAGAGAGCTTGCTGCACTCAAACCCAGCTCACAATTACCACTAACTCCTGTTCCAGGTGATCTGACCCGTCTTCTGGCCTGCCTGAACACCCATAGCATCCACTCACAGACATCGCACACACTCTACATAAAAACCAAACTAAGTCTTAGCGAGAATAAGATGGCATGGATGTGTCCAGCAGCTGGAAGGAGGCTCGGAAGGCACAGAAGGAGGTGGAAGCGCCGAAGACGGCCCTGGTGGATTTAGGAGTGCGACTACCGGGAAAGGCCGGCAGGGAAGCAGGCCTTTCTCACCTAGGTGTTACCACGCACCCACCAGATGACTGTGCACGGACCTTGGAAGAAAGACAGGTGCAGCAGGCAGAACGAAGGGGACGTGGGAAAGACGAGGGCGGGGCCTGGGATGTGGATAGAGAAGTCGGTGAAGCCTTGGGAGAATGGACCGAAGAAACCCACCTTTGGGGATTGGCAGGGAAGTGGGCGGGACAGGGAAGTTGAATAGGCTCCGTCTGGGAAGCTAATGGTGGAGGAAGTAGGAAGGGCTAGGAGAATGAATGAGGTGGGAATCCAGTACCCGGAGCTAGCGGGAGGCTGGGGAAGTGGGCGGGGCCGCTGGGAGGGATTGAGAGAGCAGGCCGGCAAGGCCAGAGAGGTTGATAGTGGAAACTGAGCGGAGCCTACAGAGATTGACAGGGAACTGGTCGGGACTTTGGAAGCCGGCCAGTGAGCGGGGCCTAGAGAGAATAGAGGAGTCGTTGGGAGGAACTGAGAATGAAGGTCCAAGAGAGAGTGACAACTGGGAAGTGGGCGGGGCTTAGGGAGAATGACAGAGCAGGTGGGAGGAACTAACAGGCGTAGCCTGGGAGATTCAGGCGGAAAGGTAGTGGGAGGGGCCTTACGGAGACTGGTAGGGAAGTGGAAAGGGTCAATGGAATGGGGAGGGACCGGGAGTTTGACATCAGGAAAGTGGGCGGGGCCCGTCCTTCTACAGCATCCTCACTGACCGCATCCTGGGGTCATCCAGGCCTCTCCGGGGTCCGGTCCTCGGGCTGGGGTCCTCCTAGCGTCCAGGTTCTGGTGTTATATCCTTTCCAAGTTTCCCATAAGGATGCTGAGCGTACCATGAACGTCCCTCACTCCATCACCCAGTGCACCCTGGGGTGAGGCTGCCGTCCACTAGAGGGCGCGCGCGTCCCGCTCTGGGAGCCAAGGCTGAGCAAGGAGCCTGGATGTCTTATTGAAGTACTGTTTTTTTTTTTTTTTTTTTTAAGATAGGATCTGTCACTGGTCTGGAGCCCCAGCTATTTGTTTAGAATAGCTTGCCCGCGAGTTCAGGAACCCTCTAGTGTCCACCTTCCCAGAGTTGAGTTTACAAGTATTTGCCTTTAAAAAACAAACAAAAGGGGTGGGGGAGGGCTGGGGTCCTCAAGATTATGTAGCTGAACTATATCCATCAGCATTTAAAATACTTTAAAATTTATTTGTATTTTAGAGTATGTGTTTGTGTCTCTGAGGGTGAGTGCATGTGAGTGCAATGCCTATGGAGGCCAGAAAAGTTTATCAGATCCCCTCAGATCTGGAGTTACAGGAGGTAGTGAGCCATCAAGTCGGTGCTGGGGACTTTACCACAGCTTCCCAAATACTCAGATGGCAGGTATGAGCCATCTCACCTCAGCCATCCTATTCTCTCTCTCTCTCTCTCTCTCTCTCTCTCTCTCTCTCTCTCTCTCTCTCTCTGTGTGTGTGTGTGTCTGTATGACTGTGGGGTATTTGTGGTTGGTGTGAGTGTCTGTTCTATGTCCTGACCGTGGGTGGCGTTTATATTCCTGTGTCTAACTGTGGCCGTCCAATAGTTATTTCCCCAGCCGTGCTGGAGAGTCCCTGCCAGGTGGTGGCCACGCTGGGATTCCCTTCCTACCCAGCTTGGCTGATTTCCCATCAGTGAGCTAGCTCCTGCCTCTCTGAGGGGTCCCCAGCCTGCCCAGCACCCACCCCCATCTTTCTCAGGGGAACACCTATTGCTGACGTTGGTTGTTTCCATTCTTTCAGACAGCTGTGGCTACTTTTTCTTTCTTAGTGGTATCTAGTTGACCACAGGCTGTTAACAGTTTAAAGGAAGGAGGAGGAGGTGAGGAGGAAGGGAGGCGGGGAAGAGGAGGAGGAACCCAAACAAACTCTGTACACTTGGAAATACAATCTAGTGCTGCCCCGTGGTCTCCAGTGTCTCAGGGAGTGTGGAATGGCATTGCAGATGCCTCTCCACTGTGAACACACTGTCCTGCGAAGCCCTTTGTTTGCTCAGCCCTGAGAGATCTGGTCAAAGGGTGTCACGGTGGTTCAAAGACCTGAGCTACTTGTCTTTGCCGCTGTGTGACCGCTAAACTCATCTCACTGACATTAATTTGACCAATTCCCTTTTGAAGACTGGAGAGATAATTTCCATTCTATGCGTTTTTTTTGCTGCTTCTGAGTTTTTTTTTTTTTTCCTTCCCCCTTTGGTTGGTTGAGGAGTCTCCAGGCTGGCTTCCTTGAAACCAAGGATGATCTTGAACTCTTGATCCTCCTGATTCTACCTCCAGAGTTCTGGCTCTGTGTAGTCCACTTCAGACACAGGTCCTGCTGTCTGCACGCAGGGACTGTGTATCGGATTTCAATGGTTCACACTCCACAT